>NC_045720.1:14043868-14343868 GCF_009834535.1 Camelus ferus
AGTTTGTAAGAAGTAACAGCAGGCCCAGGACCCAAGTTTGTTTAATACTAAGAACAGTGTCCTTTTCATAGTGAGGGAAGAGTGAAGTCATGAAAAGACCCATATAAGCCAAAGAGGCCGTACACCCATCTAGGTAGCATCGTGGCCCTCCACCTTCCCAGCCCAGCCCTGGGGAGCCCAGGGCTCCCTGTGCAAAGGCTCTGGAGAATGACATCTGAAGGCATACTAACGTCCTCTTGCAAGTGGTCCTGTGGGCCAGCATGACAGGTAAAGGTCACGGCTGCAGTGAGGGATTTCCCATCTGTTGATAATCAGATTCTTCAGCCAACCACTCCAAAATTGAAATGCATATTTAATAAGCCAACTCTCTGCAACAAAGCAATTTAACTCACTGATAATTATGCAGGTCCACCTCTTGCTCTCAGGATGCTGGCTTCACTTACAGTGTCCTCAATTTGGCATGCTGAAAACCCTTACATCTGCCTTGGGCATTTAAATTCCCAGAGACGTGACCATTATTTTGGAAGTGTCAAGAATTCAGAGTCCTACAAAAGGACCATCTTTCCACTAGGTCTGGCAGTTAGATATAGGAAACTCAGTTAAATTTGAATTTCAGACAAACAATGAAGCATTTTTTGGTATAAGTATGCCCCAAATATCAATTGGGACATACTAAAATTTTTTCCTGTTAAATACTCAAGTTTTACTTGGCATGTTGCACTTTTATTTGCTAAATCTGGCAACCCTACTTTCCACACTGAATTAAGATTTCTAACTGCTCATAAATTTCAGCTGAATATTTAGCTCTAGGACAGAGAAACCGTGAGCATATGAAAAGACTGTGGATTTGGGGAGTGTAGTCCAGTTTACACGGACCTTCTTTTTTGATAGTTGCTCAAAGCAGCCGTGTTTATCCCATGGGATGCAGACACTCAGCAAGAGTTGATTGGCTGGGGTGACCACGTGAGTCCAGCTGGTCCAATCAGATCTGTTTCTGAGAACTGGGACTCAGAGAGAGCCAGTTAGTGTTTGCAAGTGGTTGGAACTGAGCTGATGGCCTGTAAGATAACCCATTATCCCTCCCACAAATCTTCCCCCTTTCACTGAGCTAGACTGAGTTGATTTTTGTTACTGGAAACCAAAGAGGACTTGCCTGAGAAAGCGTGGTGATCCTAGACTTTTGTTTAGTAGAAGCATTCAGGAATCCTCTTCTGCAACTGCCAAGCCAGTCTCTTCCCCATTGTCTTAGTTCATGCAGGCTGTTATAACAAAATATCATGAACTGGGTAGCTTATAAACAATAGAAATTTATTGCCCACAGTTCTGGAGGCTAGAAGTCCAAGATCAGAGCTCCAGCATGATTGGGTGAGGGCCGTCTTCTGGGTTGCAGACTTCTTATATTCTCACATGGTGGAAGGGGCTAGGGAGCTCTCTGGAGCCTCCTTTATAAGGGCACTAGTTCCATTCATGAAGGCTCCACCTCGAAAAGCCCCCACATACTAATGCTATCAACTTTGGGGGTTAAGATCACAACATATGAATTTGGGGGGATACAAACATCCAGCTGATAGCACCTACCACCCAAATGCTACTCATTCCTCAAGACCAGGTTAAGTCCCATCTTCTCCTTGAAGGCCTTGTTAATGGTCTAGCCCATTAAAACAAAAAACAAAAAACAAACAAACAAAAAAACTCCAACTCATTTCCGACTTACCAAGGGCTACCTCAACTGAAATGTATGTGAAATTCCATCAGAAAAATAGGACTTTAGTGAAGGCTAGAAAGAAGACATTTCTTTCCAACATTTTTATAATTCTCTACTTGAAAACTCCAGAGGCAGCCAAGACTTTCATTACCTGACAACTTTCCAGGCTGCGCCCTCTGTGAGACAGGACAAAGAACTCTGTGCTACGATGCAGTATGTTGTTCTTCTGGTTGACTTCCACTTTTGCCACGTACCAAAGTGTGACTTTGGACAACTTGCTGGGGATGCATTTTTGCTGCGACTCACCTACTATGAGTCTGCATTACTGCTGCTTCTTCTTCTTTTTTTTTAAATTGGAGTTACTGGGGATTGAACCCAGGACCCTGTGCATGCTAAGCATGTGCTCCACCACTGAACCATACCTGCATTGCTGTTAAGAGGATGAATAATTTCCTATTGAGTGCCTTGTCTTCAGCTTTCCCTAGATGTAACCTACTCTATATGCTACTACACTTTGTCTCTAATTTACAACACTAATAGACAAAGGAATGATACCCTTAATTTATAAAGAGCTTATGCAAATTAATAAGAAAATTAATATTACCTCAGAAGTCTATGCCTTCCCCCGCCCAGAACGTGCCAGGCACTCTTTTTTCTTGCACACACTGTTCCCTGTGCCCGGAATCTCCTTCTCCTGCGTCTCTCCAGTTAGTCTTCAAGATGCAGCTTAAATATTACTTCTTCTGTGGGGCCTTTCAGTCTCTTTCCCAATCCCTTCCATCACAATGGAATGTTTTCCCTTCTTTGTGCTTCCCTGCACTTTGTACATCCTTGCATTATTGTGTTTATCACACTATATTGTGCAGTTGGTTTTCTGTATCCACAGGTTCCCCATCCAAACAAACCTTGGTTCTGACTGTGGGTGGGCTGTATGTGCCGTTTTAGATAAGGGACTTGAGGCTCTTCGGATTTTGTCCACAGGGGTTCCTGGAACCAATTCCCTGCGGATACTGGCAGACGACTGTACTTATTATTACATATATTTACTTGCATATCTGCCTCCTCCCACAGGCTACAAACCCTACAAAGTCAAGGACGGAGTCTTCCTTATGTATTCAGCACCGGGCACAATACCTAGCACTTGTCAGGTGTTCAGATTTAAGTTCTCAGGATGAGGGCAAACCCTCCCACTCATCTCTGCTACCCCATGGGTTCCTGACCAAGTCATATACAAGGAACAGTAATCAACTGGGGAGCAAATTAGAAGCTCACTTAATGATCTGCAAGCACCCCATCCCCCAGCCTCCCCCACAATGAAGACCTTTTTCAATTAAGGCTGGATAAGGAATCAGGGCTTCAGTCAAGAGGAAAAAGTGAGAATTCCTTCTCCCTGTTCCCTCAAATCTAGAATGGCTGGGACTACAGGGCCTTCTCTAAGTCCACTTGCCCAACCAGCTCCCCGGGCGGGGATGGCCAGCTTGCACTGCACACCCAGCAGCGGGCACAGAGTCAGGCACAGAACAGGAACTGGGTCCAGCAGGCCCTGCCCTGTGACAGAGGAACTGGGAAAAAGGTTGTGTTCACAGACGCCGGACTGTAGCAGCGGAGCAGGTCCACCTGACGGTAACACATCGTCCCATGATCACCGTGGGCCTCTGAGCAGTGATAGCAGCCTGTCTCCCTCTCTTGGGGGGAAGCTTTTGAGGGAGGGAGTAGACAGAGGCACTGGAAGTGATAAAACGGATGAAATTTCCTCTAATCCTGTTGTGTGGGAGAAAAACCAGAGAAGGGCAGGCCACCCTCCTCCTCTGAAAATCAGAAAATATTTTTTGAGTGAATGCAAAGATTTTCCATACAGCCGCCTTTCCTTACCTATATCCTGCCTGAATCCTACCTCAGAGGGATTCAGAGAACAAGAAATAATATCAGAGATTAGAAAGCAGTATAAATATTGCATTTCCCCTTCCCCCTATTAAAATCTGATAACTTCATAGAATCAACTCATTTTAATCAGTCTTCAAACAACATAAGCCAGCAGGTAGCCCCATTCCAATGATTAAAATTTGGAGATGGAGAAATGTACTGAGAAAAGCATAATTTCCTTCTCTGGTTGTGGGCTGGATCTTCTCATTGGAAAAGCCCACGTATTTTCAGAGATGCATGTGCCCCAGGGGGGCTGCTTAAAAGTCGGAGGCCAGTTGGTCTCCTTGAGGTGCCTCATCTCAGGACCTTTCAGATTAGAGAAAAATACAAGCCCGTTTGGACAGGCAGCAAGCTAAGTGATGCTCCCCTTTCTCGCAGGCCCTCCGCGTTGGCAGCCCGGTTCTGTCAGAGCAGCCCCCTAACACGTGAACACTGTAGAACATTTTGAAAAGAAAAAAAAAAAAAAGAAAATTAAAATGCAATTCAACCACTCAGCTACTATTCCTGTCATCATTTTTAGTCATTATCTTTCCAGGTCTGTGCGTGAATATGTGTGCGTGTGTGCTTATTACATTAAAACCCTCATGAAGTCATATCACACTTATTGGGTTATGTGTCTTCGTACCTGCTTTAAAAAAAATGACCAACCAATATCATGGTCACTTTTCTGTGACATTAAATACTCTCGAACAAAACCATTTTCAGTGGCTGCTGGGTATTCCACTGTGGGGCTGAACCATGGTTTAATTATCCACTCTCCTGTTATTGGACGTTTAGATTGTGGCCCATTTTTCACTATTATAAACAATTCTGGGAGTGAGAATTCTTTTAGCTGTGCTTTTGTGCGTATCTATGATTATTCGCCTAGCATAAGTTCTTTGAAACGGAATTGCTAAGTCAGAGAGGTTGCAAGCTTAGAGGTCTTGGGGACAGCATCTGACATCAGGTTCCCTCCAGCAGTGGTCATCCTCTCTGACACACTCCGTGACTGGACAGTACGGGGTCTTTAGCATGTCCTTGCCTAGGTGGGAGAGGAGGCGCTATCCTGGGGGCTCCCCAGCGGGCAGTGAGCCCCAGCCCACAGACAGGCCGCTTCTCGTGGACACGCCCTTTGTGGGTCTGTCCTCTTCCTGGTCTCACTCCTCCTACTTCCTTTTCTGTCTTCCTGGGATCGCGTCCCAAAGAAACTCCTTGCATCCACGTCCTTATCTCAGAGTCTGACTTTGAGGGTACCAGCACCAGGTTTAGGAAACGCAAAGTAAGACATGTGGGCACACCCCAGGGGCAGGATCTGCCTGGCTGTCAGTCCGCTCAGGCTGCTGTGATAGAATACCACAGACGGGGCAGCTTATAAACAACAGGAATATATTTCTGCCAGTTCTGGGGGCTGGGAAGTCCAAGACCAAGGAGCTGGCAGACGTGGTGTCTGGTGAGGGCCCGTTTCCTCATAGATGGTGCCTCCTAGTTATGTGTGCTGACATGGTGGAAGGGACGAGGGCTCTCTGTCCAGCCTCTTTTAAGGGCATTAATCCTATTCATGGGGGCTCCACCTTCATGACCTAATCACTTCCCAAACTCTCCACCTCCAAATACCATTGCACTGGGCATTGGGATTTAACATATTAATTTGAGAGGTGCACAGACATTCAGCCCATGACTCTGGTGAGCACTGGTGGTGGTGGCAGTAGTTGTTAAAGTAATAATGATAATAGTCATAAAATAAATAAGTCGTGGTGATGTCATATGCAGCAGAGAGACCGCAGTCATAATAGTGTCATAACTGTACATGGTGACAGATGGTGACTAGACTTATCGTGGTGTCAATGTGAATTGTGTAACAATAGCCAATCATTATCTTGTACACCTGAAACTAACATAAAGTTGTTGCTAAATGATAAGGGAAAAAAGTCAAGCCTAACATTATGTCTATTTAGTGTCCATAACTCCACAAACATTACCCAAGCATCTGTAGAAAAACTAGGAGGGGACATGGAATCATTTTTTGGTAAGGTGAGATTGTGGTCATTAAAAATTTCCCGCATTTTACTTGTTTTTGTTAAAAAAAAAAAAAGCCACAAATATTTCAACAAAAGGAGGCAGAACACGTGAGGACTAGATTATTCCTCTCTTGCTTACCAGTAAAATATAAACAGAAGCGTCACGGTGGTTGGGTGAAAGATGTCAGTCTTGCTTAAAAACTCTGCAAACATGACAATTACGAGTCATGTCCTTTTATGGGCCTTGTTTCTCATGGATGTCTAAAACCATGATGGTGGACCCCGTGTTTTCCAGCACCTTATTTTCAGAAACAATAACTTGAAACATCCAAGACCCATTTTATGACGATAGTCTTTCAGTTGTGCATGAGCAGTTCTGAGAATTCTGTCTTTAAAACTGCAAAGATGATCGTTGTTAGGTGATCACAATAGTAAAACCCCCAAGTTAAAACATTTGTAGAGGACTCAGCTCTGCGGGAGGGACTGTGGACCGGCGGGGTCTGTGGTGCTCCTGGTCTCCTACTGTGTCCAGCATGAGAAACACTACCCGGGGGGGCGGTGCTCCTCCGAGCGGGGAGGGGCAACAGGGACCCTCAGCTGGGTTTTAATTGGCCAGGACCTTGCTTTAAAAGTCCATGTCACTTGAGTGACTTTAGGTGAAGCCTCTACACTCCAGTTTGCCTTAGGTCCCTGTTATGGGCTGAATTCTATCCACACCCCCCACGCCACCTCCCCCACCAAGTCATACATGGAAGTCCTACCCGTAGTACATCAGAATGTGACTTTATTTAGAGACAAGGTTTTTCATGAGCCAGTTAAGTTAAAATGAGGTCATGAGGGTGAGTCCTAATCCCAAATGACTGGTGTCCTTAACAGAAGAAGAAATTTGGACAAAAATGTGTGAAAGTTTTGAAAATTATAAGGCAATATATAATTTAAAGAATGTTTCATTCAATTAAAAATGTAAAAAAAAAGAAAAAGTGGTATAGTATTGTATCATACTCATTTGTGAAAGTTGCTTTATTTCTGTATGATGTAAGGCAAACAGCTTTTTTTTTATCAGTACATTCTCATCTGCAAAATTATTTAACAGCTGAGTTGTGTTCTCTGTACGACTAACCCCCCCTATTACTGGATGATTAAGTTACTACTGAGTTTTTATTGTTATAAAGCAAAGCTTCCAGGAGCATGTAACTTAGTCTCTGGGCATGCGCTTAATTATTTCTTCAGCTTAAGTTCCTGCATTGAAATTGAGGAGTAAAAAAAGGTTATGCAATAAAGCTTTTAAATAAGGAAAGAAACAGACATGCACAAATCATGTGGTGATCACCTCCTCACTCCTTTGCCTCTCCGAGCAATCCTAATCCCCAGGGCCATCGCTGCTAACACTCTGCTGGATACCCTTCCAGAACCTTTCCCTACATTCAGCCAAGCAGCCTTGCCCGCAAATCCCCTTCATTCTACGCACATACTCATACACACATATCACTTAAGGCTTTTGACCTGTACTGTCAATCTATCTTCCAGAAAAACTCCTCCTCTTTTTATCTCTACTTGTTTCTGTCTCTGACCTTGTTACAGAGTTGCCACCAGGAAGCATCACACGGGCTGCTGTGGGATTTTTGTTCTTCCAGCCTTTCGATGCTCTCTGAGGCCAGGCAGAGAAGGTTTGGGGTGGGAGTTCTCTGTATTGTGGCGTGTATTGGGAGCAATGCTTAGCCCCTATTTTCATTTGGTTTTTCACCCAGGGACGGGTAGGCATTGAGAGACTTTAGAGACAGATATGGCTTCCTTGAGGAATATAAAGTACCACCCCCAACCTGGGCAAAGCTCCATACTTCTTTGTCATGAGGCTCCTGCAGAAGAGAAGAGAAATAGGAGGACACTGTGTCCTGTAGCCTAAGACAGAGAGGGCTGGTTCTAGGGCAGAGGCAGGGAGGTCTGAGGCCAAGACTTCTGAGACGAAGGTGACCATAAAATTTACTGTCCAAATGGACACATCTAAGAGCAAGAGGGACAGCCAATGATACTGATGCTGTGGCAACAGATGTAAACTGGACATCTGGTCACTCTTCCTAAGAGGGCGCTGTCTTCCAGTACGGGTGCTGAAGTGGAACGAGCATTGGGTTACAGAAGGCCTGGATTTGCCCCTTGTTGGCTGGTGAGACCTGGAGCAATCCCTTCACCCCCGGAGCCTGTGCCCTCCTCTGCAAAGTACGGGCTGATGCCATTGACTTCACACACAGGGCTGTGGTGGAGAGTGAGTGGGAGCCACGTAAAGGGCGGTTCACCAAGAACATAGGAGGTGTGGGGACCAGCTCCCTGCAGCCCCTTGTTAGTGAAGCCACAAGAAGAGCCTGTGGGAGAAGCCTGATGAAGGTACCAAAAGGGAGCTAATGAACAGTACTGCCATCAAGTACATCCCTATACTCCGAAAGGAGAGGAAACCCTCACAGTAACCCAAGGGGGAGGCAAGGGGGGTGTCGTGGGTTGAATACTGTCCCCCAGAATTCATGCCTGTCTGGAACTTTAGAATGTGACCTGATTTGGAAATAGGGTCTGGCAGATATAATGAAGGGAAGGATCGAGAAAGGATAATACTGGATTAGGGTGGGTTCTAAATTCAATGTGAGTGTCCTGACAAGATGAGAGAGAAGGAAGAGGCAAGGAAGAAGGCCATGGGAAGATGGGGGCAGCGACTGGAGGGGTGCAGCCACAGCCAAGGAATGTCAGTAGCCACCCAGAAGCTGGAAGAGACAGGAAGTATCCTTTAGGGCCTTTGGATAGTGCATGGCTCTGCTGACACCTTAGCTTCAGACTTCTGATCTTCAGAACAGTGTGAGAATAAGTTTCTGTTGTTTGGAGATAATAAGTTTGTGGTCATTAGTTATGACAGCCCTAGGTGGCTAATTCCGTGGTGTTGATAATAGCAAGTGTTATTTACATATTGCTCTGGCCAAACCAGGCATTGCGACAGGCACTCCATCAGAATCAACTCATTTCATCCTCGCAAGGTTACCAGGTGGTGCTGTTATCACCAACTGCAGTTTACAGAAAAGGAGCCTGAGACTCAGGGAAAAGCAGTCACTTTTCCAAGGCCACGTGTCTGGTTGGTGGTGGAATCAGGATTTCTATCCAGGAGTTTCAGTTCCAAACTCCATATCTGAACCACTGAGCCCTCCTACCTCCTATAAAAATAGGGGTCCCCTCGGGAAATGTCATGGGTCCAGGAGGTAGGCTGGGCCTCGCTGTAGTGGGGTTTCAGGCAGAGCACTGTTTCTTTGAGGTTCATCCCTAGGCTTTCAACTCATGCGTTTCTGGTATATGAAGCCACCAGGTTTATTAAGCAACTAAGTTTATGGTAATCTGATGGAAACTAACACAATGAATACTCCTAGATTCCTGGCTGCACACTTCTGAAAAGAGAATATTAGGAACCCATCCCCCCACCCTCAGTGAGGGAGAAGTGTGGGCAAAGTCCACCTGTTTGTAATTAGTCATCATGCTCAGTTTGACTGTTTAGTAATCCGGCTAGCAATTTATCCATCAACTATCATTAAATCATCTTCAAGCCCAGAGTCCCTTCTTTTAAGACCCAGGTAAATTTCCTAACGAAGCGCTGGGGGGAAATCCAATGAATCCTCGGGACGAGGCTCTGAAGTGGGTATTGTTATCCCCATTTCACGGAGAAGGAAACTGAGGCTCAACAGGGAATCTATACACTGTCCGAGGTCCCACAGTGAATGGCAGAGCCAGGGCTTGAATACAGGACTGCCTGGCCCAGCTCTTCCTCATAAAACACACTCCGGCCTGAGCAGCCTTTTCCCTGAATGTGTGGAGGAATTTCAGACCCTCTGCGGAGACTTACTCTGTTGCCTGCTGTGGTCCTGATACTGTCACCACGCATGCTCTAAGTGTTGCCTGGATGCCATCCTTCATTCCCCCTTGGAGGTCTCGCTGCCTTCATTGGATCACACACACTGAAATGCAGCATTAGCTCCTTTCGAATTCTGCTCAGTGTGGGGAGCCTGCTTCAGGGCCTCACCAGATTCCTAGTGGAGGAAAGAATGAATCTGCCAGGACAGAAGGCAGAACCCTTTCCTCTATTTTGAATCTGCAGGGAATTCCCACCCTCCTTCCCTGAAATCCCAAACCCATTTTTGCAGGTGGTCATTACTAGGTACTAGCAAAGGTGTGTGTATTAGCTTAGAAATTCTTTTTAATTGAAATATAGTCAGTTTACAATTTTGCATCAATTTCTGGTGTACAGCATAATGTGTCATGCATACATATACATACATATATTCCTTTTCATATTCTTTTTCATTATAGGTTACTACAAGATATTGAATATAGTTCCCTGTGCTATACAGTATAAAGTTGCTGTTTATCTATTTTATATATAGTAATTAATATCTGCAAATCTCAAACTCCCAATTTATCCCTTCCCACCCTCCTCCCCCACCCTGGTAACCATAAGTTTGTTTCCTATATCTGTGAGTCTGCTTCTGTTTTGTAAGTAAGTTCATTTGTGTCTTTTTTTTTTTAGATTCCACATATGAGTGATATCATAGTATTTTTATTTCTCTTTCTGGCTTACTTCACTTAGAATGGTGACCTCCAGGTCCATCCATGTTGCTGCAAATTAGCCTAGAAATTCTTTTAATAGAAGTTTTAAAATTTCAGCCTCAGAGGCGGGAAATGTTTGGTTGTCTTTTATGTGTGTGAGGGAAGTCAACCAGACTTTTGTGAAGGGGGCATGACACACACTCACATACACTCACACACACTCACACACATCTTTCTTTCCCAAATACAAAACATTCTCTCTTCTTCCTCCATCCTCAAACATTGGTCAGTTTTAATTCCTGGGAGATTCTCTATGGCTATAACCTCGGAGGGTGGAGAATGTTTAGATCTTTTGCTGACTTTGCTCAGTAAAGCCCTTCAAATAGGAGTCCCACTTCCCAGACTGCAAATAGTACTACGAAAAGGGCCAGGGGAGTTTCTGCAGCAAAGTGGTGCAGGAGACAATGCACTGGCTCTGAATCCAGAGGACTAGGACTTCTCCAAGATCATGCATCTAATCCATGGCCCTGAATACTCCTTCCCCTGCTTCCATGAAAGTTACACACATGAGCGCTCAAAATCTACTTAATCCACAAACTGATGTGTGTGCCTGGGATTGTTTGTGCAACCAACTGCCTGTGAATCTGAGAGAGGCGAGGGCGTCAGAAGGGCGAGCGTCTGGGATATTTTAATATTCAGTATTTCCAGACTCAGCAGGCAGCAGGCTAAATCTGTCCGCTGATGGGCAGGCATGAATTATGAAACCACTCACGTAGGTTGAGAGGTTGCCCGGAGCTGGGGAAGTGTCGCCTCCCATGTCTCCGCAAGCTGGTTGGGGGAGGGGTCGCTCCTCAGTCGGGAGGGAAGGTCGGGTGTGGACAGGTGAGTGATCACCGAGCGGGTGTGGCCCGCACACAGTAGGGGCTTCTCAAATCCTGGGCCCTCAGAGAAGGTGGGCAGTGCGATCAGAAAACAGAGGAGCACCTCCAGGACAGTCCCCGCTTTCTGTGTGGCTGGAGGGTGAGGCTGCCCCCTAGTGGCTAAGGTCCGCAGGGGGCTGAATTTTAAGGAGTTCAGGGATTAAATGTGACCACCTTCCTGACCTGGGTCCTGATGCCTCCCCCTCTCACGGGGCCGGGCAGGCTGGGGATGCCCCGGTGTGAGGCCAGGGGTTTGGGAGCCAAGGTCTAATCATCAGGGTGAGAAAACTGAAGCCAGGGGTGGGGTAGGAGATGGTGGTGATAGATTGTGTTCCTGGCGAGGGGAGAGAATGAGGGAGCAAATCCTGAGATATTTAACAACAACACATCAATAAAAACTATTTATTGATCTTCTGTGTGCGGTGGTGCTAAGCTTGTTAAAAAATCCAGTATCGTTACCCCACGTCTGTGGTAGTTAACAGTTATGTCATTCTTAACGTAACATAGACATTTGATGAGCATTATCTCATGTAATTGTTACACTTAATGTAGGAGGTAGGTTTTATTATTCCTACTTTCATTATTTCCACTACACCATTGAGGAATCTGAGGCTTTGAGAGGGTACGTGCCAGTTATCTTTTCCAATGTAGCAAATTCCCCCCAAATTTAGCAGCTCGAGACAACAATCACTCATTTAGTTTTTAATGCAGTGAGTTGGTAATTTGGGCTGGGTTCTGCTGGGCAATTCTTCTGGTCTCAGCTGTTTCAGTGAGAATATCACACATCTATGGTCAGATGCAGGTCAGCTAGGTGGCTCTGCTTCAAGGGATTGGTTGGCTGGAGGCTGGGATAATGATGGGGACTGGTCCATATGGGTCTCATCATCCAGCAGGCTAGCTCAGGCTTGTGGCTTTGCAGTGATCTGAGAGAGAGAAAGCGGAAACAGGAAAGGTCTCTTGAGTCCCAGGCTCAAAGCACTGGCACTCCTACTGAATTCTATTGGCCAAGGCAGGTCTGTAACTAGTCCAGAATCAAGGAATGGGGAATATAGGCTCCTGATGGGAGTGGCTGTGAAACTGCAGAGCAAAGACTGAGTGTAGATATAGGGAGGGGTGGAGAACTGGGGCCATTTTTGCAATATATCACTGAGTGGATATAAGGAATGGGTCCAGGTGAAGTGGGGTTCCCAGGCAGAAAGAACAGAATTTTCAAGGCCCCCTAAGACTTGTAGGCAGGAAAGAGCATGTGTTTTTGATAAGTAAGCTGCCTGCAATACAGGAGGAGGATGTTGGAGAAGTTAGGGATGGGGTGCTATTCAGAGCACTTCATCTAGGTTAACTCACTCCTCACAGCAACTCCAGGGGTAAGCACTATGTTTACCTCCTCTCTTTCCAAATGGGGAAATTGAGGCACAGAGAGGTTGAACAACACCCTGAGTCACACAGCCAGAAGCAGCAGGGTCAGGATTCTTACCCAAGGTCCAGCTATAAAGCCCACACCCTGAACCACTTGTCACTCTGCTGCCACCATGACAGGTGGAAGAAAAAACGTGGGGAAGAAGGGTTCTGGTATAGAGTGTGAGGGCTGAACGCTGAAACCTCTTTCCTTAGCAGCCTAGAGACAATAAGGTAGAGATTGCTTGTCATTCCTGTTTGCCCCAAATTAGGACTGCTTCTCTCTGCTTGGAGGTGGGAAGGAAATAGTCCTTCTGACTCTGTGACCCTACCAGTGGGTGTGCAATAATGTCAAGTGTATTCACTAGGAGACTTTCGTTTTTAAGCAGCAGAAACCAATTCCATGTAGCTCAAGTTTAAAATGAAGTATTTCTCGGGAAAATACTAGGACAGCTCACAGAATGAGATAATCTTAGAAAGGGCGAGAATAGACAAGCCCCTGGGACCTCGGTGGCTGGCAGAAATTTGTGGGCTCATTCTCTAGTTTGCTGCCAGCTACATGACTCAGTTCTAAAGACTCCCAATCACCATGTCTTTTTGTTTACGTTCTGACTTCTCACGGGAGAGAATCTGGCACAGCTTTGGTCATGTGTTTTCACGCTGGACACATTGGGTCTGGCCAGGGGAACAGGGACATGAGCACAGCTATTACCTTGGGGGAATGACTACGAAGCCACACACTCAGAGTCCACGGGTTGGTGGCAGGATTAGTTCTAAGCACTGCTACCTACATCCACCTGGATGGTCCCAAGGACACATCACTTCCCAAGGAAAGGAGCAGGCCTTTCTCTTCTGGGAACCCTGAAGTTCCAGAGAGTCTGACCAATCTCACATTCTACAGACATAAATTCTCTGCAAGAGCATTTGAATATGATTTTATTAATGGAATTTATTTATTACTTTTTTTTTTGGGTCCAGCAAATAGTTTTCACTAAATTGTAGCAATCCAAGGCAGATGATAACTTTAAGCTCAAACAATTTGGCCAGGCAAAGATTATATTTCTACAATAGTGCTTTCCAATCCTGACTTCCTAAGTGATCAGGTTATAAAATATTTATTAGTGGTTCAAAGGCATTGCTTTTGCGAATTCAATATCTTCTCTAGGAGAGCTGTCAGGGCAGGCAGTTCTAGTTGGTTGATTTCACAGCGTGGTGTTCAAAGGTGTTTCCTTGTGTTTGCAGAGGGCTGAAGCTGGGTTCCTTAGAAGATAAGCTTCTCTTCTGAACTTTGAACTTCGTGTGTGATTTGCCCCAAGACTTAAAAGCCTACTTGCAGAGATTAAATGAAATTCAAGTTTCTTTTTTTTTTTTTTTTAATTAATTGGCTACTTCCATTTCCAGAAGGAAGCATCTTATCTGTGGCGCAACTGGCTTCCATTTAAATATTTTATAACAGCGATCATTCTGACTCTTGCCATAAATACAATTTTCATGGGAACATAGTCTATTAGGAGAGTATTTGGGTTGGGAATTTAAGACTCAGATACTCAACAGGCCTGGATTTGCCACCTTTTAATTCATGATATGACCCTGGACAAACAGTCCAGCATCTTTGTACTTTGTTTATTTCAGTACATGGAATTGGTAAATATCAGTTAGAAATGTGTTCAGCTGCAAATAACGGGAATCCTGATAGGGGTTTATTTTTCTAACCCAACAAGAGTCAGGGAGTCTAGCATTGGCATGGTGACCAAAGGATGTTATTCAGGATCCAGGCCCCGTCTCTGTTCCTGCGACCAGCCTGTGGATTTTGTCCGTATCATAGGAAATATCAAAGGGAAATGTTAGCTGAGTTCGTTCCCTGTTTTTAGGGAAGCGACAAATGTCCCGGAAGCCTCCCCCAGTAGTCTTTTCCTTACATCTCATTTGCCAGAACTGAAATAAGGCCACCTGGACCCACAAAGGAATCGAACTGAGCATATCAAAGCCCTGATGAAATCAAGAGTTTATTGGTAAAGAAGAATAATGAATGTTGATTAGGAACCTAACCTTGTTCTTTTTATCCCAAAAGTGCAGAAGGAGACTGTCCTTTATTGGCTCACTGATTGGTCTTCTGCCAGGTGGCAAGCATCGTGCTAAGCCCTTTTCCCCACGCATCTCAATTTAATTCTCACACGTGTGTGTACGGTAGGTCTACAGAGGTGAACAAACTGAGACTTGGAGACATTAGGTAACTTGCTCAAGGTTGCAGAGTGGGAGGAATTGAAAAAAAAAATCTCTCCTCTCTCTATTGGTTGGAGGAGATTCTCAGAGTTACTCTGAATATGTTGTTGGCCTATGGAGGAGGGGCTTAAAGCATTTTTTCTCCCTTTTTCACTCCATCCTGTGAAGGAGGGTTGGGCTTGGGGGTAAGAGAGGAGCTCTCAGAGGCTCAGAGCCTCCTCTGAGTTCCCGTGGTGATGTTTGGGGGACCTGGGACTCTTGTCCAGACCTGTGCTTCCCTAATGATGTCTTTGCTCCTTTGTAGATTTCCCGGAGCCGAGCTTTCTCCTTCCTACAACATCGGAGCAAGGTAACTTCCTCACTGCCGCCCCACTGCAAACCTCATGCAGGTCACCTGCAGTGGTTTGAGGGAAACAGAGCAGGATTCAATTGCCCCCACAGCTCTAACAAGCAAGTAACATTGATGAACTGACTCCTACAAAAGGGATGATATTGTAAATAGTCAAGTGCACAGTTTTGGGAGCCAAATTGCTGCCTTTAAAAATTTTTTCAATTGGGGTTTAGTTGATTTACAATGTTGTGTTAATTTCTGGTGTACAGCATAGTGATTCAGTTATACATATATGTTCCTTTTCATATTCTTTTTCATCATATGCTATTACAAGATATGGAATATAGTTCCCTCTGCTATATGCGGTAGGACCTTGTTTATCTATTTTATATATAGTAGTTAGGATCTGCAAATCCTGAACTCCCAGTTTGTCCCTCTAACCCCTCCCTTTACACCCTGGTAATCACAAGTTTGTTTTCTGTGTCTGTGAGTCTGTCTTGGTTTTGTAAGTAGGTTCATTTGTGTCCTTTTCTTAGATTCCACATATAAGTGATATCATATGGTATTTCTCTTTCTTTCTGGCTTACTTCACTTAGTATGACAATTTCAAGATCCATTCATGTTGCTGCAAATGGCATTATTTTATTCTTTTTTATGGCTGAGTAGTATTTCATTATAAATATGTTTATAAATATATATATAAATAAAACAACTTCTTTCAGATTTACGCCTTTGAATTCCTTTCCCACTTCCCAGCTACGGAACTTGAAAGTTGCTTGATTGCTCTACAACTCAGTGTCCTCATTTGTAAATGGGAGACAAATAACAGTGCCTACGTCCTAGGGGCTGTTGTGAGAATTTACATACTTAAAGCCCGGAGAAGAATGCCTACCGCTTTTGTAAGCGCTTAAGTCAGTGCTTTCTGAATGTCCTCTTAGTTATGTTTGTGATTAACTTGCTTTTATAGATTCATTCTTTTGAATGTTGAAAGTCAAAATCCTTGGGGTGGTTCTTCAGTTACTATTTGTTTTTAATGAATCCTGTAGTTATCAATGAATACCTCGGTTCCTGCTGTTAATGCGGAACAAGAAAAATAATAGCTAATATTTGAGCTCTCACTCTTCTGCCTTCCTCAAACACAGATGAGCGGTACAGAGTGAGCTGGGCCCCCTGGAGTTATGCAATATGGTGGCCCTGGGATTAGTCAACCTGGGAGAGATGGCTTGGTAAATAGTGACGATCACTTTGTTTTCTTCACAGTTGGGGCTAAGTCTGCAGGCTTTAAAGCAACTATTTTCCTTGGCGCCAATTTGACTTTCTGCACACACATTTCAGTCACGTGTGTATAGACTCACATCATGGCGAAATATGTACATTTCTCACATGGATCGCCACTTTCAGTAGGCTGCTCTTCTGTCTGTCCCCAGCTTGCCCAGTAGAACATCATCTGGGGGCAAGAGCTCAAAGCACCTGGGTTGCCATGGTATTGGGCAAGTCACTCCCTGACTTGGGCCTTCAGCTTCCTCTTCTAATAGATGATCCCTAGGGCCCCTTCCAGCGCTACCATTTTCCAATATTCACTGAAAGATGCTCTTGGACTTGGGAAGCACAGTGTGCTTGGGAGATTTTAGTTTTGAAATTTTTCTTTTGAGGATTGCCTTAATGGATAGTAAACATACTATATCAAGAAAGCCAAGACTGAAGTTCCTTTTCCTTCCCTAATGTGATGCTTAAATAAAATTCAGTTTCATGGAGCAAACACATGGGGTAGAAATGGATAGGGTCTCTCTTATTTTTGAGCCATCCCAGTGGAGGCTGTTAACAGCAGGATATACCTTCAGCCAGATGGGCTACTGAGCTTGGAGACCCAAGCAGACACAGGGAAAAGACGAATCAGTTGCAGAAATGAGGAAAGGCTGGTTGCTGTGTTGTTGGTTTATTCTCTCAGCTGAATATAGTCAGCCTGAAGGCTATGGAGAAGAGGAAGAAGATTAATCATGCTGAGAGGCTCTCCAACAGGAGCTGGTGGGCTCTGACGTCCCCAGTCACAGTTCAGGGTCTGATGAGTATAACATATTGGAGTGTACTACACATTAGAAGGGCACATACTGATACATGAAAATTTCATTTCATTCGTAGGTGCATATACATACATGGTGATGAAGTATATTTCTTAACATGGATCATGGTCAAAAATGTTGCAAGTCACTGAATTAGTGGGACACTATAGTATTTTACCTTCCCAGGATTAATTCTTCCCACTTCCCTCTGGTAACAGCACCTTGATTCTCCTTTCAACAAGGAAAGGAGACTGTGCCCCCTAATTGGACATAGTTTTGGTGGGGCTGTCACTCAAGGTGTTCCATCTTCCTCGGTCAAAAGATGGTCACATGACGCACAACAAGTCAATCAGGTGATCGCTCCAGGAACTTGAATTGGGAGAGGACACACGCAATGGCTGAAAATAATTGAAGATGCTTCATTCAGAGGAGGTATCTGGGAGTTAACAATTCTAATTTTCTTGCTGTCTGGATCTTTGAACTCCCTTGACTTTTTTCCTTCCAAAATAGGATTGTTCAGCCATTGGGTTGGCTCTGTGAAATACCTGTGGAGCACTTACCCACTTTTTTTTTTTTTTTTACCACATGGGTAGGTTGAGCTGTTTTCTGTTGCTAGAAACCAAAGAACCCTTCCATACCTGAGGGCTTTGGTGTTATTGGATCCTCATTCTGCTGCTTCCTGCCTGTGTGGCTGGATAATTGCTTAACTTGTCTAAGCTTCTACTTCCTCTCCTGTAAGATGAGGATAGTAATGCCAGGTTGGAGGGTATAGATAATATTTATATGGGCACTAGCCCTAGACCCTCAGTTAGTGGCAGCTACTATTGTGAACCAAATTGTAATCATCTTTGTTTTACTAGTGATGACTTTCCACTTATTAAAATGTCTGTGGAGCGAATGAATGAATCCAGATGGCAACGTGGATTTTCACAGCTGAAACCCACAGCTGAATTTCTTTAGACAGTTATAACCCCTTGGATATTAAACATGTGATTTACTGTTCAAAAACTTAATAGGGAAAAAATCTCCATGACCTGCAATTAGGCAAAAGAGTCCTTACGAATGATAACAGAAGCATAAATTCATTAAAAAAAATGATAAGTTGGACATCATCAAAATTAAAAAACTATTACTCTGTGAAAGACAATGTTAAGAAAATAAAAAAACAACCTAGAGACTTGCATCTAGAATATATAGAACTTTTAAAACATACAATCTAATTTAAAAATGGGCAAAAGACTTAAACTGACATATCACCAAAGAAGACATATGGAAGGTAAAGAAGCACATTAAAGGATGCTCAGCATAATTAGTCACTAGGGGAAAACAAATTAAAGCCATAATGAGATACAACTACATACCTATCGGAATGGCTAAATAAAAATACCGACAATACCAAGTGCTGATAAGTATGCAGAGCAACTGTAACTCTTCCACATTGCTGATGGGAATAAAAAATGATTCAACCTCTCTGGAAGACATTTTGATAGTTTCTTATGAAGTTAAACATACACTTACCATGTGGCTCAATAATCTCACTCCTGAGAAATGAAGTGAAAACTTATGTGTACACGTTATAACAGCTCTAATCGTTATCATTCTAATTGGAAACGAGTCAAAGATCCTTCAGCAATTGAATAGATATGCAAGCTGTGGTATAGCCCTACAATGTAATAAAACTCAGTAACAAATAGGGATGAACTACCGATGCACACAACAAACTTGGATGAATCTCAAAAGCGTTATGCCGAGTAAAAGAAGCCAATTTCAAAAGGTTACATGCTGTATGATTCCATTTGTGCAGAAATTAGGGGAGGGTGGAGGGTGTGACAGTAGAGAAATAGCGCCAAGGTGTCCTTTGGGGGTGATGGAACAGCTCTGTATCCTGATTATGGTGGTGGTTACATGCATCTATACGTGTGTTAAAATTCATAGAACTGTACATGAAAAAAATCAATTTTCCTGTATGATAATTAAAAATGCCTTTTCATCATGGAGAGAAAGGTGGTATTCATTTGGAAATTTCTGGTATCCTGTAGACCTGCCCCATCCAATATAGCAGCCACCAGCCACACGTGCCAATGGTGGTCCGGATGGAGGTGCGGGGCAAATGTAAAGGCCCTCTGGGTTTCAGAGACTTAGCGCACACACACACAAAGAATATACACTATGTCAATAATTTTTTTATGTTGATTATATATTGAAACAATACTATTTTGGATAGATGGGTTAAATGAAGCATATTATTAAAATTAATTCCAGCTCTTTCCTTCTACTTTTAAAAATGTAGTTACTAGAAAGTTGTAATTACAATATGTACCTTGCGTTATATTTTTACTGGACAGTGCTGCTCCGGGTGACGTAATCAGGGAGGAACGGGGAGGTCTGGATTGTTCTCTGTCCATCTGGATGGGCAGGTGTAGGACTGCCCCACTCAGGGCTGAACAACAGCCACCCAGCCTCCTGCCCTTGGGGGCCCGTCTGTCTGAGAGGCGAAGGCCACTCTCCACATCTGCTTGGTTTCCTGTCTGTCTGGCTTTTCCTACCCTTTGCAGGAGAAGGAGGCGAGGGCAGGGTGAGACTCTGTTTACCAGGGCAGGGGTGGGAGATGGATTAGATGTGGATGAGATTCGGATCTTGTTAAACGTGAGCTGGAATGCCACTTCAGCCACTAGTTAGCTGTGTAGCTCTGGATCTTTCTTAACCCCGGTTTCTTCATGTGCAGGAGAGAGTAATAGTTCCCCCCCGGGGGGGGGATTCCTTACCTCACAGGGCCGTGGTGAGGGCAGACAGGGAGCCCTGGAGACCCCTAGTAGGCCTTCAGGTGACGATCATTTTGCTGTTGCTCTTACTGCTTCGTGTGGTGTTCGCTGTCCCACGTCAGGCTCTGCGTGCTCTCTCTCTCTCAGTTGAACCCCGCAGGCACCCTGCCCAACTTTTCTTCCTGATTCAGCACTGAGAAATGCCGAGGCCAGCTTTCCCATGAAGCTGCTTGTCAGCAAACACCCACTCCTGTCTCCACCCTCCCCCACGTGTCAGAGACAGGCCTGGACTCCACGTGAGGCCCGGGGTCGTTCCAGCGCCGGGGCTGGCGCACACACACCCTGCCTCCCGGAGTCTTCAGGGCTGCGCTCCCTGCCCGTGAGATTAGAAATTGGAGGCTCCCAAACAGTGCAACAGCGCGGGGGGACAAAGCCCTCCAACCACCTAGTGGGGAGGAGGCGAGGGGAGGGCAATTTTCCTGGATTCTGTTTCAAAAGCATCAAAGCCTTGGTTTCAAACATGTAGTTGATGTATGGTCTGCCTTTTCCACTTTCTCCCCTTTGCCTTCAGTTTCCATTGAGCTTTGACTATGTTATTCTTGTTGCCTGCCTCCTATTGCCCAGTGTCGCCATCAAACGTTAGGTAGGTACAGAGTAGCCTTCTCAGCTACATAGATTTTCATCAAAAGAGCTTGTCAAGTCCCCGTCTGGGCCCGGCGCGGCATGGGACGCCGTGGAAGGGAAGTGAAACAGACACGAGCGGTCTCTTGGGGCTCACACATAATGGTGGGCACGGTTGCTACCTGGTAGGGCTACCTTGATCACCGCCAGGACTTGGAGAGTGGTGAGGTTCTGTCAGATCCCAAGTTCAGAGGGCCGTGCTTTAAAAGCCTCAGAAGCAGGCCCGGGGTGGGACCTCGAGCCACCTGAAGAGGCTCTATTCCATTTGACTGGCAGTGATCAACCACCTGGGTTCTGGAATCTGGTTTGCATCCGGGCTCTTCTGCTCGGGAGCCTCCAGGGTGCGGATCCTAGTCTTCTCGAGCCTCAGTTTCTCATCTGTGACCTGGGATCACAATACCGGCCTCACCGCTTGTTGTGAGAACATAACACGTGTCATTCATTCATGGAGCTGCCGCTGTGAGCTAGGCACCGTGCTAGCCGCTCTACAGGGGTCTTCAAATTTACTTCTCGGACAACTGCATGAAGCAGGTATTGTTTCTACCTTCGTTTTGCAGATGAGGAAATGGAGGCTCAGAGAGACTTAAAAATATGCCCAAGGTCAGTTGGCTGATGTAGGAGAGGGATTTAAATTCTAGCACTCGGCCCCCAACCTCCTCCAGGCCTGTGCTCAGGTGGGGACAGGGAAGGAGGGGGGTCTGGAGCTGAGAGTCCTCCCCGGGGAAGCGGGAGGTGGCAGGACGTGGGACTGTGTGTGAGCTGAGGCTCTAGGCCTCCGAAGCAAGCCCCATGGTCCCGTCGGGCTTCACTTATAAGACACAGATGCAAAGGGAAAGTTTGAGAATTTTGAGATGGTCACTGCAGAGCCTGAGACCCCAGGTGTGGGGCCTTCTGAGTGTGCGGCCCTGTGTGACAGCACTGGTCAGGTGCTCAGGAAGCTGACACTATTTTAAATGCTTTTAATGGCATAAACTTTTCTAAAGTGAGAAATAAATGCTCCCCCCTCCTTTTTTTTTTTTTTTTGACTCTAGCTCTTGGGAGTGGATGCACCTGCACAGATGTGTATTTTAAAACATCGGGCACTAGCTCAGACTGGGTGACTTGGGGAGGAAGAGCATCCAGGCAGGTATCTCTGCTGTCCCTGCAGCGGTCACACTTTAGGACTCCTGAGCTTGCAGCGCTCCTCCCTGCCCAGTTCAGAGTGTTGAATTCACACCTTCCGTGGAAGGTAGAACAGAGCTGTGGCTAAAGGCTTTGATTCCAAAAAAGAGTTTATATTCCCCAAGAAGTCCAGATACTTGGGATTGTTGACCAAGCTCCTGACTCTGCCACTTCCTAGCCATTTGACCTTGGGCCAGTTATGTTACCCCTTTTGAACCTCAGTTTTGCTGTCTGTAAAATAGGCATACGGTTCCCATCTCCTATGACTCTTTGAGGACTATAAATGAGAATGGTGTGACAACCTAGCACAGTGTCTGGTATATATTGATCATTCATTCAATAGCTGTTGACCACTGCTCTTATTCCTGATTTTAAGAACAGCAACAGAGCTCAAGAATTGCATGGGGGTGTTCATTGTCAAGCTGGAATAGTGCCAGGTATAAAATGAATGAATGAATTCCGAGAATTTTTCTTAATGGTTTAATCATCTAGTAATAATGTCTGAGATATGTTCATCATCTTGTGGTTCACAAAGCACTTTCTTACACGTAATTCCATTCTAGCCCCATAATCACCCCCAAAAATAAGAAGAGCAAGAGATTTATTATCCTGTTTCACAGATTGGGCAAATAGAGGCTCAGAGTTTAATGACTGCTCATTTATTCCACAGTCATTTAACAAGCACTTACTATGGGAAAGACACTGTGTTAGGATAAAAATGAATGAGTTTTTTTTTCCTGCCCTTTTGAGGAAAGGGTATCTGGAGCAGGCTTACAGGAGGAGGCAACTAATGGTGTAGAAACAACAGTGGCTTTAAAAAAACCAAAGATTTATTTCTCATCCATGCTATTGGTTCATCACGGGTCAGCTAGTGGCTCTGATCTACCCAGTTTTCACTCCAAACCAGATAGATGGAGCAGCTGCAGGTTGGAACGTTGCTGGTTGTTGTGACAGGAGGAAGGAGATCTGATATGGGGAGGGTCTCACACCAGCAATCAGATTCTCCACTCATGAGTCAGACTTTTAACATGCTCCCACCCAACCACAGTGGTCAGGGCAGAAATAAAATTCTACTATGTATCCAGAAGGCAGAGAGCTGGAAATATCTGGTGAACAGATTAATAGCTATTCTAGCTGGGCAGGCTCTGGAGAATGGGTGGGAGTCAGGTGAATATTGGTAGGGTGGGGTTGGATGGGGAGAGTGGAAGAAGGATGAAGATGAAGAGGAGACTTAAAGAGACGGAGGCTGGTCGGGGGTGGGGGGGCAGGAACCAATGGGAGAGACAGGAGTCAGAGATGTGCGATGGTTTAGGGGGAGGACTTGTGAGTCTGCCAGTCTGGTTGGAAGAATTTGATTCAAAAGTTGAACAAATACAGACTCAGCTCCTATTGTGTATTAAATGCTGGGATGCAAAGAAGAATAAAACATGGTACCTACCTTGCAGTCTAGTGGGAGAGTTAAGTTTTGCACAGAGAACAAAGGGAATCAAAATATTAAAAAGGGTGGACAATACTTATGTTTGCAAAGCATGCTTCCAAGATCCACACATAGCTTAATTCATTTAATCATCATTGCATCTCCATGAGGTAATTGCTGTCATTACCACCCATTTTACAGGTGGAAAAACTGAGGCTTGGCATGGTTGTGCATAGCAGAGGTGGGCTTCAAATCTAGGCACTCTGAGTCCAAGTTCTGTGCTTTTAATTGCGAAATCTTCACTCTGCTGCTTTTTGCTTGATTATTTGTGACCTAGGGCTGTGCCTATAATCTTGGATGGCAAGTAGTTTTGCCTTGAGATTCAAAATGATAGATTGTTACTGGTTGCCTGGAGCTCCATATTGGGAAGGCTTCCAAGACCAACCTGGGACTAGGAAGGAAGGAATGATGTGATTAATTAGTAATGCCTGCCATGGGCGTGGGAGGTGGTATTGTCAGTCTGATATATTTGGTAACCCTGGTCTATTTAATGTCTACAGCAAAGGGGATTTAATCAATTTATTAACAAACAAAGAAGTCAAAACCAAACAACTAATTCATTGACTGTTTTCCTTACTTTTCAACTTTTTTTTTTAAACTTTAAGGCTTTATCATTTATGGCAGCAGGGGTACTCCTTGTTCGAAAAGCTGGCTTTCCTTTCTGGAGATTAATGTTTAAAATATCATAACTGCAGTCCCTTAGGCAAGCATACACCTTAATTGTCAAAACAATAAAACTATCAGCCATGGTAAATGTTCAATCCATTGCGCCCCTGGTGCAGTTGTCAGCTGGGATGGCATGGCAATGATAATAATAAAACAAAGATTCTAGTTCCAAATTCTGTGCAAGGAAGAAACCATCAGCTGACTCGGGGAATTCAGCCGTCAGAGGCTCCAGCTGTAGCATGCATCGTTAGTGGAATTTCCTGTCCTGAAATGTTGCAGGCTTTCCTCTACAGGGAAGGTTCTCAGGAATATTAGCTCTTCCACCCCCATCCCTAATCTCTTTTCTTGGCTTTCCCCCGCTAGCTATCACTTCTCCCTGTGCTCAGACTTTTGTTTACTTCATATTCTTTCCCATACATTTCTAGGAAGGGAGCCCAAATTCAGCTGCATGGAGATACAGATACTGACTAGGAGCTTAGAGCTCAGGTGATAAATAGGCTTCCTCTCCTGAGCCAGCTCTGATCAACTGCTTGTGCCTACTGAAATGCTGAGTTGAGAAGGTTTGCAGCGGACTCAACCTGAAAGCCTTTTGGGATTGATTAGTGATGTCTGCCACAGGTATGGGCTGGGGACTATTATTTGTGTAGGTGCCCACTGGCTTTCTCTTATAGCTGTGATGTTGGTGAATGAGTCTGGGGTTTGGTCCTGGGAGATGCTAGTTCAAGTCCTATTTCTTCTCTATGTGAATCTTGCAAGTGTCAACTATCTTTTCTTTGTCTTAGGAAAACTTGAATGAAACTAATTCTCCTTATGGAGTGGTCGTAAATATTGTAGAGGTGATGCACATTCATTCATTCATTCATTCATTCAACAAATATCTGTTGAGCACAATGTGAGGTGCTGGGGATACAATGGGGGATACAATATGGATGTGGTTCCTGCCCATACAGAGCTTATAGTCTACTGTGGGTATTTATTGGTTCTCTATTGCTGTGTAACAAACTACTGAAAATTTAGAGGCTCCTTTAGTTTCTTGGAAGAATTCGCTTTCTTACCACAGTAAAACCGTGTGGGCTCTGGTTTTGGCTGGCTGTCAGCTGCATTCCACCTGCAGGTCCTAGAGGCTGCCCGCCCATAACACCGAGAGGCCTCCTGCAGTTCCTTGTCTCATAGGCTTCTTTAATGGCCAGTTACTTCACTAAGTCAAGGAGGGTCTCTCGCTCTAGTCTGCTGAGATGGAGTCTTATGCAACCTAATGTAACCATGGAAGTGACATCCTACCACCTCACTATATTCTGTTGATTAGCCATGAGTCACGGGTCCCTCCCATACTCAAGGGGAGGGAGTTTTACCAAGGCAATGGACAACAGGAAGTAAGAATCATTGGAGGTCACATTAGGGTCTCTCCACTGCAGAGATATATAAATAAGAGTTTATTTATAAGAGAGTATGTGTAGAAAGGAGGCATATACACAGGAAGAGTAATACTGTGATAATTGCTATGACAAGGGAGGTTCAGGGTATAACAAAGTACCTATTGGGGCACTTGAACAGTCTCAAGATTGTCAGGGAGGACTTCTTGGAGGAAGCGTTTTTTTTTAGCTGAGATCCAAAACATGAGTAGGATTAACTGTACCATAATGTACTATCTAGATATTAGTTCTTCTTCCTTTCATTACTATGTGCTACCCAGAATTGGAACAAGTCTTTATATAAGGTCTTTCAGGCACTGATTACTGTGAGGTTCATTCTATACTTGCTTTGGGATTTCTTCCTGGTTAAAGCACCCCCAAAGGAAATCAACTCCTGGACTCAGATTTTGTGGGATGGCAAGGAGACGAGTATCAGGCTGGGAGGGTGAATGGGGTTCTAGGGATGTCTCTGTCCAGCCACTGTCAATTCCCACTGCTGTTCTCCTGAAAAGGAGGGAAGCCATTGGTGGCTCTAGGACAGGGTGGGGAAACCACCGACTATTTCAGTTTGGGCCGATAGTTGGAAAATCTATGGCCTAGCCAAAGTTTTCCCCGTTCCACAGGGATCTGTTTAGAAATAATGAGAGCAATGATAGCTGTTATCCAAAGTCATGTTTCAATTTTTTAAGCTTTAATAGGCGTTACTTGCTGTTATTGGGAATAACCCATCATAGTTTCTAACTATGCAGCCATCCCAGCCCTAGTACCAAACATATGATCGAGGAAGCCTTCTTGGATAGTTCAGCCTCTGTAGACATGATGTGGAGAATAACCAAGGATCCCAGCTGATGTCAGAACCCAGGCCCCAGATACATGGCTCCAATAGGGCCATTCCAGCTTTCCTCCAGCCATCAAAGTCACCCCCCAAGTGAGGCCCCCAGCCACTGTGGAGCAGAGACAAGCTGTCCACACTTTGCCCTGCCAGGATTCTTGGCCCCTAAAATTGTGAGCATTATAAAATGGTTATTGTTTCCTGCTTCTAAGTTTTGAGGTAGTTTATGACAGAGAAAGACATAATTGGAACTCCGGGGGATCTTTCAGAATCTCTCCAGACCATTCTAATGAACAACCTTGCTGAGAACCACTGGTTCATACCACTAAATGCTATCTTGCCATTTGAAATGAATAAGGAAGCTCTTTTGGTTCTGCTGTGGTATGAGTTAAGAGTTACATTTTGAGGGGAAAAATGGAAATTTATCAGTACAATTTTTTATACTCTGCTACCATTTGTGTTATAAATAAATAAATAAATAAATAAATAAAGATTATTTCTGAAATAATACATAAGGAAGTGGTACATAACTATTATGGCTCCAGAGAGGGAAAATGGACAGCTGGGGAACAGAGGGAAAATTTTACTTAATACCCGATGATAGCGTTCCTATTTTAAAACATGTGAACGCACCATTCAATGGTAAGTAAGAGCTTCCTATTGCTTACCTGGGGAACTCCAAATCCTTTAGCCTGATCAGGACTCAGCCTTCATTTTCAGTTTTATTAATCTCTCCTTTTATTTTCCATTAAAAAACTGGTTGTGGTAAGCAGAATAATGCACCCCCACCCCACCACTGCCCGAGATGTCCATATTCTAACCTGGAACCTGAACACATTATGAATGTGGCAAAAGGGACTTTGCAGGTGTGATGTCTCTGTTCTCCAGCCATCCAGTTTTCCTCTCTGGAGCCAGTAACAGGCTGATGGTGAATGGATATCTCTTCTTCCTACCCCATATCCTGCCCAACAAAGCCCTGTGTCCTGTGGATTTTATATCCGAACCGCCTCTCCCATCCATGGCTTTCTTTCTATCCTCTCTGCCAACACCCTTGTTCAGTTTCTTACAATGTCTCACCTGCACTATTGCAACAGCCTCCTAAGTGGTCTCCCTCTTCATTTTCGTGCCTCCTCTGATCTGCTTCCCATTTTAATGCCAAGATCTTGATCCTGTTCTTCTGTCTAGAAACCTGGACATGGTTGCCCATTGCTCATGAGATCAAGTTGCAAGGGCTAGCATGCCAGATGGGACCCTGTGCCCCTCAAGCTTCACCTCCTTCCTGCTTTCCTCTGCATCCCCTGTTCTAATCACCTTGTCTCCCTGAAGCTTCATGGACACACCCCACCCTTCAAGGCACCATATTGTTCCTTCAGCCTGGCATGTCCCTCCCCTTCTCCATTAGGCAAACTCCTAGTTATTGGAAGACATTTCCAAATATCACCCCAGGAAACCTTCTCATCTTCCCAAGGCACAATGAAATCTTTCACTTTGTTATGCTCCAGTAGTATTTGTACACATTCCTTTGGAATAGCTCTTATCTAATTGCATTACAATCGTAACGGAGAATTACACTTTATCATCGTATCACCAGCACTTAGCACAGCTCAGTGCCTGGCAAAACATATATGCGATTAATAATAACCAACACTTACTGAACTCTTACTCTGTGCCAGGCACCTGCACTAAGAACCTTGTGGGTTAGCCTGATTATTTCACTTCTCTCTCACACAGCCCAATGAAAAGTATTTTGCTAATGTCTCTGTTTTCAGTAGAGAAAACTGAGCCTTGACGAGGTTAAGGAAATTTCTAAGGACACAGCGCTGGTAAGTGGTGGAACTTGAATTTGAACCCTCAGTTATCCAATTTGTTCTCTTAATATTAGTTATTAGTATTTCTTGAATAAATAAATGAGTCAATGAAAGCATGCATGAACACCGTCAGTTATTTGAATAAGTGTGTATCTTCAAGCAGCAGCCCATGGCCAGTCTGTTGGCTTGGAAAGGAGAGAGGAGAATTCTAGGCAGAGGTGATGGTATAAAAGATAAGCACAAAAACCTGAAGATAAGGGGGTGGAGATTCCCAGTGGAGTCTCCCCAGTTGGAGTGCTGACCCCACTCTCCCTGACACCTTGAAGATTTTAGCTCCTGAATCGCTGTCACTCTCTCCCAAGCTACTCCTGTCCCAGTGCTTGGTGATTTCAATATTTGTGTAGATAATCCAGGGCCCTCCAATGACCTTGTCCATTATCTTTCCTGAGCCATGAACTCCCACGGTCACATTCTGGAACAGTGCTGCCCGATAGAGTTGTCTGTGTTGATGGAAATAGTCTTTCTCTGTCCTGTCCAATAAGCCACTAGCCATATGTGGCCACTGGGTACTTGAAATGTAGCTAGTGTAATTAAAGAATGGGATTTTAAGCTTTAATATGAATAATTAAAATTTAAGTAGCCACCTGTATTGAGTAGCTACTGGGCTGGACCATGGAATCACCACTAACTGTAACCCCTTCATAATCCCAGTTTCAAGAATCCTATCCTCTGTTACCTTCTAACTTTCCAGTTTAATTCTTCTCCTTCCTGACCCCAGTACTTGCTTGACCTTACTGGGACCTGTAGTCTAGTGATCCTATTACTTGCCCCCAGCCCTTTATGCAGTTTGTCTTCATGTCCTTTTTATCTAGCTTCCATTCTGTGATCCTTCATTGTACCCTCCCTTGCGTACAACCTCAACAAACTTGCCCCCTTCTCACTTCTTTGCCAGTGCCTGGTTAAACGTCAACCTTTGTTAAATCCATCTCTCTGCTCTCTCCCTGATTCTGAACTTGAATGTGGCCAGAGAAGAAGAAAAAAGGTGCTGATGTGTCACACAGGTGGAATCAATGCTGCTTCACCAGCATCACTTTTCTAGACAGCTATTTCAGACCTTATCCTCTCTCTTCATACCTTGACAATGATCCCTCCCTGCTCTCTCAGCTGGTAAACATGATTCCTATTTCAAGGAGAAAGCTTAAACAACAGAGGAAACTTCCAGAATCTCCCACCACTTTTTCTATCAGTTCACCCACATCTGGGCACATATGCTCTGCCTTCCTTAATATCGTTGGTCAAATTCTTCATGCTCCTCTTTTGGGCTGGCTTCTCTTGCGTGCTTCATCCTCTTCCACCTGTCAAGGGCATCTTTACAATTCTTCCCTCTCCCTCAAACAACTGTCAATGGCTCATCCTCACTCGTGTACACATGTGCTATAATTTCTCCTCCTCAGGGCTGAGTATTTGCAGTTCCCTTTACCTACCATGCTGTTCCAGTCAAGAGTCACAAAACTTGTCCCTTCATTTCCTTTGGATATTTGCACAAATATCACCTCCTAAGCATACTATTCAAAATTGCAAAAAATTTCTCCCTCCCTATATCATTTTAATTTTTCTTTGTAGTACTTACCACCACCCAATGTGCTGTAGACTCTATTCATTAATCCTCAAGGACTGGGATTTTTCATCTCTCTCTCCCTCTCTTTTTCAAGGCTGTATATCAGCACCGAGAATAGTATCTGGCACATAATGGGTCCTGATGACTGTATGTAGGAAGAACTACACAGTGGCTTCCTTTCCCTGACATTCCTACTGGTTCGTAGCAATGGTGTGACTTTTCACTACAAAGGGGGACAGCTATTCAGAGTGCTGTGACCACCCTCCACTCTCACTTGGAAGTTCTTAGGGCAGAGCTTCCCAAACTTTAATGTGCCTTTGAATTATCTGGGCATCTTCTTAAAACACAGCCTCCAATTCATCAGGCCTGGGGTGGGGCCTGAGATTCTGCATTTCTTTTCTTTTTTTTTTTTTTAATTTTACCAAGGAAATTAATTAGATTTGTGATCTGTATGAAAACACATGAAATAATCACTGAACAATACTAACAAATGATGAATGAAATAATGTATATAACTATAAAAATAGACTTTGTTCTCCTGATCATTAAAATGAATTTATACAAAAATCTGCTATCTAGAGTTATCCTGAAAGCCTTTATAACATTGGTAGAATTTCAGCTAGATCTTGTAGAACACGTAAAATACACCTCAGTAAAGAAAGAGTCAGATTATCTAGGTCAGGGGAACAGCAAGTTACTGAGAGGCAGGTGAAGATGTTTTAAACAAGGCGCATTCAGAGTGGTATGAGAATTCAGTAAAGACACTAACCTAACTAGTTCTGGTTGAAAGTAATAGGAAATGTTACAGGAGACAGGTAAGGTTGGGCTAGGATCTGATCACTGAGATTCTGCATTTCTAACAAGCTCCCAGGCCATATAGATGCAGCTGATCTGGACCACAGTTTGAGCAGAAGGCGGCTTGACTCATCTTAAGCCTTCTCCTTCTTTCTCTTTTAGGACAATAAGAGTGAGCATAAATATTTACATGGCACATTTATATATTTACAGCGTCAACAAATGACCCTGAGTTCAAGCAGTTCTGCGGTCAGTGCCTCTGTAGCTGCAGGTTACAACGTTTGTCTGGAGGCCTTCATCCATCGCTATGTATGCCAGGGGAGGAAATGTTGGCTGGCTAGGCTGTTACATGATGACTGTCCATTGTTCTGGGAAGAATTTGTGTGTGTGAGTGTGTAAGAATATTTTTATTGATGCAAATAATTTTCCTAGCAATTGTCTGATGCAATTTGCCATGTTCTGGCATGAAATCAATGCAAAGACAAGTCCTGCCTTTCTGCTCAGGTTTTTATTATTACATCGCATTTTCCTCTTCTGTCTGGAGAACAATGTGGAATATTTCCTATGATAATCGCCATCATCAATTAGTTTTAAAATTTTAGGGCCTTCCTGCCCAGTCTGAACAGTTTGTACACACCATAAAGAGGCCCAGCTTGGGGGCGGGGGGTAGGTAGAGTCTCAAAATAGGTTCGCACCTCTTTGCCAAGCCAGGTGCTTCGGCTGGGGTTGCATTGCCTTTCTCACCTAGAAGGGGGACTGTTTTGCAAATTGAATAAGGGTACCTGGTGTTTGCTGGCTCTGGCCATACAGCTAGGGAGAGCTGCAAAGGCAATTAGAGAGCGCTGAGCACAGCACTTTGATTTCAGGGATGCAGAGATACTGAAGGTGGAGCACTTGTCCCAGTTTTCATCACCATCAGCAGCACCAGCATCCCATCTTCATCTAATATTTATTGAGGACTTAAAAGGCACAAGGCATTAGGCCAATTGCTTTACATACATTTTCTTATTTGTTCCATATAACAACACTCCCCAAAGTTAAGTATTGTTATCATCCTCATTTACAGATATGTAAATGGAGACTTGGAGAGGTGAGGCAAGTTGCTTGGGGTCACAGAGCTATGTTAAGTGTACTTTTCAAAAATGTAGATTATGCCTCTCTGGCAAATATTAAATGATCTCATGTCAAAGATTTTATTTAACTCACTAATTAGTGAGGGGACCAGTAAGATGTTAAAACTTATCCAAAGAGCATTAGAGAATTTAGGTGTATGCCTGTGATTTAACAAAGGAAGGTAAGAAAGGTGTGGTAGGCTGAGTAACAGTCTCCCCAAAGATATCCACGTCTGGATCCCTGGAACTTGTGAACAGGTAAGAACTTGTGAACAGCTGACCTTACGTGTAAGAAGAGAAGTGGACGTTGAAGTGATGTGCTTTGAAGGTGGAGGAAGGGGCCTCAAGCTACAGAATGTACGTGACCCTAGCAGCTGGGAAAATCAAGAAAAGAGATTCTCTTCTAGAACCTCCAGAAGGTACCAGACATCCAATTTTAGCCCAGTGAAACCAATTTTGGACTTCTGACTTCTAGAGCTGTAAGATAAACTTCTGTTGTTTGAAGTCCTAAGATGTGGTCCTTGTTGTAGCAGCAGTAAGAAATTTACAGTTACTGGGTTAGGTAGAGAGCTGGTTAATGTCCAACAGGGCCATAAACCATAACTGCTGCAGCTAATTCTTCTACCAGAGTTAAATTATTTGCATCTGTACTAGACCAAAATTTACAAATTAACCTCTGCCCCTACAGAGATGAAAACTGCCCAGTCAGTAGAAAGGCAAGCCCAGCACTGCGCCCAGTAATCTCTTCTGCCTACTCCCAAGCTTAGGATACTCTCTTGGACAGCAAGGTGCTGGGTTCAATCCCCAGTACCTCCCCCCTCAAAAAACTTTTATATGTATAAATGGTTTGGCATCATAATACTTTATCTAGTAAATGCTTGATAAAAGCTTGAATTGCATGTGGTTTGGTGGAAGGGAGAGGTGGAGACTTTGGGGAAGGGAGACAGCCAGCTGGAGCAAATGAGTGGTATTCTTGAGTGATGGTGCAGTGAAGGTCCTGATGGTAGTTGGGAACTTTTATAGGGAAGTGGGATCTGTGGTTGGACAATCAGAATGTAGCCAGAGTCTTGATTGAGGGCTGGGGGGTGTAGGTTTACCTCACAGGGCAATCATTCCTGACACCGACTGAGCATTAAAATAAGCTGGGGAGAGTTAAGAACTCCTAATGCACAGACTTTGTATTAGCTTGCTGGGGCTGCCATAACAAAGTACCATAGACTGGGTGACTTAAGCAATAGAAATTTATTTCCCCACAATTTTGGAGGCTAGAAGTTCAAGATCAAGGTGTCAGCAGTGTTGATTCCTTCTGAAGCCTTTCTCTTGGATTTGTAAACAGCCACCTTCTCTCTGTGCCTTTACATGGTCTTCCTTCTGTAATTGCGTCCAGATTTCCTCTTCTCATAAGGACACCAGTCAGATCAGATTAAGGTCCATCCTAAAGAACTCATTTTAATTTAATTACCTCTTCAAAGACCCTATCTCAAAACACAGTCACATCCGAGGTACTGGGGGTTAGGATTTCAACATGTGAATATTGCAGGGGGACACAGTTCAGCCTATAACACCCCCAGAGACTGATTCAAGTGATTAGGAATAGGGCTGAAGCTTAGTAAGGAAAGCTCTGTTTTAATGCATGCCCAGGAATGAGAACCACTGGCATGGGGTCTACAGTACAGGCAACTAGGGGTGAAAGCTGAGGATGACATGGGCAGAGGTGACCGCTGGTGAAAGCTTTGCACCTGGCACTCCACTGCTCTTGCCAGTGGATGGATCTGGGAAAATCACTCCAATACATTGAACTGCCGTGGGTTCATCTGTGAGTAAAGACAACACTCTGCCTGCCCTCAAACTTGTAGCTTCTTCACATTCTAAGGTTTCTTATTCTGGAAGCAGTTGTAAGGTCAATTTATGGTGGTGGTGAGGATCGGAGGAGATAAGGAGAGGCAGTTTTAATGTGCTAAGTCCATCACTGCAGCTACCCCAAACCCCTGCCACCATTATCACCATTAGCAAGTTCACCAACATCACAGGGGCCACCTCCTTCATGGTAAGCGTTACACTACCTCCCCTGCTCTCTCTGTGCCTGCCCCCACCACCCCTCCCCCACTGTCATCAGGAGGGGCAACTGTAACAGCAGCAGCTGCAGCAGCCGTGGGTGCCACGTCAAGAGACACAGGCAATCACATTTTAGAACTGGACCACTTAGACCAAGTTATCAATTTCGAATTGGATGAAATGCAGGTCCAGAGAGGTTAAGCGACTTACTCCGGCCACAGAACTGTTAAACAGGAAAGCTAAATCCAGGATCCTATCTTTTAACCTCACATTAAGTGTCCTTCGTATTGGCTCACCCGACCTCATCGCAGCTTGTCAGCGGGGATGCGGGGCTGAGACCCCACTATCTGATCTTACTGTTCCTTCCAGTCAGCAACACACCATCATGCAAAGCAGCCCCATTAAACACAGGCCCTCTGTGCCTGTGCTCCGTATCTCCTTTTGCAAGGGGCTGAAAGGGTCTGGTTTAAGGGTGGGGCATGATCTTTCATTTAATTTTTTCAGTTAGGACTTGGTCAGTTAACAGTGACATAAGCCCAACCAACAAGGACTAAGCGAAACAGGCACTTATTGGTTCATGTAACTAGGAAGCCCACGGGCAGCTCTGGCTTCAGGCAAGGCAGCATTCAGGGCTCTCGTGATGGAATCGTCGTGTGTCTCTTGTCCCGGGGCTGCCAGCGTCCTCCTGGCTCAGTCTCAGGCTGTCCATGTGGCGTCAAGATGGCAGCTCCAGCCCCTGAATCCTCTAGGTTTCTGGCACAGTAGGTAAGATGTAGTCTGTTTTTAGCTCAAACCAAAGTCATAGAATTAGATAATTCAAAAAATATTTATTGAGGGCTCACTATACACACGGCACTCTTCTAAACTCCAGGGATAGAGAGAGGAAGAGACCGAAGACGGGCTGGTGGTCTTGGAGCTTTCCCACGGGAGCCTTTGTGGGCTCTGATTGGATGGTCTTTGAACACGTGCCATCTGTGAACCAATCACTGTAGCCAAAAGATGTGACGTCCTGATTGGCTTGGGCTGGGTCATGTGCCTCGCTGAAAGCCTGCAAGCCGCTTCTTTTTGATTGCGGGCACTAGGTTATAGTTATGATTGCAGTGTGTCCCCAAGGCATAACCTAGGGACTCGCCCATAATAAGCATATGACAAGTGAGCGCGGGAACAACCGAATAAACAAGCAAAAGAGAGAGAAAGTGCATGATAGCAAATGTGGAAAAACCCAGTCAAAGGGGACAAAGCTAAACAAATCCAACCATAAAATGATGCCAATGAGAAAGGCGATATAGTATTCACAGTAGATTTTTTGCTTAAAAAAAAAATTGCATGATGCATCTCTTAGCAGGACAAGAAAATCCTGCTCATTATTCAGAGCAGCATTAGAGACAAAATGGAAGTTGTAGCTACTTTCAGAGTTGTCCCTGGGGTCGACACACCCGACGGTCACCCTGGGCCTCATACTTTGAGGAGCTTGTGAAAGAAGAAATGGAGACAGCTAACAGCCGGCAGGTAAAATATGTTGATGTCATTATGTAAACGTCTATCACCCTCACCTTCCCGGGTTCACCACCTCAGCCCGCTGTGGCAGCTGAGAAACGTTTCTCCCCACTGTCTGATGTTCTTGGGCACAGCTGCTTAGTTACTTTGATACAGGCTGCCCTTGATGTTCGTTTTATGCAGATTTCAACTGGTTAAAAAAAAAAAAAAACACAAGGTAAGAAAAAAGTCTAGGAGAAGATTCATACCTCCCAAACTTGTCAGCAGGTAAAAGGCCCTTTTATTGGTCCTAAATTTGAAAAGTTTGTTTCTGTCTGTCTTGTACAAATCCTAGGTGGGTCAACCCTTGCAGGAATGTGTGTAATTTCAATCAGTCCACTACTCAAGGAAGGACATGTACAGGGCACATCAGAAGAGGCAAACTAAGTGATCAAGAGGAACCTACATTTGAGCAAGAGCCCAAAGGAGATGGGAAAAGTATTGGAAAGACCAAAGCTTTAAAGAAATGAGCAAATGCTATGAATTCATGAAGGGCAGCGAAAAACATGCCTATACATAAACTTGTTCACCAGATTCCAATAGACTGGAATATGAGGGTCACCCACGAAGTTTCAAAAGGCTAAAAGAATGACAAATACAAAGTGTGAGTGATTTCAGACAATGATGGCAAACACATGGAATTCATTACCTTTAGCTGTAGGGATTTTTCATTGTGTTTTTAATTTGCATTTTCCTAATGGCTAATGATGTTCAACAATTTTTCTTTTGCTTATTTGCCGTCTGTATCTCCACTTTTGTGAAATATCTGTTCGTATCTTCTTGGCCATTTCTCATTGGATTGTTTGTTTGCTTTTTTACCCTTGGGTTTTGAGAGGCTTTTATGTAGTTTGGATACAAGTCTTTTGTCGGATATGTGACTGGCAAATATTTTCTCCTAGTCTGCAGCTTGTCTTTTCATTCTCTAAACAGGGTCTTTCACAGGACAAAGCAAGTGGAGGCTTTAAATTCCCATTTAGAAAAGCCTAACTTCTGCTTGAGAATGCTGAACATGGCCACTCCATTGGGTACTGCTCATGAGGGTGGATCATGGGTCTAATTCCTGTTTGGCTGTGCTCACTCAGCTTTACAATAGCTCATCCCCCTCATGAGCTCAACTCTGTTTAGTGGCCACAGGTCAGTGTTTTTCAGGACATCACAAAACGATGAGCTAAGAAAGAGTGGTCCACTGCCGAGAGAACAACTTGAAGGCAAGTCCCCACTGATCCGGAAAGTGCTTGGTCGCATCACTCCCTTCTTCGAAAACTGGAAAATGCACCATCATTGGTAGAGAGTGAAAGCCAGCGTTCAAAATGCCAGGAGGCTTCTCGGGCCATTTCATCAAGACATAAAGTAACAAACAGACGTGAATTCATCGGGTGAGTTTAACCAATACAGAGAGCCAAAACACACATGGAATTCAAACCCAGAAATAATCTCTGGTTGGAGGCATCCAGCACTCTTGTCTGCATTGATTGCATTCACCAGATGAAAGTCAAATCTGCTCCATGAGGCAAATGCTGCCTGGGCTCAGGTTGAGGGCTGCTGCCATGGAGACCATGAGAGGGGAGATTTTCTGACACGCTGCTGGCATGAAAGGACTGGATTACAGCTCCATCTTATGTAAATTTCCACTGGGGAGAAAAAGATTAAAAGGACAATAATCATGATTCAGTCATTCTCATTTAGGGTAATAAGATCCTTTAATTCCTTCTTGGAAAAAGAGGCAACAGCTGTCCTGTCATAAATAGTAAGACACTTTATGGACATTTTAAAGGAACCCAGTCTTTAGCCGAAATTTTGACCTCATAGTTGCACTGAGTTTATGTTTTTAAGAGGAAGATAGATTTTCTTTAAACATATGACATAAGCCCATTGGCCCCAGACATGAATAATTAAGAATGAATTATACCAACCCTCAATTTCTGAAGTGGACAGAGAAATTTTATCCTTCCTGTCTCACCATGTCCAGGCTGAGTGGGTCTAAAGGAGGGCGAACCATTATGTAAACACTATTTCACAGGGTCATCTAGTGACCGTTGGATATTTTCTTCTACAGCCTTTATTCTCTTCTCATTTTGGCCCCAGCTCTCAGTCCACATGGTCATTTCAATGACTGTATCTCATTTGCACAGCTCCTTGATGTAGGTGTATGATGATGATGATAATGGTAATTATGGAACTGCTCCTCAGGCAGGTTAACTTGCTCAAGGTGTCAAAGCTGGTAAGTGGGGACACTACAATTGGAACCCAAGTGGTCTTATTCCAGAGTCCACATACTCAAGTCTTGCTCTCTGCTTCCGTCAGGTTGAATGCCTGTCTCTGATCTCCACCTGTAGCCCAGAATAATAGCTTCCCTTGCTTGTTTTTGTCAGGGGCACAGGAGAAGTGTGGAGTGTTTTTTAGGTGAATCATCTAGAGAAGTTCGTCTTATTTTGGGAATTCTACCAGTAGCTTAGGGTAGGGGAAATTTTGTTTTACCCCAACCCTCTCTAGGTTCTATAAGGAAGAGAAAAAATGATGAGATAGAAATGATTATATTCTCTGTCTGCTCAGGTAATGGGTAAGCAGCTTGCAAGCTGTGAAGTTTGGAGTAATTCAGGGAACCAAACTTCCAGCTGTCGGAGATGGTACCCAGTGTCTAGGTACACCTGTCTGTGGGCTCAGAAAGAGCTGGGAGTCGAATGCACAGCTCAGATCCCCAGAGAGGTGGGAGAGCCAGGACTCACGTATCCGAGGCATTTAATACCCATGAGAGCAGGGGTTTTGTCAGTTTTGTTCACTGCTGGTTCACTAGCAGCTGGATGGGTTCCTGGCCAAGTTCCATAAACACTTGTTGAATGAACAAATGAATGAATGAATGTAGCAGATGCTGGCAGGACTTCTATTTCATCAGTCATCATGAAGGTGAAGGAGGATTTAGATACTCAGGAATTTTCAGCTGCCATACATCTTGACTTGATGCTGCTAATGATTATTTCACTTAGTTCAACTTTCCTTTTTAAAATAATTTTTCTTTCTTTATCTTCAGATTCCCATCTCATCTACTAACTCAAGTCTTTTATAGCCTAAATATCTTACCTTGATCTTATGTCTTTCTTTATAACTTCTCTATTTCTACTACTTTCTGCCAAATTTCTTGGGTCATTTACAATTTTGTTTGTTTCTTTCTTTCTATGCACTCTTTAAACCCATTGATAACTACTCTCATTCCACCCCCACTCCCATCACCATAACCCTACCAAAACATTGTTACCAGTGTCCAACATTTTACCAATCCAATGAAGACATTGCAGTTCCTTATTTTAATAAAATATACTATAGTTGCATTTGAAAGAGTTGCCCGCTCAATGTTAAAGTTCTCTTTCCTTGGTGTCTGTGACGTCATTTGACTCTGAATTTACTCCTAATTCTCCTACTACTCTTTCTTTGCAAGGTTTCTCTTCCTTTGTTCATGTGTGGGGTGGGGTCCTATGTAGAAGGGGATTCATCTTCTGGCCACTGTTTGCCTTGTTTGTTTTTGCTCATGAATGGTCATGTGATCCAGCCAGGCCAATCAAAGTCTTCCCTGGGAATTTTGTTAGAATTCTCAGGAAGGCAAATTCTCTTTTCTTGGAGACAATTGGCTTTAAAAATCACTTCAGTCTTGAGCTGGCAGAGACCATCTTCTCTAGGAGCAGTGCCAGTCTGAGAATAAAGTCAAAACATGAGAAAGCAGATTAGAGAGACATGTTGTCATCATGTTGCTCCTGGATCCAGCCATAACTGAAGCTTAAGTTAATATTGGTTGTATCCTTTTTTAAAGCAGGTTTGAGTTGTGTTTCTGACACTTGCAACCAACAGTTTTGAAAAATGTACCTTCTGCCATCTTTCTGTTTCCAGGGTGGTCCTTGTAACTATTCTTTCCCCACTCTGCCAGAAGGATTAATATAAGATGTATGACTGGCAGTGTCATTCCCCTGTTTAAGATCCTTCAGTGGCTCCCCAGAGCCTACTCAGGGGAGGCAAAGTCAAAAGCCTTGAGAGAACAGGCAGATGATGTAAATGAGGGAAGCAGGCCAGGTGAAAGACAATAGAAAGGGTTTCATCTGGAGAGAAGTGCCCTGTCTCCAGCCATTGTATATTCAGAGTGCAAACACTGTGTGCCTGCCAAACACAACACATCTGAAGGTTGGGTTTGGCCTCTAGGCTCCAAGTTTGCAATGCCTGGCCTTTGTTGCAAGTTCTAGCTCCTGCATATAGACCAGGAGGCGTTTGTGACCAAGCCCTTGACAGTTCCTAAGATACATTTTCTGTTATTCGATGTTCTTGTAATACTAAATTGGTGCTGACATTTTTTCACCACCCCATGCTTTTGCTTATGCTGTTCCTTTACCTGGAACCTCATTCCACCCCATCCTTTCCCTCATCATCTTTATCTTGCTAAATCCTATTTGTTCTTCAATTTTCATCTCAGGTGTTATCAGCTCCAGGGATTCTCCTCTTCACAGGACAGGTGTCTTTCCTTCATGCTTCCACAGCTGGCTATATGCTTCTCTGTCATTGAATCTGATATACATGCCAGACTCTGTTGATTGCTTACCCACGGCCATTCCTTCTCTCATTTATTTGCTGGCGGAATTTGCCTCTCTCAATAAATACTAAAAAAAACCTTTACTCTTTTTCCCAGCTTGCTTTGGAGCTAAGGTCTGGGATGTGTTTCAATCCTGCTGAAAAAGATTGGAGCGGAAACCTATTAAGGGACTCTTGGGAAAAATTTACCTCCATGACAACAAAGGAGTGATGCAGAGAACACGTCTTCCTTTTCATTTCTTCCATTGAATGAAGTTCTGTGAGGAGTGATGTCTGGAGCTGCAGCAGCCATCTTGCAACTATGAGGAGAAAACCAAGAGAATCATGGAGAGGGTGAAGCAGATCCCTGCAATCCCTGAGCTGATAACCAACCTGGGAATTTTCTCTTTAAGGCTTTTAGATATAGTGAGATAGAGTAATAACCATCTGTTGCCTAAGTCACAATTTGGGGGCTGTTCTGTCACTTGCAGGGGAATACATTCTAAATGAGTCAACATATGTTCACATTACATTTGTGTTTTTCTTTTTTTATTATTCTGTAAGTTCTTTGTAGGGAAGGATGATCTCATATTCATATTTTTATCACTCATGTCTAACACAGAGTAGGAATTCAGTAAATGCTCATTGAAGTATTTATTTTTCCATGATTTTCCCACTAGGAGCTACAGTAAACAGTGAGTGCCAGACAAAGTCTGTCCCATTTAGGAGATAGCCTCTGAGTGTTGGGGAGTGGAAATATGGCAGTGAATCTTCTATGGGTAATCTCCTGGGGATTTAAGGGAATGAAGGATCTGGTACAAGTATTATGTCATCTCAGTGGAATTGACTAGTGCTATTCAAATCATTTATTCAGACCTTATGAAAGCTTACTACAAAGCCTAGGATGCATGTCAGATGAAAGGTGTGTTGGTTTGAGAAGGGAGAGGCGCTGGGTGCTTACAGCCCCTTCTTCCATGCCAAGCCTCTCTCATGTCCTGCGCTTGTCCCTAAGGCCCCTTTTCTGACCCTGTCCCCTGGGTTCAGTGAGACAGAAATGATAGCTGCTTCCATGATCTCCAATCCATTAACCCCCTACCCTGCCTTGGACTTCTCTTGATCCTTAGCTCCTGCCTCAACTCTGTCATTAAAAGTTGGAGGTTGTCCTTAGCTACTTGGAGGTTTGTGAGATTCCATTTTCATTAAAATGTTTAGAGCATTACACTAGCTTTGGCTAAAAATGGTGCAGCAAATCAAAAAGGCAGAATTACTTTGGAGAATCCATTTGGCAGCCCCAGTCCTCTAAGTACATACACTTAATTTTATGGTTTGTTACACAAATCAGTGAATTCATCATATCAGATGGAGCCCATGTATTTTGGAAACCCCTGTGCACTAAGAGCAGACAGTCTTCTATGGGCTTTGGGCTGTTTTGTTCTTACTTCTAAGGGAGGAAAGTCACTTTAGATTTCAGTATTGACTCACAGAGAAGCCATTCCCGCTTTCTCATTTCTGCATCCATGCTAACTTATGTCCTAATCGCCTCAGATCATCTTCACTCTGAATTTTAGGTAGTGGAGTCAGATCTCCATGTAAATACAGAATCTCAGAGTTTGAAACTTCTGCAGCTGAGAAAATGCCTTGTATAACAGTGTTGGTATGGTGAAGAATTTGAGTGGGGGGGGGTGAGGGCGGAGGCTGCTATGGTGATAACATTATTCCTGGGCCATTAATGACCCCCTACACAGGAAGCACAGTTTCTGAGTATGTGTGTGTTTTCTAAGGAGACAGGGTTGGATTTTGTTTCCTTTTTTTTTTTTATGGCCACCAGTTTGCTACCATTTAGATTCAGAAAAGTAAATTTAAGTCTTCAGCTTAGATGAATTTCAACCCATGGCCAACAAACAACCCTATATCCTCAGACTCTTGGCTGAGTTTCCTTCACCTCTATGGTTTCCCCAAATCCTGTCTCTTCTCCAAGGAAACAATATTCTTGTAACCCCCTCAATTTCAGTCTATTTTTTTCTCCTATACCCCATGTAACTCAGGGTGGAAAGATACTTTTTGTTTACTCTTTGATCAATGACACAACTTTGAGATCTTTATACTATTCCCTTCATGTGATAGTTCCTTTGTAGGCCATGCCATCCATCCATCCATCCACCCATCCATCTATCCCTCCATCCACCCATCCATCCAGCCACTCAACAGATATTTGTTGAGCACTTTCTATCTACAAGGAACTGTCCTAGGCACTGAGGATGCAATGGCAAACAAGCCAGGGGGTGTGGCCAAGCCTACTTGCTTGGTATACCAGATGACCTTGGAGATAGTGGGAGGGAAAAGTCACACAGCGGTAGTCTACGAAACAGGGTTCATTGGGATGCGAGAGTTGGCACTCAGGTGAATGCCAGGGTTGGTTTAGCTCAGGACTTCTCAACCTCAGCAGTACTGACATTTTGTTGTGCGTGTTGGGGAGCAGTTCTGTGCATAGAAGTTTAGAAGCATCCCTACCCAAGAGATGCTGGTGGCACCCTTCCCCCTCCTTGTCCACTACGACAGTGACATCCACACACAGTTTCAGAAGGTGGGATCATATATGACTTCTATATGGAATCTAGAAAAATGGTACCAATGTACTTAGTTACAAAACAGAAACAGACTCACAGACACAGAAAACAAACTTTTGGTTACCAGTGGGGAAAGGAGGTGGGAAGGGATAAATTGGGAGTTTGAGATTTGCAGATACTAACTACTAAATATAAAGTAGATAAACAACAAGATCCTACTGTATAGCACAGGGAACTATAATCAATACCTTGTAATAACCTATAAAGATGATAAAGAACATGAAAAAGAACGTATATATGTATAACTGAACCGCTGTGCTATACACCGAACTAACACAACATTGTAAATCAACTATACTTTCAATTAAAAGAAATAAAGTGAGGTCATACTGTATATGGCATTCAAATCTTTTTTCCTCAAAGAATAATAGATTATGAAGTTTCTTCCTTGGAAGAAAATATTCATCTACAAGTTGAACATTCCACCATATGGACATGCTGTCATTTATTTATCCAATATCTAGCCAATGTTTGCTCTTGCAAATTATGCTAAAATAAAATATGCTGTGCATACATCTTTGTACACATATTTGACTCCTTCGTAAGGATAAATCCCAAGGAGTGGAATTGCTAGATTAATGGGTAGACATTTTCAAAGGCTTTTTCATCTCTATCAGCTTGCTCCTTGATAAAATTGGACTTCTTTTGTCAAGCTTATCTGTGAAACACTCGTCTAGTTACCTCTCTCACAAAAGCCCAGGCTCTACTTGGTAATGAATAGGCCCACTCCCATGTAAGCACTCAGCCCCTCCAATCTTCACTGAAAATAAAAATTTCCCCCCTCCCCCAGCCTGGCTGCGTCTGGCTGGCCCCTGCGGGGAGGAGGGGGTGGGGCTCTTTGTCTCTTTTTCTTCACTTGGTGTTCTGTTTTCCTCCCATCTTCCTGGGGCTTCCTCTGGTTCCTCCAGCGTTGGGAAGGGGCAGAGAGGAGGAAAGGGATGGGAAAAGACTTACTGGACTGGTGGTGTTCTAGCCCCCGGGTCTCCCAGTGGATTCATCTTCTTGAACGTTCCTTCCTGGGCTCTTTGCAGCCAGCCGCTCCCTGTTCCTGGCGGGCACCTGCAGTTTGCTTGACGGGCAGTTGTGTCTCTTCTGATTCTTCCTGCACTATTTCTTCACTCCCCCAGCATCTGGCGGCACACCTCCTCAGCCAGTTCTGGTTCACAGGAAACTTGCCCACATCCTTTGCCACAACACCTTGGGGAGAGCAGGCCACGTTCAGCGCCTCCTCTCCTCCCTCGACACTCAGCACAGCTAGCCAGTAAGGGGCTCTGGCCCTTTAGATTCTCCAGGCTGAATCAAACCCCAACCTATCGAGTCCTTCATGTTCCAGGGACACACATCCAGCTTTCCAAGAAGTCACCAAAGCCCCTTTGCCCCAGCTTTCAGTGAGACGACAGAGCCCCTCTCCCATGGGGAGCATGCTCGTCTAGACTTGACAGCTCTCTCCCCAAATCCTAATCTAACACCAGCTCCTATCTCTGCTTCTCCAACTTCTTCAAGTTTTCAGAGTTGGATAGATTGGGCTGTTAAAACCTGACTACGTCCTCCCCAAGTCTTGGTGGTCTCAGCCCTCACTTTGAAATGGGAAGCAGCCAATACTGAAAGAGAAAGAACCCCTTTTTAACATCCTGTTTTGCACAGAATAAAGAGGCAGGCGGCATACAAATCAGTGTTGCAGAGGCATCCGTGGTGGGGGGAGAAGAAGATGGGGGTCCAGCTAGAATAATCTTCAGAGTTTCTTCCAATCCAGAGATTGTGTGGCTGGCTGGCAGGGAACAAAAGCAAGTATCGAAGGAATTCCATGTCATATTGGAGGGACACTCACAAAACGTGATAGTTGTAAACCATTGTGCATGTTCTTGAGAGCGATAAATGCAGTTCATTAGGGTAAAGGACCAAGCATTGAGTTGTTTGCAACCAACTTTACATCTCAGAACAGAGAAGACTCAGCTTACTGCTGCAGAGAGTTTCTGAGAGGAAGGAGATACAAACTAAATTTGGTGAACAGAAAGGGGAGATGTGTCTCGCTTTAAACTCTCACGGCCACAAGCTCTGGGCTTCCTTGTTCCCCCAAACGCCTGCCAGGAAGTCATCCCCCATCCCTATAGTTGGAGGTAAACTTGTCATCTTTCGTCCCCACTGCACTGGATCTACACTCCTGTTTTGCTCTGGCAAATGGAGGGAAACACACACACACACATTATTATTATTGTTGTTGTTGTTGTTGTTATTCCCAAGGCACTGAATTAGTTGTTGACTGAGTCAGGATTCAAGGTGGGTTTCTAGGTTTTGACTCCAAAGCTTTCTCCATCCCCGCCACCCTGGCCTCCCAGGTCTTTCTTAGGCACCAGAAACCCAGAAAGCACTCTGCTGGATATTCCGATCCTGCTGGCATTTGCGATGGGGACCTGTGCCTAAATCCATCTTGTGTGTGTGTTTCCAGCTCAGAGCCTCCTGGAATGGAGGTGCTCCCCAGAGACCAGGAGAGCGGCCACGGAAAGCTGAACTCTCAGCGTTGGTCCTGCCGAGGAGGGCTGGCACCCCTGTGCCGGCGGCCCTCCCTTCCGTGTATCTTTAACGAGCACTTGGCCTGCGTTTCCAGCAGACCTGGGCTTGGGCGCTGGGCATGGAAATGAACTCCTGAGTTAGCTCTTGGGGAAAAGTAAAGGCCTGGCCTTGGGCCTGATTGGAGCCCCACTTCTCTGCCAAAGCTATGTAGAGAAAAGAACGCTTGTATTGAATAACTGCATTTTTAAGCAGAGTCTGTTTGAACCGTCTTATTTTAACAAGATGGAAACCAAGCCTTGGAGAGGGGCAATGGTACCCAAGTTCCTGCATCTGGTTTAGCAAAGCCACTACGGAGGTCAGCTGGAGAGAGGTCTGAACCTCCCGCAACGCCGCCCCAGTGCCGCCCCATCTGGGGAGACTCCCCTGCGCACCCCCCTGCCCCACCCCCGGCTGAGTTAGACCCTCCCGCAGGTACCAGTGCTCTTCTCCTTTGACTGTGGAAACCCTCCCCATGAAGCCACGTGTCCCTAAAGGGCTGGGACCATGTGTCTGTCATCCCTGGGTCTCCAGAAGAGGGTCCAGTGCGGGCCTGCAGAGATCCCACCGTGGGAGTGGGGGTGGGGGTGGGGGTGGATGGCCTGGGGCTGGCTTTTCCATAGGAAGTCAGACCCGCTCTGCCTGTGGAGGCTCCTGCTGTCCTCCTTTGCCTCCACGAGCCTCAGGCAGCTCCTTCTGAGGATACCACCCTGATACCACCAGGAAGGCAGCCCTGCCGGGGGGCGGCTGCAGTCTCTGGCCAATTTCCCAATGCAAGGGAAAGCTAGAAGAGGGTCTAGAAAAGTGCTGTCTGCTAGAAAAATACAGCTGACCCTTGACCAACACGGGGCATCGGGTGCCCCAGCCCTCTGAGCAGTGGAAAATTCGGGTATAATTTATGGTCAGCCCTCGGTATCCATGGCCCCTCTGCATCTGTGGTTACACCTCTGCAGATTTAACCGACTGCAGCTTGTGCAGCATTGTAGTATTTACTGTTAAAAATACGCATATAAACAGACCCACACAGTTCATCCCGTGTTGGTCAAGGGTCAACTGTAATGGGAAAAAAGGAAAAAGAAACAGGTAAAATTAATTTTAATAATATGGTGTATTTCACCCAAGATCTCCAAAATGTCATTTTCACACTTAATCAATATAAATCATTCTGAATGTGATACCTTTGCATTCTTCTTTTTGACGTAAAGCACTTAAATCTACTATGTATTTTATATGTGCAGCGCATCTCACCTGGACTCTTAAATTTTTATTGGAGGTACTTGATATGTATTTCAATTTTATAAAATTTACAGTTGGAAAAAATACATATATTCACCTGCTTACGTTTTCCCAGCCATACTTGATCCAATAACTGAATGAGGTATTTGCTTTTAAATTTAGATGAATTAAAAGAAGTAAAAATTCAATTCCGCATCACACTAGTCACTTTTCAAAGTCACACCCGGGCTCTAGGAAGTGGGGTGGGGGCTAAGGGAAAGGTGACTGATTTAGAGAAGAAAGCCCAATGGCTCTAAGGTGTGATGGCAGCTTCACATATCATTTCTGTGTCCAAATATGCATTTCACTTATTTTCCTCAAGACTTCAGGGGCCAAAGGCAGGAGGCAGTCCTGGTGGGAGAGCCAGCTAGCTCCCAGTAGTCTGCAGGGGCATTTCATCCTGTGCATTTTTGGCATCGTTGAGAAGTTTGGACAGCACCACCACTGCTGGGGGGCCATGGGAGACTGAAACTCTGGGGGGAGTCTCCTAGGTCCAGGGACCCCTAGAAGAGCTGGTGACTGGAGAGGTCCCTGGAGCTGATGGAGGGAGCAGCTTCTCCTCCTACTGGGAGTCAGAGGAACAGCAGTCCTGCCTGGGTGGGGTGAGGGGACTGAATCAGCTGGGATTTTTTCTAGACTCCTCCTTTGTGTGCAGGAGGCAGTGATAGGTGTCTGGTGGAGCACGGTGGGCAGGGGCCAAGGAAAGGCTGTATCCTTTTTGGGTTTCCAAGTGACAGGTGTGAGATAATATCTCATTGTGGTTTTGATTTGCATTTCCATGGTGATGAGTAATGTTGAACATCTTGTCATGGGCCTATTGGCATCTGTACGTCTTCTTTGGGAAAATGTAAAAGACAGACCTCATCCTCAAGGAGTTTGCTTCTGGAGGAAGACAGAAGGGTAACCCCCTAACGGCTAATGTAATGCATAATGCTAGCTGATGCCTAATTTGTTGGCAAATTGCCTTGGGGGGAGGGTCACAGGAGAGGCCGGAAGGTCAAATCCAGCCCACCACCTGTTTTTGTAAATTGTATCAGACCAGGCTTGCTCATTTGTTTGTGTTGTCTGTGGCTGCTTTCGCCCCCTAGTGGCAGAGTTGAGTATTTCCAAGAGAGGGACTGGATGACGCTCAAAGCTTAAAACCTTTCCTATCCAGCTTTTAAAAGAAAAAGTTTGCCGACCCCTGATGTAAAAGAAGGAACAGCTGTTTTCAGGCGAGGAAGCATGTTGGAGTGGCTTTGGGAATAAGAAGGCGAAGAAAGGGAATTCGGGGCACAGGCAACAGTTTGGGCAAAGGTGTAAGTGACCCGATAGCAGGTTGGGCAGCCCACCAGGCTGGGAGACTCGGACTTCAAGCCGGTCCTCGCCTCTGAGCTGAAGGGAACTGGTTCCATTTCCCCACAACTTGTAGAAGAGAACAGAGAAAGAGAGAGAGGATGAATGAGATGATGTCTATAAATGCTTTGAGAATAACAGGAGAAAAGCAGCCGTTAATCAAGACATTATTTCTATTTTATTGTTAAATAGGTACAAATTTTCTTTTTTTCTTCCTTTTTTTCTTCTCAGCCTTGGGTGCCAGTTTCCTCTTTCCTGTTGCTCTGCTTTGAAAAAGAAAACATAAAAACGAGGCATACCACCGCAAACCACAAATGTGTTTACTTCAAGAAATGTATTTTAATTCTTTCTCAGAAAGGTTCTCAAGATCCAGATAGGTGCAAATAGGTCCAAATAGGTTTCACAGGTCCAGAATTTAAAAGGTTTAAAAGATATAAAAATGCTTCCCTCCTATTTGCTAAACTCCCTGTTGATAACGGAGGCAGCTAATGGCACCAATTTCTTGCAATGTATATTCTTCCCGGGATATTTTAGGCAGGTGCAAATATTTACATGTATATTATTTTTCCTTCCTTTTAGAACAAATGATTATCTCCTGTATATACCGTTTTGCACTTTGCTTCTCCCCCTTACCGATGCCTTTAGGAAAGTGTTTCACATCAGAACATACAGAACTCCGCCATTCTCTTTTATTGCTGCACAGCAACCTATCACATAGATGTACCAAGTGTTTTAGTGACAGATAGGGATGGCTGTTGCTTTCCCCTCTTTCTTGGCAGCAGTGAGCCCTGGGTGGCATTGCCAGATTCAGGGGATGGGGTGGATCACAGTGACTACGTGGAAGTTCATGGTGCTGAAAACTTTAAAGGTAGCCCTTCTTTAGTCCTCCATAGGCAAAACTGGTGGGGAGGGGAGCTAGACTCCAGCAATCATGCTGGCAGGGTCCGTCTGTCTGTCTGCTTTGGCCACCTGTGGGATCAACCCTGTCCCTATGATTGCCTTACTTCAGGGAAAGTGCCCGTGATAACTGGAAATTGAAGGCAGGATTATTCTGGTGTAGTTGGATCAGGTGGTGGTGGTGGCATTTGTCAGGTATACGACTCATGGCTCTTTTTCTTGGAAGTTGCAAACACCTATCCCAAACTAGCATGAGCAAGAAGGAGAACTTGTGGATTTATATAGGCAAACAGGGAAATTTAGTTGTGGCAGACACCGCCCGTTGCCCTCTCAATATGCATTCCTTCTATTTTCTCATTGTGCACAGCTGAGAACACTCAGCTATCCAGACTCCCTTGCAGCTAGGTGTGTCCACAAGGCGCTACTTTGCTCACTGAGATGCAAGCAGAAGTATACAAGGTGGGACTTCTGGGAATCCAGATGAAAGGGGACACACTTAGCTGGCATATGCTTTCTGTCCTTCTTGTCTGGCATGTGGCTATGATACCTAAAGAGGCAGCGATCATCTTGGGAGATGAGAAGGAGAGGTGATGAGGATGGTGGCACATGATGATAGGAGGAGGTGGGTCTTTGCTGTCATCATGGAGCCAGCATTCCAGATCATGCCTGCTGACCATTTGAGCACTTGTTGCCTGAGAAAAACAAGCTCCTCTTTGGGTAAGTCCCAGCGCTGGGCTCTGGTTACACTCAGTTAAATACAGTCCTAGCCGTGATTCATTGTAACTGCACTCTGGGACTTGCACAGTGTCAAGTTTCTCTCTCTCTCCCATTTATTCTCTCAGAATCCTCAAAGGGCCAGGGACTTGGCACCAGCAGCTCTGGAATCGACACTGACAGCTTCCAATCCACGGAAAGAGGGAGCTCCGTCTCTGCCTCTCAAAGGGGAGGGAAAAAACTCCAGAGAAGAGATCTGATTTGTTTGGAGGATACTCCTTGAACCAGTAACTGTGATCAAAGGGAAGAAGTAATATTATTGGCCAGGCCTGTGCCACCTAAGCCCACTGAGAAAGGGGAGTGGGGAGCAGTTTCCAAAGGAGGAAAGGGTACTTTTACCAGGAGGGGGGAAAGGTAGGCAGGCAGGTGAAAACAACAGATGGCTACCCAGCAGGCACTGAAGAAGTTTTAAACATGTGGTGATGAGAGAGAAAGGCATTTTAAGGGAATTGTCACCACCTCCAGGGAGTCTTCTCTGATAGCCTGACCAGCCACTCCTCTTTCCACCCCATTAACTCCCTTGCTTACTCTCAGTATAGCACATGTCCCTGAGTCTCGCTGTATGTCTCCTCCTGGTAGCTCCTCAAAGGTGGGCATTTCATCTTATTGATGCTGTGTCCCTCCCACCCATCCCTAGGATGTAGTGGCCACACCATGTTTGGGATGAATGAATGAAGGGACAGCAGGAACAAAGACGCAGAGGACAAATCACCTTTGGTTTGGGTGGAATCTTGGGTGTGTGATTAAAGAAACAGTAAAGCCTGTGAGTTACAGCTAAATTGTTGTAGGGCGTTGAATGTCAGGCTAAGGAGTTTGGGTTGGGGTATCGAAATAGGGAGCCACTGAAGGCTTTTGAGCAGGGGAGTGGCATGATCAGAGCTGCTGTGTTCCTGAGCCTAGATCCTTTTGACCCCTGGCTGCTGTGTGTCTGTATTTTTCATCCTTTGGCTTCTCCACAATTCCTTTTGGCCTAGAGCTTCATCTGTCTCAGTGGCCTTTGGTCCACGTGACCCAGCATTGCTTCTCCCCTCTTCTATCTCCTTCACCACTCAGTCCTGACCTTCTCTGTGCAGGTAGAGAGGGAGAGGATGGATCTTCCTGACTGGTGCCAACTGGGTGACCTTCTGAGGACAAGTTCCCCTGAGCAGCTCTTGCCTGCCCTCTTCTGGGTGCTGATGGATACAGCTGCCTGCTCTTCTGGAGCCTTGCCTCACGATGTGACTTCTGTCTTCTTATATCTGCCCCCCGACCTCCCTTAATTACTTACAAATACGAGCAGAAGTTTGTTTTTGAGTGAGTGTTATGTATGTATGTTTGTCTGGTGAGAGCTACGTGAGGAAAATGCTTATGACTGCCACTGATCTGGATAGTTTTCATGGTGGGGGTTTAAGTGCTACAGAAATGTCAGAACATTAATTTTTGCTAATTTATGTGTCCATCCTATTTATTTGCCTGAAGTCACTTTCGTTTATTTCAGCCATTGAAGAGGTAATGTGTTTGAACTTTATAAAAATGTAAGGCTTACATATTTATATTCCCTTGGAGAATAGTTTCCCCAATAAATCTCACTCCAATGCTTTCAACACAGCACAGAAGTCCACAAACATATTTTATTATTCACAATAGAATCAAGGCAGTGCCCTAATTCATGATTTTGCTAAGAGAGAATTGCTGTTTATACAGAATTTGGACCCGTGACATGGATTAGAAACCATCTCTGGGTTTGTTTTTTTTTTTTAATCTCATAAAAGGATGGATACACATCCGAGCAGAACACCTGACTGGATTCTTGGCCTCACTGAGTAATGGAATTATTTTTTTTTCTGAATAAGTGGTTTTCCTCTGGCCAAAGGCTAAAACTTTGCCTCTGCAGTTTGGTTTGCAGACTCTCATTTAAACACCTTGGCTCTAAGTCCGGAAATTTCTTCACGGTGCCAAGACCACATCTTGCTTTCCTGGACCTGCATTTTAGATTCCTCCTTTCCTCTGTCCCTTCGAGTGCAGCCCATCTTTCAAGACCTACTTCTACTCTCCTTCCTCTGAAATCCTTTCCCTGCATCACGATTTCTCTTTCTCCTAAACAATAACACTTGTAGTTTATGGTATTTATTTAGTAAACATCGTGCATTCTCTTGTGACATCTTTTTGCTTTTTGATGACATATTATTTATAAATTTGCCCTGTCATGTAACTGTACAGAAATTGATGTTCCATGTGTTTCCCTGAATAAGAAAATCTTCGGTGCCAGAAACGATATCTTACACTTGGTTGTTTATCCACGGAAGGTTGACTATCTGTTGCTATATATTCAATGGATGAGCAGCAAGTGCTGTTGACTGATGGGTTGCTGTATCGTTTGCCTGTCCTAGCTCTAATTAGTACACTTTCCTGAGAGCTATTTACGAAAGACAGATTGGCCCAGGCTGTGATTAACACTTCCCCAATATATTTTCATGCATTTAGATGCTCTGCAAAATGTATTGCCCAAATGGTGCTGTGTGTCTGTGTGTGCACACAGCGAGGGAAGCCAAATTAAAATCATCCTTTCAATTTATTGTTGATGCATGATCATTTCAGGATTTGGTTTTCATTTTCACCAAAGTTACACACACATAATTTTAGACGTTGTCTTAGTCTGTTTGGGCTGCCATAACAAAGTGCTGTAAGCTGGGTGGCTTAAACCACATATATTGATTTCTTATAGTTCTGGAGGCTGGGAAGTCCAAGATCAAGGTGCCAGAAGACTTGAAAGTTTCCTGGTGATGGCTCCTGTCTGGCTTGGCTTCTAGCTGTGCTCTCATGGGGTGAAAAGAGAGAGACAGAGATGGAGACAGAGAGAGATCTAGTCTTTCTTCCTCCCTTTTAAGGAAACTGATCCTACCATGGGGGCGCCACCCTCATGACCTCATCTGAACCAAATTACCTTCCAAAGGCCCCTCCTCCAAGAGCCATTCCCTTGGACATTAGAGTTCAATATACCAGTTTTAGAGAGATACAAACATTCAGTCCACAACAGGGGTCAAATAATTTCACAAGGAACATTAAAAATAACAGCCCCTGCCTTGCTCCATGATTTCCCTACTTTCTAGAATCAACGTGTCTAACCCTTTGAGCTGGTTATTTTGACATGACCTCCTTATCTCTTTAATATGCTCATAGGACTCCTTTTTCCTTCTTCCAACTTTAGGCATTATCTATTAGCCTCCCACTATTTTAGATCTCTTTCACTCCCCTCTCCTAACCGTGCTCCATCATGCAAAATTCCTGAGCCTCCCACCCTCCCACTGTTATTTCATAATTTTGCTTAGGTTAATATTTAGTGTATATATCATCCCTTCTCTGTACACACTCTTCACAGTTGAAATATGATTATTTTAACTTTCTTGTATGACCTTTAGGTTTTCCTGGAGTTAATAGTGATATTGGTTTTTCCTCCTTTCTTTGTATCACTGTTTCATTCCAAACTCTTCTCTCAATTGTATAAATCTCCTTTCAATACCTTCATTCACACTGGGTATTCCAAAGGGCCATCTGTTCGGTTTTCTCTCCTGTGCCCTTTGGAATGGTTCCAATCCGGATTATTTTCTTTCCAGGCTGAGTACACAGCTGTCCTTCTTGGATCTCCTTCACCTTCATCCCTAAGATTCCTTTGGCTCTTTCTTGGATTGATGCTCATATCTCCCAGATACCGTGTCTTCCTTACTCTTGGTTGCCCTCCTAGTTTAGGACGAACCACTTCTCCAGCAGCTTCTTCAGAAAGGGTGTGTGAAAGATAAATGTTTTGAGACCTGTCATGTCTGAAATGTTTGTATTCTGCCCTGACATTTACTTGGTAACTGTGTTGGGTAAGGAATTCTAGGCTGGAAATGATTTTCCTACAGAACTCTGAATTCATTGCCCCATTGTCTTTTGCTTCTAGTGTGGCTATTGAGAAATCTATAGTCATCATGATTTTTTTTTAAGTATCATTTTTAACTTTATGGGAAACTTCGAAGATTGTTTTTTGTCCTCTTCATTTTGAAAATTCATGATGATAAATTTTAGTATGGGCTTTGATTTATCTGTTGTACTAGGTATTTCACAAGGCCTTTCAGTCTGGAAACTTATGCCCTTCAGTATTGAGAAATTTCTTAAATTGCTTCTTGTGTTTCCTTCTCTTGTATCTTCCATGTTCTCTTTTTCTGAAACTTTACTTGTTTAGGTGACGGACTTCTAGACTGATTTTTAAAGTTTCTTTTCTATCCTATCCTCCATCTTTTTGACTTTTCACTCTGCATTCTAAGAGATTTCCCTAACTTATCTTCTGACCCTTCTATTAAAATCCTCATTTTGACCAACATTTAGTTTGAATTTCTAAGGACTCTCATTTGGTCTATAGTTGTTTTTCTTTTTCATAGAATATTGTTTTTATTTAATAAATACAGTAACTTCACCTACTTCTCTGAGGATGTTAACGGTAGTTGCCTTTAAATATTTTATCTTCTTGTATAGTTTTCTACAATTTTTTTTCCTCCTTAAGATTTTGGCCTTTTTTTTTTTTTTTTTTTTGGCCTTATTTTTTTAAGTTTGAGAATTTCCTTGGAGGTCTGGTCTTGGAGCATTGGCTAATGCTCACATTTTAAAATGAGACACTAATACACTAACTGGAATTTCTGTGTGAAGGGTGGAACTTATTAGCTGTGGACATCACTAAGGTGATTTGTAAGGTGGAAGGTGATTTGGTTCATTTGACTCTTTGTGGGAATTCTGCTGTCAGCCTGCCTGTGTCTTTTCTTGGAGTGGATAGATTTTTGGCATATTCAAGAAACAGCAACAAAGAAAATGTATTAGTCAAGATTCTCCAGAGAAATCGAACCAATAGGATACACACACACACACACACACATATTTATGTTTATTATAAGGAATTGGCTCATGTGATTTTGGAGGCTAAGCCCACAATCTGCTGTGTGTAAGTTGGAGACCCAGAAAAGCCTGTGTGTAATTCAGTCTGAGTCCAAAGCCCTGAGACTCAGGAGAGCCAGTGGTATAAATCCCAGTGCGAGAGCAGGAGACCCATGTCCCAGCTCAATTAGTCAGGCAGAGAAGGGCAAATTCTCCCTTCTTCCACCCCCCACCCCCCCCTTTTTTTTTATTGTTGTTCTCTTCAGTCTCTGAATCAATTGGATGAGGCCCACCTACACTGGGAAGGATAATCTACTTTATGAAGTCTACTGATTTAAATGCTCATCTGGAAACGCTTTCACAAACACACCCAGAGATAATGTTTAGCCAAATATCTGGGTATCCCGGAGCAGTGAATACGTGGGAAGCACGGTGCAATCAACCACAGGAGGCTCTTGCAGTAATCAAGGCAAAAGTGAAGCTAGCTAGGGTGGTAGCCATGGAGGCGGTAAAAAGGGGTCAGATCTGGAATAAGACTGGGAGGACTTGCTGACTGAGTAAATGTGAAGCATGAAGAAAAGATGAGTTAAGAAAGACTCCAGGGTTTTGATCTGAACACCTTGGTGCCTGGTAGTATCATTTGCTGAATTGGAGAAGACTGAAAAAGGGGTAGGTTTAAGGGGAAAAATTAGGAATTCCATTTTGGATGCATTAGACTTTGAGATTCCTAATAAGAGAAATGTTGGTTCTGAAGATAAAATTTGGGAGTCATCAGCATACCTTTGAAGCTGTGGGCCTGGGTGAGATCACACACAGGAGACAAAAACGCTGGGATTGAGTTGTGGGGTACCCCAATATACGAAGGTCGGGAAGAAGAGATCCCAGAAAAGGAGAGAGGGAAGAGACAGTTTGGGGGAAAGGAAACAAAATGTGTGGGACGGCCCAGAAGCCAAGGGAGAATGTGCTTCATGAAGAGAAGGCTTGACGGTGTCACTTGCTGTTGAGATATTGAGTAAGATGAGCATTAAAATCCATTGTTAGATTTGGCCAGTTGCAGGCATTGGTGACCTTGAGAAGCCATTGGTGACGCAGGGGTGAAAGTCTTATTGGACTGGGTGGAGAAGATGCATAACCTTCTGATTCAAAGTCCAGTGCCTCCCTTGGTTTGCTACACTGCATGGAAAGTTCTCATGTACAAAATGGGGTTGTTGAAAATGTTACGGAATCAAGAACTTCTACCTTATTCTTTGAATCACTCAGCCTGGGACATCAATCCCCTAAAAACTTGAGTAAAACCTCCTGAGTGTAACCAGTTCACTGCCTTTTCCTCTGTGAGTGTGTGGACTAAAATGTGTGTAGAGATCTCTCTGTTTTTCTCGATCCAAGCTCTAGTCAAGGTCTCCATAAATGGTGGGGCACGTTATAAATTTGTTAGCCCCTTTCACCACAGACACCCACGGGGAGGCAGGGAAGTGGGAAGTGGGAAAAAGAGAAACATCTTGTTTACTGTTCAGTATCAAGTATAGGAAATAAAACCTGCTTCCGAGAGCAATACATTGAATGAAATGAGGTAATTTTGCTCCTGAACCATCCTCTGAGGGGCATTCCAAAGTAATAAACCCGACAGCGAAAACTCTGAAATAAAGTGAGGAAGAAGTGAGACACGGGAAGGAAAAGGAAATTGTGCTCCTGTTCATGTGTGCGTTTTGTTTGGCCTGTGGGGCTTGCCTGCTGACAACTGTTTCTGATTGTGCGTGAGGTTTGCGTGGAGGTGTGGGAGGACCAGATGTCACTTCTGTGCCTCGGCCTCGGGAGCTGATACATCCAGAGTGAGCCAGGTTGGTAAGGCCAGGAAAGCAAGGCTGGCGGGTGTTTTCTATAAACCTGAAACACTTCCAATATTTTCCAAAGATGTTTGAGAGTCTTGCCTCTTATAATTGTGTGCTCCCAGTCCAGGGCAGTGTTCCAAATATTTAATAACTGATAAAGAGTAGGTCCTGATTATTCTTCTCTTTTTCTTTTTTTTTTTTTTAATGGAGCAAGAAGGAGAAATTGTTTGGATACCTGCTCCACCTGCACACGCTGAGGCTTAAGGATTATGAGAAAAAAAAATCTCTGTTCTGGAGGGCTGTGGAAGAATTTGTCCCCAGGGACTCGCTATGTTTTAGTTAGTAGAAGAAGGTAGCAGAAATGTTCAGAAAAGAGGCTGAGGATGAAGGGGAGTTTGCTGGTGAAAGCCTGGGTTCCAGAGGGCTCCGTGCAAAGGTTTCAAAGGGGAGAAAGGGTGGGAGATGGTTCTGATTAGATGTACAGGCAGTACTGAAGTGTCATGTGGTGATGGGGCTTCCATGGGTGCCTGAGATGACTCAGATTTTTTTTTTCCATATTAAATTCTTTGTGCCTTAATTTTTAAATTTTTAATACAATTTTTAAAGGTTATGAGATGGGAAGCCCATAAAAAAGACCGGCAGGAGCCCCAGGGAGGGTCACTACTCTCCTGCCAGCACCATCCGTTTCCCTGGCCCAGAGGCTCTATCTCACTTTTTGCCTCTGAAAGGGCTTACTTCTAGGAAAGTGGAGCTTACTCCTAAAATTCTATTGGTTCCCTGAGCTCAATCCTGATTGGTTATTTCTCTCCTGATTGGTCCATTTCTACAAAGCTTGTCCCTAATTAGTCAACTTTTGTTGTACCTTATTTGCATATGATGTTGCAAAGTGTAAACTGGCAGCCTATGAAAGCCTGTATAAACCTACAGATGGGGTCCAGAGCTTGGAGTGTTAACTCCTCTGGGCCCACTGGCGTAATAAACCTGAGTTCTCCAACTCTCTGAGTGCTGCTTGGTTTCTTGCCTGGATCCAGGTTTCTGTTACAACTGAGCTGTAACACTGAGCTGTAACATATTTTTCTATAACAATTACATTCCATTTTCAGTTATTACAAAATATGGGTTATATTCCCCATGTTGTGCAATATATCCTTGTAGCTTGTCTTACACCCAGTAGTTTGTACCTCCCACTCCTCCACCTCTATATTGCCCCTCCTTGCTACTGGTAACCACAAGTTTGTTCTCCATACCTGTGAGTCCGCTTCTTTTTTTGTTATATTCACTAGTGTGTTGTACTTTTTAGGTTCCACATAGTGATATCATACAGTATTTGTCGCTTTCTGTCTGACTTACTTCACCTAGCATAATGCCCTCCAAGTCCATCCATGTTGCTGCAAATGGAAAAATTTCGTCTTTTTTATGGCTGAGTAGTATTCCATTTATATATCTACACCACATCTTCTTTATTCATTTATCTGTTGATGGGCACTTAGTTTGCCTCCGTATCTTGGCAATTGTAAGTAATCCTGCTATTGTAACAGAAAAGAACAAATCTGACTCCATATTAGATCTGTTTCTTTGGCTTTAACCCTGTGCCCTGTTTTCTAGGCTTAGTCTTGCTAGCTCTGCACCTTTTGTAAAAGAATGTTGCCTTTAGCCTGAAATATACAGGAGAGCCTATTCTCAAGGCTCTGACCTTTAAGGATATTAACACTTTTGCACTTATATAAAGATAACAAGGTGCAGAATAGAAAATAACATTTGTTTTGTTAGAGGTTTTACAGGGGCACCATGACCTGACCCACGTGGACAGCTACAAGAACAAAGAATTCCTACAAGAAGTTTGCAACAACCAACCACACTCCCTCCCCTTTTTAGTGTAAAAGGAGCCTGAATTCTGACTTGAATAAGACGGTTCTCCAAAACATTAGTCTGCCATCTTCTCAGTCTGCCAGCTTTCCGTATAAAGTCGCTGTTCCTTGCCCCAGCACCTCGTCTCCTGATTTATTGGCCTGTCTTGTGGCGAGCGGAACGAGTTTGGACTCGGTAACACTATGAACATTGGGGTGTATGCATCTTTTTGAATTAGTGTTGTGTTGTTTTTCCAGATGTATACCCAGGAGTGGAATTGCTGGGTCCTATGGTAGTTCTAGTTTCAGTTTTTTGAGAAACCTCCATACTGTTTTCCATAGTGACTGTGCCAGTTTACATCCCAAGAGCTCCACATCCTCGCCAACATTTGTTATTTGTGTTCTTTTTGCTGATAACCATTCTGACAGGTGTGAGGTGATACTGAGATGATGGAGTTGATTGTGAATGTCTCTTAGAAGAGGATGGACAATCAGCTAAGAATATGGTCCGGTGTTTAGCTGGGGCCACGGGGCAGCAGCTTGCTCCCTGGTTCATAGAGCCAGGATGAGAAGCAGGCAGGGGCCGTGATTAGGTGGCTCATGGCTTGTGGGCAGGACTCGGGGATGGCCTGTCTCTCCCTTAGGTGGAGGTGTTGAGGCACCTGCATCAGGATGACGACCGCTTAGCAGCAGATTTTTTCCTCTGGTGGGAAGGGGCTGACTGACTCGAGTCTGGGGATTAAAGGTCTGGGGATCCCTCACAGCTGGAATGTGGCATGGAAGAGTTCAGAATGGAAGCAATGGTTTGCCCAGGGCCATGTCGTTAATAAATGTCAGGCCTGGAGCTCACACTCAGGTTTTCTGAATAAGTTCATTTCACTTTCCACTACACTCCTCTGAGGGGTGGAGATGGCCCGAATGTGGGGAGGTAAAGTGGCTGAGAAGGATAGAGGCTCAGTCAGTCAGAACATTTGCCAGAAACCCCAGATGAGCTTCTGGGTCTCTCGTAACAGAAATAACTCTCTCAGGCAAAACAATGTGTCTCCTGAGACCACAGACCTTACAGAGGTGTGCAGCCTCATTACTGTACCTGGCAGTTGGTGGGAAAGAGCTGAGGGAGGTGTCTCGCTAGGTAAGAGTTCTCTGAGGCCTCTGAGTGGGTGTGTGGGGAGTAAGGGATTCACCAGTTCCCAGATGGCCCTTGCAAAGTATCACGGGTTGAATCGTGGTCCTCCAAAGATATTTCCAAGTCCAAACCCTGGCATCTGTGAACAGGACATTATTTGGAAATAGGGTCTTTGCAGGTATAATCAAGGTAAGGATCCAGAGATCAGATCATAGTGGATGGAGGGTGGGCCCTATATCCAGTGACTGGGGTCCTTCCAGCAGAGAGGAGGGGGAGATGTGAGACACAGGACAGGAAGAAGGCCATGGGGAGATGAGGCAGAGTTGGGAGTGGCGCCAACAAGGGGGCCAGAGCTGCCGGAAGCCGGAAGAGGCAGGGAATGGATCTTCCCTCTGAGCGGAGAGCTTTGTGGGGCACGTAGTCCCGCCGACACCTTGACTTTGGACTAAAAGATTTGCTACGGCAGCCCTAGGAAACTAATACAGTGTGGGGGACGTGGAGCCTGAAATAAGCGCAGGACCTGCAGCGGCCGGGGTTCAGGACCAATTATCTGGAGACTTCTCAACGGGAGGCAAAGGGCCGTGACCCGACGTCAGGACGTGGCGGTAGCTTAACGCCTCAAAGGACGGGAAGGGACTCCCTGCGCCCGAGGAGACGTCCATGCTGCGCTCCCGGGGTCCAGCGCAGCCCCGCTGCCTCCCAGGGAAGACCCGCCGTGCTCCCTCCCAGTCACCAGGAGATGAGAGCCCAGCTCCTCAGCGGGCAGGGGAGAAAGCCTGGCGACAGGAGACTTCCCTCCCAGCGACTCGGCTCGAAAGACAGTGTTTTAAACTGGAAGAGACTGAGAAGCCTTCAGCTGGTGAGTTCTCGCTCCTCTGTGGCATGAAGTTTAGATCAGGTACAGAAAATAAAATGATGGCCATTTTGGGGGGCACAATTTAAATTCTATTTATATAATTTATATACATAGAGATAGGATAATGTGCATATATAGTGTGTGTATATATCTGCATCCATATCTGTATCTGTACATCTCACAATCTCTACCCCCCTAACATAGTAATGAAAAGCGAAGGGAATTTTGTTTTGGAGCCACGTTTGCAGTCTCCCAGCATGTGAAGAAAGCAGCCTCAGTTGCCAAAAGGTTACATGTGGGCTTAGTTGCTAGGCTGTGGGATTACTTCTCCGGGCTTGCTAGGGAAAAGGAGGAAAGGGAAGAAGTGAGCTCGCAGAGGCATGTGGCATTTCTGTGCTGGGACTTAGGCAAATTATATAATTGTCCTTTGTATTCAAGTCGGCTCCACTCCACCTGATATTTTGTTGGGGCAACAAGTGAGATCCCAGATTAGTTAGTCAGAGTGTGCAAAATGCTAATCGGCTCCGCAGCCAGCAGAGTGGTGGGGGCGTGGCTCTCTGGAGAAGCGAGGAGGGTGAGGAGCCCTGGGATAGGATCGGGAGCCAGGACAAGTCCCGCTGACTGAGCGAGCTGAGCCAGGTCACAAGCACTGCCCTCCTCACTCATTTCCACCGTGACCCCGTGACCCCTTCTCCTGCCCTCCTCGCTCATTTCCACTCTGACCTCGTGATCTCAATGGGCAAGGAAAGGACTCTAAACAACTGTGTTCTTTTTTTTTTTTTTTAATCAAGAAGGTGATGTGCAAGAGGGTCATTAACAATGTGATGGAGGGTTTGGTGTGGGAGATGCTGATTTTGGGAAATGCTTTCATATCTCTACAGATGTGCCGTTTAGAGTTCCCAGTGAGATTTTGAGAGACCTTGGAGATCAGCTAGCCCCCTTCCCCTTCCCTACACAGTGGCTCTGGGGCTGGCACTTAGCAGGCACTCAGTAAATACTTGTTAAATTTTAGTGAGCGAATAAATAGAGTCCAAGTGCTTGGTTTATAGACAAGAGAATCAAGGCTCAGGGGAACCAAGAGATTGATCAAGGTCATGCCTCGAGTGTGTGGGAGATTCAGGCCCCTGAGTTCCAGTACACTGATCACTCAGCAGGGAATTTTCTTTCTGTTTCATCTTGCTGCTAGGACAACTGTAGCCCCTCAAAGGATGCTGCAGTACTCTTGAAAGTTCGGCTGTGTGTTGCTATGATACAGACTTGCAAAGAGCTGATTGCTCAGTTGCAAGGGCAGGTGCTATTTATGCTGGGTGGGTTAGAAGAAAAGGCTGCTTTGCAGATACCATTTGTTAACTGCCTCTTTAATATCTGTGTGTGATGACACTGGTAAATTTTATCTTTTAGGGCCTGTAATATCCTATCGCTATTTGACTTAAAATTTTTCCTTTCCTTCACATTTACCTATATGTAGAAACAAAAAAACATGAAGAGGGTAGGAATATTTGTATGCAGGAGGTTTATTGGAGAATACACATTTTTCTAACACCTGTAAGAAAGTGAGAAGGCAGGGCTGGGCAGAGGGAAAAGTTCAGCTTGGATGGGGTTGCAAAAGAGCCCTCAGTCAATCTGTAGGGAGCTCTGGAGCTGAGAAGGCTTTTCAGAGGCAAGCAGACTGGTCTTTGGACCCATGTGAGAACAGTCCTTGAATGTGGGCTGCCCCTTGGGCTAGGCAACTCCCTTAGGCTGAAGGCAAGTCCCAGAGAGGGATGTCATTAGGAGCCATCAGCAGTCAACTCTCTGGAAGCTGGGGTGAGTACCTTGGTCCTAGAGAGGGTTTCTGAACACTGTACCCCAGGATCCACTGAAGTTCACCCTTTGCTCCTCTAAGACCCACTTGCTTCTTCTAAGTTCATAGCAAGTGTGTCACTGGGAGTGATTGTAAATGGGGCTATTCTCACTTCCACCTTTGGTTCCTGAACCCATATATTCTATCTATTGGGTACCGGGCACCATAAAGTGGTCATTGACTTAGGGTGTATGTTGTGTCCTGAGGGATAGCACTCCATTGTTGCAAGGTATTGTCTCTGAAATCACACCTTCCTGTTGCTCTATGAGGCTGGCTCTTTCTGGATTGTGTGATATGAATTAGAACTGGTGGACCCAACAGCCACCTGCCCATTCCTGTACGTCTGTTGCTGGAAAGTTGAGTCCCTTGGACTGAAGTGGTATACTGCAGGATCCATGTTGGTGACTCTAAGACTCTGAAAGCCCTTGGATGGTGGTCTTGGCCAGGATCCTGGTAGCTGTGCTGGCAAACCTGCACCTGCAACGTGTTGATTTCATTCAGTGTGAATCCCTCCCCCTCCCACGGTGGAAGGTCTGGTGCAATCTACGTGCCAACAAGTGTGGCTGGTTGGGAGCCTCAAGGGATGGTGTCGTACAGGGAGCTGAGCATTGGTATCTGCTGCTGGCAGGTCCCTTACTAGCCGTGGTTAGATCAGCCTCAGTGAGTGGGAGCCCAGACTGCCGAGGCCATGCGCATTCCCCGTCCCTGTCACCACGGCCACTCTGTTCACACCCCCATCCAGTTAGCACTGGGGTGGCTGATTGCAGAAGTCAGCTGGCCACATTATTCCATCTACTTTGCTCTTTCATACCTTGTTCATAGTGGATGCTCTCTAGTGGGCATCGGCATGATATAAAGATATTTACAGTCCATGCCATTCCCATAGGTTCAGCCACATGCCTCTTCCCTGGCCTCCTTTTCCCTAATCTTCCAATCTTTTTTCTTCCTAGGCCTCTGATCAATTAGGCAAGTCTCTTTGCCACTCCCCATATTATTGCTCGGGCTCTGTCTCTCCCCACACAAGTAGATGACCACCACCTGAAGCTCTGACCACCAGGAGGACTTCCTTTCACCAGTGTCTTTCAGGGCCACGTTTAAATGGGGTTTTAGTTCGGCTGGGGTCCATTTTTGTCTTGGACGCACATCCTGGGCCAACCCATCTGAGACCAAGCTTGGACTTTTTCTACTCCAAGATTGATCATAAGGTAACTTCCCTCCTGTGGGGCCATGGGCTTGAGTCCCGATCATCCACCCTTGATTCCTTTTGATTGAAGAGATTAAGCAATACTCTTGATCCATGCTGTCTGACTTTGTCCTAGGAACACCATGATCTATTAATAAAGTCCACAGTACCTGGCTGACATTTCAGCCTTTCCACTCACTATGATAATTGTGACCACTTTGTTTTCAGTGCTTCAGTATTGCCACATGGCCTTTGTTTTTTCAAGACCCAATTAGCTCCTTTGCTATTATGGAGTCTGAAACAGCCTCAGTCATGACCCGGACGGGACAGTCACTGCTGATCTTCCCGGAAGTGCTGGTGCCCTGCCCTATGGACACACTTCTTTTCTATTTTTTAAAATTATTTTTAAATTTCAAAATTTATATTATTATTTACTTTTTCAGGTGTCCAGCAAAGTGATTCATATATAATATATATAAAATATCAGATCTATATCTATCTGTATATATTCAGATTATTTTCCACTATAGGTTATTACAAGATACTAAATATAGTTCCCTGTGCTCTGCAGTAAATCCCTGTTGCTTGTCTATTTAATGCATAGTAGTTTGTGTCTGTCAATCCTGTACTCCTAATTTATTTCTTCCCCCACCTCCCTTTCCCCTTTGGTAACCATAAGTTTGTTTTCTATGTCTGTGAGTCTGTTCCTGTTTTGTAAATACATTCATTTATATTATTTTTTAGATTCCACATGTAAGTGATATCAGGATATTGGTCTTTCTCTGACTTACTTCACTTAGTATGATAATCTCTAGGTCCATCCATGTTGCTGCAAATGGTAATATTTCATTCTTTTTATGGATGAGTATATGTACACCACATCTTTTTTCATTCATCTGTTGATGGACACTAGGTTGCTTCCATGTCTTGGCTATTGTAAATAGTGCTGCTATGAACATTGGGGTGCATGTAGCCCTTGAATTAGTCTTCATCTTTCCATGGACATATTTCTTTTTGCTTCAGTAAATGTGGTGTCCTCTGGGTCCTCCTGTGGGGCATCATTGGTTGGTGGGTTTTCCAGCCTAGGTAGGGCATTCGTTATTTATTACCTATAGCAATACCCCAAACGAGTAGCTTAAAACAACCTACGTTTATTATCTCACAGCTTCTGTGGGTCAGGACTCTGGACACAGCTTAATTGGGTCGTTGTTCAGGGTCTCCCAGGGCTGCAGTCAAGGTGGTGACCAGGCTGCATTCCTATCTGGGGCTCAGGATCCCCTTCTAAGCTCATGTGGTTGTTGGCAGAGTTCAGTTCTTTGCATTGTAGGATGGAGGTCCTAATTTTCTTGCTGGCAGTCATCTGGGAGCTGCTCTCAGTTCCTGGAGGTGGCCTGTGGTTCCTTGGTGTCAGGGCCTCTTATAACATGGTAGCTCACTTCTTCAAGTCAGTGGGAGGATCTCTCACTCCAAGATGCTAAGACAGAGTATTATATAACATAATAGAAACATGGGAGTGATTATCTCATCACCTTTGCCATCTACTATCGGCTAGAACCAAGTCACAGTTTCTGCCTGGCTCAAGGGGCAGGAATTACACAAGGGTGGATTCATCGGGGTCACCTTTGGGTGTGCTCACCCCAAGTAGCATAATCGCTCCATCACGCTTGCTTCTCTGAGCCTTTGGTCTCCACCTCCACTGTCTGCTATGACAGCTCTGGCTTTTCTTCCGCAATGAGTGTGAGCCAAAACTTTCCCCGAGCTTCCAAGAGCCATCCAAGATACATCTGCTCACTATCTTCTGTGGTTCTTGCCAGAGAGTTAAATCCTATTCCCATATCAATGAACTCTTCCTTATTCAGCTTATATTCTATCCTCCTTGGACAGACTGTCCAGTATGCTAGTCCTATACATGCTTTCCTGGCTCCTGTTGGTGAGTTTTGGCGAGAGCCTGCCTCTCCTTTGGCACGTAGGCGGGTCCAGCACTTCCCTGGGCTGATTACGTTGTGGCTTAATGCTGGTCGTTGTTCTGATGGCCAAGAGAGGGCGTGGGGTGAGATCTCTGGGGCAGGCACATGTTGTCTCGCAAGATGATGGCCTCTGCATTCACACTGTCTTTGGTAAGAGCTGGGGGCACTGAGCTGTAACAGGTAGGAAAGGGCTACTTCTTCAGGCCCAGAGGGCTCAGGAGGGTCTAGTGGCTCAAGGTTTCTCAGTGCACTGACCCAGCTGTCACTACCCAGGTGATAATCAGGGCCCCATTCCTTCCTGATCAGAGCTCTGTGCTAGACACAGCAGCCTTGCTGCACTTGGGATTCCAACCATCTCTGGGACTTTGCTGCCGTATAATTAAGTCCTGGGCCTGATGCTCATTTCCCCCCGTGCCCTCTGGCTGCAGGAGATCAGAGTCTCTTTACTTGCTGCCAAGGAGGTCCTCTTACCTCTTGCTGGTTAATGGTGATAAATCACCTCAGCCTTTCGTTGTCTTTCTCTAGGGCATTTGTAGCTCGCAGCAGCAGCAGCAGTGGTTGAGTCCATTGTCCTTATAATTACTACTTCTCCTGCCCCAGGCCTCTTAAATGCTTTGTCTATTCACCAGCCAGTGCGTTTCCTTTTAGACATGTCTCACCCACTTCAGGACAGGTGACAATTTTAACAATTGCAGTTCCAACATGCTGGGGCTCTCATGCTCCACCTACCACCTGTGATGGGGTACTTATTGCCAGCTAGTTAGCAGGGAATCCATCTCCCAAAATTCCACTTATAATCAGCTCCCTGGGATACCTCCTGCTAAGTCTTAGTTCAAATACCCCAGAATCAGACTCTGAGATGGAGACTTGCATGTGGAAGTTTTGTTAGGGCATGCACTTGGGAGTGGCACCTGCAAAGAGGTGAGGGAAGCAGAATTGGGCAGAGGGAGAAGGTAAACCATGACGCGGTTGCAGTAGAGGACTTACTGATCCTACAGCAAACTCTGGAGCTAGAATCCTCTTCTATGGTTGTCCTGCCTTAAGGAAAGTGAGTCAAGTCTTTGTGCCTCTGCATTGACTAGTCATTGGATGTGGGCCCCTGGGGAGGAAGCATAACTTGGGGTGAGGCAGGTCTCTTTGACCAAGGGCAATTTCTAGAGGAGGGTGCCTCTGTGAGCAATCAGCATCCAACATTCCCAGCTGGTGGGGTGATGAGTCCCGAAGGAGGCACCTGTCCCATATCACAGCAGCCACTCTACCAGTGGTTCTCAACTGAAGGATGTGACTTTGTCTCCCAGGGGACGTTTGGCAGTCGTGTGGTGACATTTTTGGTTATTATAACTCGAGGCAGGGGGTTTGCTACTGGTATCTGTTGTTTGGAAGCTAGGGATGCTGCTAAACATTCTACGGTGCTCAAAACTGTCCCCACAACAAAGGATGATCTGGCCCCAAATGCCAATAGTGCTGAAGTTGAGAAACCTACGCTATGCCATGCTTCCTTGGATCAGCTCCCACATGAAGTAGTTGCACCAAAACTCTTGTCTTAGCATCTGTGTTTGAAGGATTCCAAACTAAGACATTAGGGAATATCAAAATTCAAAGAGACAAAGTAGTTTGCTTGAGGTTGGACAATTTGTGGATGAAGGGACAAGAATTGGAACCCCAGAATTTCTGTGTCCTGAGCCCACATTCCTCACTATGTACCATGCTGTGGGGCTGGTGGGTAACCCAGTCTCCAGATCTCACAGCATGTGTTGGATTTGGTGATGGGGAGTATTAAGCATTTTGACAAATTCTGGTTGGGAACTTCCCTTGACAAGTTTGTTGGCTGTTCAACCAACAAACCTTTCTTAACTGGACTGCAGAACATAGACAGTGATTTAAGTGACTATTTTTCAATTCTCCTCAAGTTGGTAGATAACTAGTGCCATTACAGATGAATAGAGATAAATTAATGTTACGTACAGTGGATGCCTCAGGGCACTAAGCCTTTACTCTCTTCCAGAAATCTGATTGAGAAATGCTATATGGGTAGATATATTCCTCTCAAGTTGTTAAGCTTCCATTTATTAAAATATTTGTTCGTTCATTCTTTCTTTCCTTCACCTAGTCATGATCTCATTTAATAAGCAGTTATGATCAGTGGTAGACACTCCTGTATCATAGGCATAATATTTTAGACTAGAAAGAAACTTGAGCTATTTAATGTCAGATGATTCTACAAATGATGGAGATGAGAAACCCAGAGAGGATGAGTAATTTTCTCAAAGGTCTTGGAACTAATTCAAGACAGAGTTGGGGTTCAAACAAGTTCCAGAAGTGTGGGACAAGTGTGCTGAGGGAAGATGACAGATAGTGTTTTACTGCAAGGACAGGAATATGTGACTCATTTTAACTTGTACTTTATCAATATGCACCTCATATTAATTCTCTCAGCCCACTGCCCAGACATACGAAGGTGTAGCTTTTCTCTCTGTCTGCAGTTCTCTAGAAACCTGTGTGCCACTGGGAGCTTTTGAACTATTAAGTCTCATAGGCTTTGATTTAATTTGGACTAAGGGAGTTGTTTAGATCCAAGAATTTCCTCTTCCAGCTGTAATTCAAAGTATAGGACTGCAAATGTTCCCAAATCTCTGGGAAATGAAAGCTCTAACTTGCCATTTAAGCAAATAATCTGTGAATCTACCTGCTTTCCACAAACACTAAACCAAGCCAACCTTAATTTTTGCCACCCTTAATTGTAAGCAGAGAAACCATTGACAAGAGTCTGTAAATTGGGATTCTCCTCAGGCCCGGAGCCTTGCTCAGAAACCATGTTACTTTCCCAATCCCTGTGCAAACTTAATTTTCTCATTCTTCTGGGATTGAGTTATGTGCTTTTAGATGCCAATACAGGGCTGGGGAGAAACCTGATTTTGTTTTTCCTGCCGCACAGACCGAGTTCACTCTGCTTAATTCAGGTTTGAGTGTTGCCAATTCCCAATCTTGTAATCCCATTAGGAGTATTACACTATGGTTACCACTGAGGTGGTTTTCCCTGACATTTGGCTGCTGGCCTCGTGTGAGATTCACGTGGGCTGCAAGGAAACGGTTCCCAGTGCCCCGTATAGGAAGTTAGAGGAGAGTTATTTCCATGGTAACCACACCTGTTGGGTCAATCATTGACTCCAAAATCACTACCAGTGGATTTAAGCCTAAACTATTTCTGCTATGAATTTCTATATTTAATTTTTTTCTTCAGTTCTTATACTTATATTAGATAAGAACTCATGGTTACTGGTGAACCCTACTAGCATTTGCTTATCATCAAGGGAATTTATTGGTTCAGGCACCTGGAAGGGTCATGGATGAAACTTGTTTTCATGATGATTAGAATGACGGGCTGGAAAGTTCTCTGTATTTGTTCTGGTCAGTACATGTTTCTTAGGGGTAAAAGCTTCCCTAATGCTGGTGCATCCTTCCCCGTGGAGGTGGTACCACCAAGTGAATACTCTGGCCTTTTCCCGTCCCTTCCATTTGCAGAGGAGGGCAGCTGATCTCTGATCCTAAGCTGGGGGAGAACAGACTGGGTATTGTTCTCAGCTCTGATTATCCACTTAGAATCTCAGTGACGATGGCTTCTCTCTGTCCCTCCCACATTTTTGGGGACAGGCCTGTGGTTTTCTAATACAGCCCAAGACTGGGTGGAAAAAGTCTGCCTAACTCTGGGATTTCCTACAATTTATTTCCTATTTCCTATACGTTCCCACAGTTAGAACCCATATTCTCCAGGAGCACCTGTTGTTAGTAATAAAGGTGATTTGTTGGCTTCCCCATGCCTGACCTTGTCTCTCTCTCAAATGATTTTAAATCTGAGTGGGGAAAGAAGTGTTATTGACTGGGCCCTCTAATCCCATCATTACCCATTTGTTTAGCAACGGCTTACTGTGTGATCATTATGTACCAGGTGCAGACCCTGTTAGAGGCAGAGGGAAAGAGATGGTTCCTGCCCTTGATGGGCTCATAGTCTAGTGACAGCTGCCCACTGATGCATCTCCAGGGCCCTGCATACTTGACAAATATTTGTAGAATGAAAGAAAGAATGAAGACACTGCATGATAATGTGATAAGTGTGCAGTAGATGCAGTGGTGTGTTATTGTGATCTCTCTCCAAGACCTAGACGCTCGTTCCTCCCTCCTGGGAGTGTTGGCTGCTGGTGGCTTTCAGCTGAGTCTCTCTCCAGAAACTGCCCTCTGTGGAAGAAAGCAGCCTCGCTCAAGATCGTGTTCCCTCCTCAAGGGCAGCCCCTGACCGGGCAGTGCAGGGTATAACGGCCCCGCCCCCATGTTTCACAGTGAGACAGCTCTGAGTGGCCAGTTCAGCTCCAGAGCCCCTGCGGGGTTGGATTGAAGGTTTTATGTGACGATATCACAGTTCAGCTTCTCCTCTGCTCAGTCCTCCTTCCTTCATTCCTTCAGGTGTTGATCCTGAGAGCATCCCACGTGTGATAAACTTCCTGCGTGTGAATTTCCATCCCAAAGTCTGTTTCCAGGAACCTGATCAAGACATAAGTGCAAACAATTGTGTGATTAAAGAAGCAGGATTACCAGGTGAACCTTGGGCATTATAGTGAAGCAGAGATAGTACTGGGAATAAAGGAGAAAGTTGGGCAAAGGATGGCAGGCTTTCCTAGAGAAAATAGGCAAGGATGTACTTTGGGAGGAGAGGTGGCTGGAGCGCAGGTGGGAGCGTGGAGTTCCTGAGACAGAGCGAGCACATGCCCTTGCTGTGATGGGGCACTTCCCTCTTGCTGTCACTCTTGACTTGCACTGCCCTGTGCAAGGAAGCAGCCCGGCCAGGGAGATGGGGGTACAAATGTCTGGACCCTAGGTTGAAGAGGTGGTGGGTTTTACCCATAGCAACGAGGGAGGAGCAAGTGTAGAGTCAGGGATCTGAGAGTGCTGGAGAGGACATCACGGCATGTGAGTGGGGATTCCTGGGTGGAGAAGACTGGAAGGCTCCAGAATGTTGTGACTCTTCGGAGGGCTGGCTGTATCTGACTGACTTGGGAAAGGTTTGCTTTAGTTCCTGGGGTTCCTTGACGTAATGCTTGGGCATGCACAGTCTGCAGGGAGTGGAGGGGACCAGGATGCTTGCTGTGGCCAAATGGGGTTAGCCAAGAGGAGCATCTGCTCTTTCTCTGGCAGGTGCCAGGGCAGAGGGATGAAGCTAGTGACGAGCAAGCTGCCCAGAGGGCAAGGGATACAGGAAGAGCAGGAGTTGAAGAGGTGGCCCAAGGAGAGGACCAGGCAGAAGCAGAAGCCTCTGACTGTTTTCTCAGTTATCAGTCCCCCTCCCCCACCCCCAGAGCTGCCAAAATGAAAAGCAACTAGCATTTACTTTCTCGATGGCTAAAGGTTTTGATCATGCTCATTGCTTCTACCTAAATTTCGTGAAGTTAGAATCCAATCCAAATAACACTGCATAACTACTATATGCCAGAAGCTGTGCTAAGCAGCCTGGCTTCATTTGCTAGTAATTGTAATCAAAGAAGCAGTTCCTAAAATAATTAAATTTAATGAGAGAAGGATAAACAGAAATACCATTTGGTTTCCCTTCGGTTGATTGTTCTCACCTTGCTGTGGATGTTAGCTAGGCTGGTTCTTTAGCAGTGAATATCTAATATTTCGTAAATTTATCAAACAAAATGTTATTGAATGTCTTCATGGTGACAGACACTGTGTCAGGGGCTGGAAATAGACATGACCAGTTTAATGGAAGGCAAGAAGATGAGGCTTTAATACCTATGGGCAAAATAATTTGTTTTTGGATATAAATTCCTTTAGATTTGAATATCTTTACATTTTAACCTTCAGAAGGATTTAATTTTTTTAATTGAAGTAAGTTGAGGCTCAATATTTTGCTAGTTTCAGGTGTACAATGTAGTGATTCAGTATTTAAACACATTATGAAATGATCACCATAGTAAGCCTCGTTGCCATCTGCTACCATGCAAAGTTATTACAACATTATTGACTATATTCCTTATGCTGTTTATTACCATCCTGTGACTTATTTATTTTATAACTGGAAGTTCATACCTCTCAATCCCCTTCACCTATTTCACCCAACCCCCATCCCACTGCCTTCTGGCAACCACCAGTTTGTTCTGTGTACCTATGAATCTGTTTCTGTTTTCCTTTGTTTGTTCATTTGTTTTGTTTTTTAGATTCCAATGTATAAGTGAAATTATAAGGCATTTGTATTTCTCTGATTTATTTCATTTATCACATTACCCCTAGGTCCATCCGTGTTATTGGAAATGGCAAGATTTCATTCTTTTTTATGGCTGAATAATATTCCATTGTATATATGTGTATGTATGTGTGTGTCTATATATATAGACACACACACTACATCTTTATCCATTTATCTATTGATGGACACTTAGGTTGTTTCCATATCTTGGCTATTGGAAATAAAACTGCAATGAACATTGGGGTGCATATATCTTTCCCTATTAGTGTTTTTGTTTTCCTCAGGTAAATTCCCAGAATTGATATGGCTAGATTGCATGGTAGTTCTATTTTTAATTTTTGGGTAACCTCCATACTGTTTGCCATAGTGGCTGCACCAGTTTACATTCCCACCAACAGTGCAAGGGGATTCCCTCTTCTCTACATCTTCACTAACACTTGTTATTTCTTGTCTTTTTGATGATAGACATTCTGACAAGTGTGATGTGATATCTCGTTGTGTTTTTGATTTGCATTTCCCTGATGATGTGTGATGTTGAGCATGTTTTCATATATCTGTTGGCCATCTGTATGTATTTTTTTAGAAAAATGTTTATTCAGGTCCTCTGTCCATTTTTTTAATTGGATTGTTTGTTTTTTTGATATTGAGTTGAATGAGTTCATTATACACCTTGGATATTAACCTCTTATTGGATATATCATTTGCGAATGTCTTCTCCCATTCAGTAAGTTGCCTTTTTGTTTTGTTGATGGTTTCCTTCACTGTACAAAAGCTTTTTAGTCTGATATCATCCCATTTGTTTACTTTTGTTTTTGTTGCCCTTGCCTGAGGAGACAGATCCAAAAATATATTACTAAGACTAATTACAGAGTTAACTGCCTATGTTTTCTTCTTTTTATGGTTTCAAGTATTACATTTAAGTCTTTAATCCATTTAGAGTTTATTTTTGTATTTGGTTTAGGGAGGGGTCCAGTTTCATTTTTTTGCATGTAGCTGTCAGGTTTTGCCAACACCATTCCTCGAAGAGGCTGTCTTTTCTGCAGTGTATATTCTTGCATCCTTTGTCATAGCTTAACCGAGCATGTAAATTTGGGTTTACTTCTGTGCTCTCTATTCTGTTCCCTTAATCTATGTGTCTGTTTTTGTGCCAATATCATACTGATTTGATTGATATTGCTTTGTAGTATAGTTTGAAGTCAGGGAACATGATACTTCCAGCTTTGTTCTTTCTCAAGATTGCTTTGGCTATTTGGAGTCTTTAGTGGTTCCATGCAAATTTTAGGATGACTTGTTCTGTGAAAAATACCATTGGTATTTTGATAGGGATAGCATTGAATCTGTAGATTGCTTTGAGTAGCATGGACATGGTAACAATATTAATTCTTCTAAATCATAAGCACAGAATGTATTTCCAATTATTTATGTTGTCCTCAATGCATTTCATCAGTATCTTGTAGTTTTCTGAGTATAAATCACTTCCTTGGTTAAATTTATTTCTAGATACTTTATTCCTTTTGACACAATTATAAGTGGGATTGTTTTCTCAGTTTCTCTTTCTGATAGATTTTTGCTAGTCTACAGAAGTGCAACAGATGTATGCATTTTCAGTTTGTGTCCTACAATTTCATTGAATTCGTTTATTAATTCTGGTAGTTTTTTTTGGTAGAGTCTTAGCATCATGCCATCTGCCAGCAGTGACAGTTTTACTTCTTCCTTTTCAATTCAGATGCCTTTTATTTATTTTTCTTATCTAGGAGGATTTAATTTTTGAATGTATATTTTATTCTAAGAATTTGATAATGAGAAATCTCTAGGTTGTAATCATTCTATTATGTGATTCTTTACATAGTTCATTATTGGAGCATTAAAATGTTGTCATTTAATATCGTTATTGAATCTTGGATACACTATGTTGGACAGTGTGACTGCACATATTATGATTTGGGAAGTGGAACAGGGAGTGAAGTTTCAGCCTTGGGTCTGGAGTCATCCTGGCATTGATAGAATTTTGGTTCTGTTCTGATGCATTTTAGAGCCTCTGAAAGCAGTGTCTAAACCACTCATTTATTAGTGGTTCCATGAGTGGCCTTTGGTACTGGAGGTTCAGCCTCACATTCTGGTGATCTCCTCTGGTGAGGGCCATGGCCGCTCTGTGGTCGACCATGGACTTAACAATGACGCTTATTGAGTTGAGGGCAAGAAGCTAGGGAATGGTAGTGAAGAAGATTTCTTCCTCACGTCTGTGTTAAAGAAAGTCAGCTTGGTTTCTACTCCAGGGGAGGTAGAGTAGCTTGTCTGACTGGGAGCTGTGGGAGGGACCAGCTGGGCCTGTGTGGGTCTGATCTGTCTTTCTTCCTCTTGGGAATGAGCTGCTCTCAGGAAACAAGTGTTCCTCTTGGTTCTTCTAGGGGAAGCCTTGCTCCATTCAGCCCAGCTGCCTGTGTCAGAGGGGGTAGGTCCACTTAGTCCGCCTATGTTTTGGTCTAACCCATTTCAGAGACAGCTGGAGGCAAAATCTAAACTTTCCATTAGTGTTCTCAGGAGATCCCAGGGGAGCAGGGTGCGATCAGCAGGTCCACCTGGCCCTTAGAAAAACCCTCATCCTCCTATCTTTTTAGTAATAGAGGGAGTATTTTGAAGTCCCAACTGGAACTCCTATTTTCCAATTTGAATTCAATTGTGGAAAAAATAGAGCTATTTATTGCTCTCTCAAAACTCCAACAATGGGATCTTGAAAGTAAAAAAAAAAAATTGTGGGCATATGGAACAAAATATGTCAGGCTTTAAATACATGTATGCTAATTTTGAGTGCAGAGTGCTATTAGGAAAGTGGAGACAAATGAAGTCAACTGTACACCCTTCATGGTGCAACCTAGTCTCATGCCCTAGTGTCCTCTGAAGCCCCCTTCCCTGGATTCTGTTTGAGGTTCTCCTCTGTGCCCCACATCACTCTGTTCCTGCCTGTCTCACGTGATCCCCACCACCGCAGATTGAAATTCTACACGTATGTGATTGCTTCTGTGTCCATTAGGTCCTCCAAAAAGCAGACACCAAGATGCAGTTAGATGCGTAAGAGATTTATTGGAGGAATACCTGTGAAGGATAAGGGGAAGGGAGCAGGAGAAGGAGAAACACCAGACCTTAATGTTGGTCTGACATCTGTGAAAGGAGAAATGGAAGCAAGGATTGGGTAGAAAAAGCCCTGAACCATAGCATGGTTCTGAGAGAATTTTGGCCAGGCCAGTGAAGAGTTCTGAGACAGAGTTGCCCATTGGAAGGATCCCACATTGGGTAGGAATGGGCCAACTCTAGTACTGTAGGCTGCAGTGTTCTGGTGTAGTAGGAATGGGCCATGCTCAGTCACTGTCTGCAGGCCCCTCTGGGTTTCATGGCATTCGTGGAAGTGGCAGCCCCCAGCTGTCCCCAGGAGTAGGTCTTCTCAACGGAAGTCTGAGAGGCGTGTTTCCATGGACACCACAGGCTCTTTCAGGGTAGGGACGGGACTTACTCTGTATCGTCAGGGCTTGGACAGTGGGTGGGTCTGGAACACAAGGCACTTGATAAACAAGTTGAAACATTGTCAGTAATATATTGTGGAAGTTTTTGAGGTTGGATGATTAACTTGAATTAATTTGATATGAAATTTAAAATTATTAAAAGGTTTAGACCAGAAGGTCAAAGCTCCACTTAGAGAAGAATTTAGAGTAGATTAAGGGGTGACTCTTTTCCTTGTGTAATAGTACAGGAATATGACCGGTGTTAGGCATAGGGAGGAAGACACTGACTGCAAAGATTTTGGAAGTGATGTTTTTAAGACTTGGAAACTTATTAGAATTTGGGGTCAGGTAAGCAAGAAATTAAAGATAAGAATAAGGTTTCCAACCTCAGAGACTGGATGCAGGGGAACAAAGGTTGAAGAAGAGCTAGCATTTCAGGGGGAAATGCTGAGTTTGGTGTTAGGTTAGCTGAACTTGAGATGCTCAGCTAATATCCAGGTGGAAGTGTCAAATGGGGAGTGAGAATTGCTTGCCAGACACTTGCCAGAAAGGTCCAGGTTAGAGATACATATTGAGGAAAAGGAGCAATGAGATCTAGGTGAAAACTGAGAATCGAGTTCAAGGAGTAATTGAAATGGACTTGCGGCACATTTTGCAGACAGCTGCATTTTGCATTCTTTTGCAGGTTTGAATAAAACAGCCAGAATGATATTACTGATTTTTATTCCTTTGATTCTTTGGTGAGGGAGAGGGAATCCCCTTGCCTGACTGTTTTTACTCCAAGACTGTGAGCTTCCCAAGACTATCTTTTCACCTTTTCTTGCTCTGAATTGTTGCATTATAACGTGACCTCCTGTGCAGTGGAACAGTTACTAGCTGTCAACTGCAGTGTTTGCTGATTATTGCATGTTGATTAGCCTTGTTCCACACCACCCCTACTCCATGAACCCCTTGAGAAAGAGATGATGCCTGATTCCTGCTGCACTTCCCCCACCCTCCATTGCTGGGTAAACAGTAGGTACAAATTCCATGTTGATTGGTTGCTTGGTTGCGAAGGTGGCTTCGTACTCCAGGCAGCGGGTGGAAAAGGCAGCCCTGTGTTTCTGGCAGTTGGTATTAACTTCCCCGGGCAGTTCCATCTCCCCACGTCTTCTTCAGGAGCCAGTGTGCATTCTCCGCTCCGCTAGGGGGACCCATATGCAAAGGAAAAACCTCTCCTGCCCTCCAAGTAATTGGAATCTCGCCTGCCTACAGACCTCAGGAGGGGTGGGCGCTGGCTCAGCCAAGCTCAGAGCTCCAGCCTGTGCCTCTGCACAGCTCTGGTTCTGCTTTCTCCTTGCCTGATGGCAGCTTTTACAATCAGGGCTTTTGAAGCAAATTCTACCCTTGTGGGGACTGCTCAGTTCTTGGGACCTCTGCTGCTTCTGTCGGTGCCGATGTATGGATTTGTCTCAGAAACAGAGAAGATGGATTTTGAAGGGCTGCCAGCCTGGTGATGAGGCTGATTTGGCTTCACATGGGAAGCCTTGAAATCCAGATCTAGTCAATCAAGGATGCTTCATCTTCTCCAGTTTGCTTCTCTTTCTCTCTAAAATCGGAGATGGGGTTGGAGCTTAATTGCTTTGATATTTCAATGCGAAGTCATTCAGAGTTTAACACTTCCCTTTCTACAGCAACAAGAACTGGAGATGCGATTCTCACGAGGGCAAGCTGATTTGTTGGGACAGATAGAATGATCTGTTTTGACAACTAATCTTCCAGGGATGGACGTATTTGTGCAGTGTTGAGCAGTTTTGTTTTATTATTATTTATTTATTTTTTTACCACTATACTGTGGAGCACTTTTTCTCTTTTTGAACAGCTTGCAAGCATTATGCAAGCATTTGGGGAAAATTCTCAGTTATATGTCTTCTGTAATAAAATCTGATACAAAATTTTTTCTTTTCTATGATCTCTAATTAAATTGTTGGATTTAGTTTTTGTTGTAGAGGTGTTCTCTCTTTTAAGATCTGATCTTTTCCTTGGGGAAGAATGATACAGATGGTCTCAATGAAACAGATCTAGTATTTTGAGGTTTAAAGAACTTGTAGAAACACTGGCATGGAGATACAGGTACACATAGGAGAAGTTCATGATCTCTTTATGATGATCAAGACTAATGGGCGTTAAAGCCAAGTGGGGCCAAATCATTTCATAGACTTTCAACTCTAGAGGAGTCCTCAGAGGTTTTCGCATTTAAAATTCATGTTTGACAGATGAGAAAACCATGGTCCCAGGGGGCAAATGACTTGGCTTATCACACAACTGGTTAGCTCTGTAAGCCTGTGGTCATTATTCTTTTCATTATCCCACAGATTTTTGGAGGGTGAAAGTATTTTTTAAAATTTTTATTTTTACATGAGTCTGCCAAGGAAGTGTCTAGAATAAAGGAAGTAAAGCAGAGAGAGAAAAGAGAGAGAGGGTTTCAACCACTATGTGATAAAGATGTTCTGGTGACTCAGTGCCCCGTGACCTACAAGATGACGTGAAGGGGAAATGGTGAGTAACTCTGTCCAGGAGAACACGAAAGGCCACAGGAACCTCTGGAAGGTCATGTCCAGGAACACTCAACAATCTGGTTCAAGCACCATTTCATGAAAACATTGGGTAGTTTACACTGTGGAATGTTCTAGAAAATGCCACCTGGTATTGTATACATCCTTGACATTCTCCAGGCACTTTTTCCACACATCATCTCCTCACTTGACACTTCCTGTTTCAGCCAGCATTCCTGCTGACTCTGGCTCACCTGGACACGGTGAGGACTATTTCAGAAAAAAAGCAGGTGCGACATGATAGGTCCCGGGGCTTCTCTGGCGACGGGGGAGCAGAAACAAAAAGGCAGTTTCTTCAGGGCGCTGCCTTTGCCCTGCCTTGTCTCTGAGCATTTTCAGTTTGTGTCTTTCTGCTCAGGATACCATTCCAGGGTGAGGGTGTCTGACTAGCCCTGCCTGGAGCATGTGGGCACTCCTTGACCAGGGAAATATTGAGGCATCTTGATGTGCAGGTCCTTCAAGGCTGTATCCAAAGCAAAATCTGAATGCTCTTGACAGAAGTAAGAGGAGTAACCAACAGATGCCCCCAGTAGATCCCATGAGGATGCTAGGTGAAAGGATGCCCTCCATGGTATAAGTGGAGACTCAGGGAGGTGAAGTAACTTGTCCGAGGTCACACAGCTATTCACAGCAGAGCAAAGAATAGCTCCAGAGCCTGTTCTTTCCACCAAAAGGAGTAGGTGAAGTTTGTATTTAATGCAATCCCTTCTTTTTTCCTGCTTGCATCACTCTGCTTTCCTCCTCTCCTCCACGGGAGCCTCCTCACCCCATCACCTGCTGTCTCTTACTTGACTCCACTCCTAGATTCCCAGATTTCCAGGTACCAGGGTAATAAGCTGAGGAATATTTCACACTGTGTGCTAATGGATAGACTCACTCCCAGACTGGTCTTCTGGACACTATGAAAGTCCTCTCTCGCTTCTTATTCCACTGATTAACTTACTGTTGGGGAAGTGGACCTTGTAGGAAGGAGGGTCAGGGAACCTAAAAAGTCACCTACACGTGTTTCTTTGAAGTGAGGTCTGCCTACAAGTGCCTCGGGTTCATAGCCCCATTACAGTATCATTATTTAGAAGTGAACGAGCATTTAGGGACAATGGTTGAAAAATATATGGATTGCATGTTGTCTATAGGGAATAAAGCCCATATTCCCCTGGTTGGCTCTGTGATGTATCACTTCTGATGTCTGGGGTGCCGGTTCTGGAAGGATTCTGAGTCTCTGGGGACAGTGGGAAGGAATTACATGTTCGACTAGTGATGTCTGCTGGGGGCGTAGAAAAGACAGGGGTGAGTTTGATGTTCACGATGGAAGCTCTCTGTGCTCTTCTCCTAATCTACCGTTCTTCCTGCATCTCCCCTTCCTCCTCTACCCTTTCTCTACCCTTTGGTGCCATGGTTTGAAAAACTGAAACTGTTCCTTGAAATGAAATTGCCTATAGAAGCCCAATATAGAAAATAAATAAAAACTGAATTATTCTAGAGAAGTGGAGGGGGCTTCAGAGTCTCCTGTGGCCCCGAGGGTCTGCCTTCGGATCCCCTGGAACACTCTCCAGCCACTCCTTTTTGGATGTATTCCACCTTTTCCCCCCTCTTTGCTTCTCCTCTCTCCATTCCCTTAATCTGGAGTGATGTTTTGCTAATCCTTCAAGTTCTCAGAGGTCACCTCTTCCCTGAAACCTTGCCTCATACCCCCAAGCTGAACACATTCTCTCTGAAAACCAGAGCGTTTTTCTTGAACTCTCCTAAGGCTTTCATAGTTACGCATTTGAGTCAGTTTGCCCTGACATGCTATAGACATCTCTGAGTAGGTCCCTGTGTGATGAGTAATCTGGGGTCTGGACAGTCAATTCTGGTAAAAATGCTAATATTTTTATGTATGAATATTGTTTATTTTGTTTTACAGCCTTTGCAAACTCTTTGTAGTTTTTTTTTTTTTTTTTTTTACCTCTTATATCCAGTCTACATTTAACCTTTCTGGACATCTTTTTGTTTTTGTGAAATTAGGATAGTGGTATTATTGGCTCTGAAGAGTTTCTGAGATGAGTTAATTTATTTGATGCAAAGTGCTTACAATAGCACCTGGCACAGAGTGTGTGCTCACAGTAAGTGCTATTACTATTACTGCAATTATTATGACCTCAACATCATTAGGGTAACAACCCTTCTCCACCTTGACTTCAATCCCAGGCTCCTGCCCAAGGGGAAGCCTGCGTTTGCTTTTCCCTGGGATGCAGGAAGATGTGAACCTTTTGACTCTTGGCTTGGATTCTGGGTGTACAAAGTGAGAATTAGTCACGGCCTCATTCACAATCTGAGAACATTCACACTGTCACACCTATTGGGGGAAGCTTGGATTCAGCCAGTGACTTTTGCATTTCCCAACCCCAGCCTGTGCTCTGGGGAAAAGCTTGACTTTAAAAGTCTTGCAAAGGCCCCCTGGCCATGGCTCAGTGACTTCATTTGGGAACCGGCCCACTGGGGAGCGAGTGGGAGAAGGTCTGTGAGCGGCAAGGCAGAGCTGTGCCAGGTGCTGTCGTGTTTTGTCAGGCAGTGTTCTCCCAGGGCGCTCGTCTTCGCCTGTTTCCAGCGCGTGCATTTCAATCCAAGCAGTAAGAGTGTCCTTTTGCTAAAGGGACTGAGACTCTTTCAGGAAAACTGCTCCCGGAGGGAACATGTGGGGATGCCAGATCCTTGGCTGGAGTCATTCAGGGAATTTAGATCCTCACTGGCTGCAATGGAAGCCTGCATCCCGGCAGGAAAGGCTTTGGCTGGGTCCTTGACGCTCATTTTGGGGGGGATTCTTTGTTTCTCCTTTGTTCTACCTGTTCGCCTTCACAGTTGCTGGACAGCTTGCACTTACCATGTTCTTTCTCACCCTCTCTCCTTCTCCCGTCCATCTTTAGTCTTCAGATTTACACACTCTTCTTCTGGAAGCCTCTCTTGAGCCCAAAGACGTTTGGACATTTTTCCTTCAGCACCATGTACCTGCCTCCCCGATAATCTACAAACTCTGGGCATCACAGCCTGTTTCCTTGTCCATCTCTTCCACTGGAAGGTGACCTGCCTCCCTCCAGGGACTGTGTGGTTTGCTCATGGTTGTAACTCCGGGGCCTGGCCAGGGACCTGCTCAAAAAAAGTGCAAATGAAGGAATGAAGAAAATGAATAAATAATTGAATGAATAAAAGAATCAAGAATAATCAAGGTTATTTCTATTTATCTCATTTCCAGTGAACTGACCCAAATAGCAGAAGGCGAGGAGATTCACGGAAGAACAAATTTTCAAACATCCTTCCATGGTAGCATCCTTTCAATAATGAAATTGTGTGTGGCATCTCAGTTTCTGGAACAGATAAAAGCGGGACCTTTTTGGCTACAAGAGGAGTTAACGCCTATGGTTTCACTTTCCCTTCCTTTTTGAGGGGGACCTAGGTCCCTTGGGCAGAATTTGAAAGCCACTGCCCCTGAAAGGATAGTACTGTTTTGAAAAGAACTGGGCAGAGGGACCACAGACCAGCTGGGGTCCTGATTTCCTTATTAGCCGTAGCTAATAGCACATTTTATGCAGTGTTGGATTGGGCCAGTTGCTCCGCTAAGTGCTTTGTTCATAGCAATTTTTTATCCTCACAACAGTCTTATGTGAGTGTTTGCTTATTTCTCGTTTGGAAAAGAGGAAAATGATGAGCTTTCTGGAGCGTGGTTAAGTAACACGCCTGGGGTCCTGTGACCATGGATGGTGTAGCTGAGTCGGGAGTCAAACCCCGATTATCCGCCTCTGGGGGCTCAGTCCTGAGCACGCGGACATCCGTGGCAAAGCAGCAGAAGGGCCCATAAGAGCATCTGCCGTCTGCTGAGCGCGGCTGTGGCCGGGCGCTGTGCGGAGCCCTTCCCAAGTGTTAGCTTATTCAACCCTCACTCGAGCCCTCGGAAGTAGAGACTTCAATGCTCTTATCACACTGGCACCAGATTGGTTATCAAGTCCACCTCTTGCCAATAAGGGGGTCACATGAAAAAAACACCCAATTTGTCTAGTATCTGTATACCTTTTTTAACAAGCTGACTTTTTTCTTTTTCTTTTTAAAGAGAAGCACAGATTCCTTGAGACCAAGGAATCCATTAATTAGGTTTGGCTCCCTCAGCAGGAGAAAAGCAATTGACCAGGCTACTTTTTTGGAAGCAGAATGTGGGAAAGAGGCTACTTCTGAGCTGAATGTGCACCAAGAAATAGATCCTTGTTTCATATAAATTGTCTGTGAAAATTCCTCTAGACCAACAACACAGGAGGGAAACCTGGCCCAAGTCCAGGATAAAGATGTTTGAAAATCTCTACAGAAATCGTCGCTTAGAGGCCTCTTCCATCTGCCCCATTTCTGTCTGTGTCTGTCAAGAAACAGGACCCTCTGGCTCATAGAATTCATGATGCACTGGAAGACTCCAGAATGCTAAGCAGAGTAGGAAGTATTGCTGCTTCTCACGGTGGACAGTTCAAAACCTCTTGCACCCTTTTCTGATCAGACTTTCAGGCCTGAGAGCCCTGTGGTAAGAGGTGTGAGGTGCTTATGTTAATGGTGTCCCTGTCCTGTCTTCCTCCGAGGGCATCAGTGTGTACCAGGAAAGTGGGATGCCTCATCCAGCACCATCAGGAAGGAAAGGACGAAGGGCAATGAAATTCTTTTAAAAATCAAGAGAATGTGAGCTTTTGAGGCTATGGGATTCATTAAGGCTAGTCATAAATATTTTGGCTCTGCTCTGGGCCATGGTAGGATTGCAATTCCCTGATCCCGTGAAAAGTAAGCCTGGCCTCATGACTTGTGATGAGCACTGAAACGTAAGAGAAAGTGATATGTATCCATTCTGGGAGAAAATGTTGAAAGTCAGTGTGATTCATCACGTTTTCTTTCCCCCTGCTACAGTGACCAGTGACAACCAAGATGGTTGACATGGTGACTGATTCTTTAGCCTGGCAGTTATGATTAATTTTTTGTGTCAGCTTGGCTGGGCTATGAGTCCAGTTGTTTGAGCAAATAGTCTAGATGTTGTTGAGGAGGCATTTTTGAGATGTAATTAGCAATTTAAATCAGCAGATGTTGAATAAAGCAGATTCTCCTCAATGTGGGTGGGCCTCATCCAATCAGTTGAAGGCCTTGAGAGCAGACTTAGGTTTCCCAACGAGGAAGGAATTCTTCTCCAGATTGCAACATAGAGACCCAGCCTGAGTTCCTAGCCTGCTGCCCTGTGGAATCCAGACCTAAGACTGGAACAGCAACACTTATCTTGATAATTTCCAACCTACTAGCCTGCCCTAAAGATTTTAGATTTGTAGCCCCACCATCATGTGAGCCAATTCCTTAAAATAAATCTTTTTCTCTATGTATAAATTCTACTGGTTCTGTTTCTTTGCTCCTCTCTGACTAATACACTGGGTAGGTGTAGACTGGAACAGAAACTCTAGCCAACTCATAACGGAAATGTAGAGTGAACAAGAAATAAAACTTTGTTGTTAAATGCTACTGAGACTTTGGGGTTGTTTGTTACTGCAGCATAACCTAGACTATCCTTGCTGATAGGGGATTTACACATAATCTGTTCCATTTACCTACTTCCTTTCCTTATACTCTTTCAGGAGCCCAACTGAATCTCAGTTGGACTTCAACAAACTTTAAGTCATTTTAGTGATTACTCCCTCTCTAGATATTGATGTGAAATTTCAAGACCAAATCTACAGAATATTAGCTGAAAGAAAGAAATTTTGGAGAGAAACTAACATTAGCTGATGGCTTACTTCTGAACTAGTTTCTGAGCCAGGGGCTCAGCATACATTATCTCATTTATTTCTACAACTAATTTATAAGGTATGCATTGTATGATTTTTATAGGTGAGAAAACTAAAGCCCCAAACACAGAATAACTGAATGCCAGACATGGAATTTAGAGTGAGAATTATGTGCTCTAAAGTCTATGGTAATTCTATCAATTAGGATTTTTTTTTTTTTTTTTTTTTTAGCAGCAGAAAAGGAATTTATTGCAATGGCATCAAGTAGCTCACAGAATTGATGGGAAGGACTGGAGAACAGGTTCATAGAAGGACAGGTATGATGAGGGCACCAGGGGTTTAGATGGCAAGAAGGCTTCAGCAGTCTCACTGGGAGATGCTGCTGGAATGAATGGAGTCTCTGGTGATTTATGTTTTTGTGCCATTTCTGGTCAAGTTCAAAGTCCTGATTCAGCTGGCCTAGTTTGCATGGTGAGCTCACCCCCTGGCAGTTGCATTGACAGTGCCAGTAAGACTACCTACCATTGGAGGATAGGTGATTCCTCAGAAGGACATTTTTATTGTCACAAAAATCTGTGTGTGTAGGAGATGGAAGGGGGTTAATTTTAGGCAGCCAAAAGGAAGAACAACACTATGACTTGGTTTGGCTAGAAAAGTCCCAGTTTTCTGTCTGTTGTCCTGATGTAATAGTAATAGAAGTCACTTTCATTCTTTAAAATGTCCTAGTTTGGAGGATAAATTATGGGGTCACCAAATAGCAGACATTACACAGCACCATTACTCACCTGAAGCCCTGAGTAGCTGAAACTGGGCATTTCATTGGGCATGGAAGGATATTATGGGGTTGTTTTTCTTTGGGTTTGTTTTGGTTCAGATCACAGCAGGATATTTCTAAACTCCTGAATCATTTCTATCTGATTGGTTATTATCAAGTTCTACCAGCTAGAAATTAATATGTACCCTTTGCTGATGAGGAAGTATGAGTTTCTATGTGACACTCTGTCTCCTTTCTGATGGGAAGGGCTGGTGGTGATGGGTACTAGAACAATTTCCAAGCTTTGTGCAGCATTTTGATTGTTCAAGAGGCTGTACCAAGGGCATGTGTCAAGCTGGATACAACTGTGAGCAGGTCCTACAGATCCCACTTCCTAGGTATCTTTCAAATCCATCCATTCTACCTTCATGACTTGATTCAGGCTATCATGGTCTGTCACTAGGATTACGACCTCCCAGTTGGCACCTGGCCTTCAATGTTGCCTCTGGTCAATCTCTCACCACATGGCAGGTGGAATAGCCCTTCCAAGGTGACATCCTGATTATACTGGCTGCCTTGCTCTGATGGCTCCCTGTTGCTCTTGGTTAAAGACCAAAAGCCTTCATCTGGCCTCTAAGACCTGCCTGTTCTGGTCCAGCTTACCTCCTCAGTCTCCTCTCCCAGCAGTCTCCACCTGGTGCCCCTTCCTTCTGATGCTCTAGGGACTCAGCCCTTTGAAGATGTTTTTCCTTCTGTCCGGATATCTGTTTCCCCTTTCCCCACCAACTCCCACTTAATAAGAATGCTTAGCTTATGCTAATAATAACCATTTTATTAATAGCTCATTTATACAGAGCACTTATTTATATGCCAGATGCCATGCTACATGCTTCACAGGGAGTATTTCCTTTTATCCTTTAAATAATCCTAGCAAGTAGATGCTATGATTATCATTAACATCCCTATTTTACAGATCAGGAGGTTGGGGTTTGGGGAAGATAGCAGGATATAGAACCAGTAGGAGGTGGAGCCAGGATTTGAACCTGGGGAAGCAGACACAGAGCCTGTGCCCTTAACTCTGTGCTGCATGGCTCTGGTGAGCACTTCCTCCAGGCAGCCTTTGCCTACCCTGACCCTCTAAGACCCTCTAAGTCTGCCCAGGTGCCTCTTCTTGGTGCTTGCACAGCACAGAACTTTCTCTAGCATAGTCCTCAAAACCCTGTACTGAAATGGTTTTCTTTCCTCCTGGAGGGTAAGACCCATGAGTTTAGTGTCTATTTTATTCTTTTTTTTTAGTCAAGTAGGCATAGTTCTTATCACATGGCAGGTGCTCAATAAAATGTTGGTTGAGTGGATGATTAAAAAGAAGATGTTGGTATTTAGGTCTTGATAAATTGTTAAATGCCTCTCCCACCCTGCCTTTCTGCCTTGTTCCTCAGATTACTCTCCACTACCATTTGTCCAGGAACTATTTCACCTAACATGTAACCATTTTGTATGTCGTTTGCTCTTTAAAATTTTCTTGACCTTCATTTGTTCATTTAGACCTGACTTCATACAGTGTGTGTGTGTGTGTGTGTGTGTGTGTGTGTGTAAGTTTGTGAGTGTTTGGAGGGTGTAGGGAGAGGGTAGAGGAGAGAGGAAAGGGAGTGAGCATTCTGAGGTTAAAATCTAGTTGGCCCTGGTCCAGACCCTCCCTGGCGATAATCCTGAGTTGGTCACTCTTCTTCAGCTGTCTCTGCATTAATTAGAAACCATTCCATCCTTACGACTCTGGCTGGTCAAGTCTGCATGCTACCAGTACTCACTCCTCCCCAGTCTAGGTTATCAGGGTCCCTGTGGCAGATGCTGATGATCCATCTCTGCCCTCTTTTCCTTGGAACTGGAGAGTGTCTCACAAGTTGGTTTCAATACAGTCTTCCCTTCAACCTTTACTGGTGAATTAAAGTTGGCTTGGTCTGCACTGATTGGCTCTGGTCTCTCCTGGTAGAGTGTGTCCCCCTTAGGGCCAGACACTTGTGCCTTGTGTCGTGCTGGAGAGCCAGCGTGCACCCAGGAAATATGGTGGCCACTGAAGATGCAAGAGGATCCCACAGATGCACTTCAACGACATTCGTCATCTGTACCCGCTCCTGTGTGCTTTGTAACTCTGTCCTTTGGGGATGCTCTTTCCAGAAGCAAACAAAAGAAGTCAGGGAATTGGAGTTGGATGAATTAGTCTGAAGGTCATGTGAGCAAGAGTGATTTGAAAAATGTAACATACTAGTGGTGAAAGGAGCACAGAAGCCAGAGATGATTTGGGTCCAAAGTCCAGATTCTGCCATTTCCCTTGGGCAAATGCACGGAGCTATCTATTTTTCTAATTTCCCTGAATCATAAAAATGGAGATGAGAACAATGATTAGCTTCCAGACCATTAGTGTGTGAACTCATGGTTGGAGGAACATGGCATTATAACTGGATTTGTTTGGGTTTAAGCACTGCTTTCCTCTTCTAGATGAACAAATCCTAGCAAAGTGATCTCTCTCTCTGAATTTTCCTTTCTCGTCTATGAATTTGTACTAATAACAACTTCCACTTCAGAGCAGGCTATGAGTATTAAATGAGGAAACTTAGATAAATGTGCTATGGTGCTTACGCATTTATTATTGTCACTAAGAATGGCAGTAATGACTTTCTTCAAAGTCCCACCTGGAAACCGTTCATACCTCTTCCCGGTTTAGGGTGTGTGTGACATGAATCAGCTTTTCTAATCATTTGCGATAGTTCCCTGGGCTTTTTGGATGTGGTATTATTAGCAGTAAAGGAATCGCAGTCTCAGGGAGACGACACCTCGCCCCATGGGCCAGTGGGCTCAATAACGCTGCTAGCTCCACTCTGACTGACGCTTGCTAAGCTTTGAGTGTAGGGGTAGTTACACAGCAGAGACCATGCTTAGACACGTGATAGACTATGATGTGCTTGGTGTCCCCTGGAATGGTGCCGCACACACTTGCACAACTGGATGTGGTGGCTCTGTTACCTACCTGTCCATCTATAGACCTCTAGATTTTCTCCCACCGGACTGGGAAGTAAACAAGAGATCCAGCTCTTCTGTTGGGGTTTTTGTACTGCTGGAAGCTATATTGGAGTGCTTTCTTCATCTGAGTCATCAGGAGACCCCAAAACCAAGGGAGCATGCAGAGGAAAGAGCCATAAAAGAGGCTGAAATTTAGAAGCCAGCAGGTGAAACCAAGTATTTTCCTAAATGCAGGGGCCTGAAGCAGCCATCAAAGTTGAAAGGGGAAATAGGAAGTCCCAGAACAAGGAAAAGAACAAGTTCAAGTAAATAGAGTGCATAAAGAGGATTGAGCCAGTGCTCCTGAGTAGGCAATGTTGATCTCAGATTTGCTTTAATGTATAGGCTGAGGTATAACAGACCATGAAGCTGCCAAGTTCAAGGGCCAGGGATTTGGTTTGGCTCTTTATAACAGAAACCATCAAGCAACAATTTATTTTAAAGATTTTATCTTCTCATATAAAAGAAGACCAAAGTAGGCATGATAAGGCTGGTATGGTGCCTTTATAGAATCACCTGAGAGCCAGCCTTCTTCTGTCTTTCTGCTCCAAGACTTCTATCTCAAAGTCACCTCATGGCCCAAGATGGCTGCTGGAGCACCGGCTATTATCAAGAGAGAGGATGGGAGGAAGGGTAAAAGAGACAATGCTCCTTGCTGAGTCAGCTCCTTTTTAGGCAAACTTCCTGGAAGTTTTGTTTAAAAAGCCCCCTGCACTTCTTCTAACTACCTTGGGCCAAAGTTAATCTTATGGCCACATCTAGCTGGAAAGGATGTCAGGAAATCTGGAATTTCAGCTGGGTACTTTTTTTTGCCCAAAGTTGGGGTGTTGTTTCTAATGAGGAAGGGAAAATGGTTAAAGACAAATGACAGCCTCTGCCACAGGGCCCTTTTGCATATCTCTTTATGTGACTATTTTTGTTGGAATTACCCTTCTTAAAAAGCAACAAGCAGGTGCATGTGATTGTATTATACATATAGTTACTGCTCAGTAAATGCCAACTGGGTTATTGAATTAGAAAGCTTGTTAAGCCATTACATTGATTGAAGGGCAGGGGAAAATATGAACTCCTCTTTTTGAAAACTTGGTGGCCATGGCCAGAACAAACATTCCCTGTAATGTCGACCTGGCTTGCAGAAAGCGCAAGTGTTCCAAAAACTCAGCGTGGGTCAGAACTTGATCTTTCCTTTGTTGCTGTTTCAAATGACAGTTCTTCATTAGTACATTGTGTAAAGTGGCTACTGGTGCCATAAGAAAGAGGTTTGTGACTCATGAAATTTACTTCTTAGCCAGAAACATATTAAGCTAAAGTAATGAGGCAATGACCCTTTTTTTTTCACCTGTATTCCAAGGCATTACTCAAGGAAATTTGGCCTTGACATGGCAGACCAGCTTATATTGAATACTGCAAACATTTTAGGGTCACCCGACTAATGGAGAAGCCAGACCATCTGTGTTAGATCATTAGAAGTTCAGCTTTGTTGTTGAGTTGCGCTTTGAAGTGTCAATCATTACAGTAAAAAAGTATTGAGCATATACGGTGCTATAATTTTGGGGAGAGGCAGCTACAAAGAGAAATGATCCTTGTTTCTTTTGTTGTTTTGCTTTCAGAGACCTTACCATTTAGTGTAGGAGATGAGATGTGGACGTGGCGGTAACAAGGTAGAATGTGAGGAGGGCTCTGATAGAGAAGCAGAGGGGCTCAGGTTGGGATGGGGCGGTGGTGGGAGGAGGGCGCTCCAGGGAAGACGGAGGAGAGCTGCATCTCGAAGGATGAGGGTTTTGGACACATGGAGAGGATGGGTTAGACAATGGCAGAGCGACGGCTGTGAAGGGAACAGCGGAATAAAGCCAGGGAAAGAAGACAGCCCAGGGCATCTTCAGAGGCTGCGGAGGGATCACGCTCAGCAGATGTAAATGCATATGCTGGGAAAAGGGTCTCCCACACACAGAAGCTTAGGGAAATGCTGGAGATTTTAATTCACTGTTAGCATATTGAAGGCTCTGTGGAGGCCCTTTCTTTAAAGGCAAATGTTCATATTTAACTTTGTTAAACAAGTAAACAAATTTACCCAAGTAGAAAAAACCTTTTTTACCCAGATGCAGTGTTGGAACTGTGGTTTAGCAGTGTTTCCGGGAAGAAGTGGGTTTGCTGGGTATCTAGCCAGTCTCTGCTTACACACATAGTGCTCAGACTGACATACTGGCCCAAGAGCAGGACAGATTCTGAGATTCTGAGGTTTTGAGGCCAGAGTTCTCTCTTCTTCACCACTCTTCCACTGCTCATCTAAGAAGAAAGTAAAAAGTAATGGTCCTAAAAGTTTTTTTTTTTTTTTGGCTCCTTTTTGCCCTTAAAGTATTTTGAATTATGTCCTCTCTTACATATTTCTCAAGTTATAAGTTTTTTAACTCAAATTTAAATAATTGCAAAGGATAAAATTTCTGTAATATTATAAATATTGAAAATTTTAATATCAAACAATATGTCACTCTTAAATTAATTCAATGGCATATAGATACCATAATCATTTGATAACCATTTTCTGATTAAAGAAACCACATGAATGGGCTTTTCCTGAAGAGCATGCATGAACTTCTATATATTACATCTTTTCACCTTAAGAAGCACATTTCCATTCTTCTTCCATCTCAGAATTTTCTCTTATTGTAACATAGTGTCATATTTGGAAGCCTTTTACTGATCAATCTATAAAACTTTTCTGCAACAAAATTATGTTTAAACATTGAAACAAAAAAATTATTTCCTCTGACTCCAAGTTTCAAAACAAATTTCTTTTGGATTGAGTTATCATTATAATTATTTTTAGTTCGTAACTGATCAAAATAACATATGTGTGCATACTGTACATTTTAATAACTACTAGTCTTCAGAGTAAAATATTATTGGAGATGCTTCTCTTACTGATAAATATGGGGAGGTAACTATGCTTCCCTTTTCATGGAGGCTCTGCAGACATCAGAATTTTCAGTTAGTCTTTTGTTGGGCACCTTGGGTTTGTTGCATCCTTTGTATGGCTGAAAAGTGGGTGTTTTTTATTTTGTTTGTTTTTCGGAATAGAAAGGAGGCTGGGAAAAGAGAACTGGCTTGCTGTTTCAGGATGCTTTCAACATGGATCAATTTTATATAAAAAAAAAAATACACATTCGAAAATTGTGAATCTGGAAATTGTTAACCCTAAAACGATTTTATCTGTGCCCATGTAGGCCTTGGGAGGTCTTCATTCAAATATAGCCCAGTTTGAATGTATGTATGTATGTATATGCATGACTGGGACGTTGTGCTTGTACACCAGAAATTGACACATTGTAACTGATGGTACTTCAATTAAAAAAAAATAGCCCAGTTTGAAGACCACTGGTATATGGGTAAGGAAAATGACACCGATATCAGGATCCCTCATTTTGCTTAGAACTGGCTGTATTCCCCTGAAGAAGTTAGCTATCCTCGAGAGACTCAGTTTCTCCTTGTTTCAAGGAACTCCGAGGCCCTTCCAGCACCCATATTCTGATTCCCAGGCGTTCTTCTGGGGGCGGACATGATTGAATAACCGAGTATTCAATGAATATATCCATCATTGATTATATCCATCAGATCGTCTTTTCCAAGCAATTCGATTCTGTAGCAATCTCATCTCGACATATCAAACAGATTTATAAAATTAATCTCTGACCTTTGCAATGACCAGAAAGGAACACAGATGAAGGGAATAGAGCTTTTGGGCATTTCTTTTCTTTTCTGTTTTTGACTTGATTAGATATTTGGTTTCCATGGCTTGCGTGACTAATTCCGTGCTTCAATGACTCCCTTATAACCTTAGTATGTAAAGATGGAAAAATTCCCCTGACATTTTCAGGAAACATTTATTACAGACTATTTTATATGTCTGGTCAGCACGGGCTAACTGATTTTTCACAAGAGCAGAATTTGGCAGAAAGCCTGGCCTCCTTTAGTCCCACTCTTGCCAAAAATCACTCTGGAGTCAGCCCTTCGGCCTTGTGATGTCCCATATAAGGTCAGATTGAGAAATGGCTTGGGTGGGAGTAATCCTTCACCTACAATGAGAAACACGATCCATGGAGAGATAGCGGACCTCTCCCCACCTGTGTTTCTGGGGATTGCAGGGTAAAGCCCGGGGGCTTTATCTTCCTGGAAAGGGAATGATGACAACTCACATATGGAAGATTAGGAAAAGCACAGAGAAGCCAGGCCACGGTCCATCCTCTTAACTAGGAGGAAGGGCGATGTAGGAAGATGGTTACCCATTCTTCTCCTTCAAATCTCCCCAGATTCCATGGTTTACCTGGCCCAGCGGGGTACCCATCCCCTGCATTACCTCCCTCCCCCTCCAGTATGGTCATTTGATCTCCATCCTACTCTGCCCTATTCTGACTCCCAGGGCAAATCCCAGAGGCAGGATGTCCTTAAGTCACGGGAGGGGTTCAAACAGGGTGTGTCAGGATCAGATTTCAGTTTCAGATTTACTGCTCTGGCTGCAGCTGCGCGGGGGACGGTCAGCTTACACTGTGGTGATAAAATTGTCATCCTGCTGGAGAAACCCGATGAGTTTTACATGTGTGTTGTCTGTTTCATGCAGTGAACGGTGACAGCACCTCTGGCTGTTTGCAGAAGACTGTTGTCATCATCTTTACTGGAGATGAGCAAACCAGGCCGAGTTCCCGAAAATGGATATTTTTAAGAGGGTCTCTTCTGAGTCGGCTTGGTGGGCCTTGAGCTGTGAACTCAGGGAGCCCAGGGTCTGATTGCTCACACCTCTGCTTGCTGTGTGACCTTGGGCAAGTTACTAAACTTCTCTTCGCTTAGTCCTTATCTGTAAAGTGGAGAGGATAATTGTGTCTACTACAGAGGACTCTCATGATGATTATGTTCCTGGCCCGTATAAATATTATGCTATCTCTTTTCTTTCCTGAACGAGTGCTGAGGAGAGGCGGTGAAAACTGTGGTTAGAAGGAGAGAAATCTGGCAAGTTCACATCTTGAAGCCCCAAACTCCAGTATCTCAGAGTATGACTGTATTTGAAAATAGGGCTTCAGAGATGTGATTAAGTTAAAAGGAGGCCAGGAGAGTGAGCTCTAATCCAATCTGACTGGTGTCCTCATAAGAAGAAAAAGTTTCATCACACAGAGAAACACCAAGGATGTACCCACACAGAGAAAGGCCAGGTGAGGACACAGAGAGAAGGTGGCTGTCTGCAAGCCAAGGAGAGAGGTGCCAGAAACCAGTCTGCTGGCACCTTCATCTTGGATTTCCAGCTTCCAGAACTATGAGAAAAGGCATTTCTGTTGTTTAAATCCCCCTTCTGTGGTATTTTGTTGTGGCAGCCCAAGCAGACGGATCCACCTCTGGGGTTTGGTTTTCTCATCCGTTGAATAAAGAGCTGTTGTGGGTCTTTAAGAATCTTTCCAGTTCTAAGAGCCTTTGATTCTAAGAAAGACACAGACTCCTTCTGAGAGCTGCCTGCACTCGGTAGCCTTCCCTTAGTTCCTTAGTCAGAGGATGACAGATCAGTCCTGGGGAAGAGCAGAGTCCTGGGGAGGGATTTGGAATCAGACGTAGGCTTCCCATCAATGTTAAAGAATTGCCTTCTCCCACTCGAAGGGGACTTGAAACTCCAGATGGAGCCCCGCGGGATCACAGTGGCATGCTTGTCTCCCTCGAGGACTGGCGGAATTCTGGGCCAGGATTTCCAGAAGGGAGATGGAACGTCAAGAATTTTCCCCTTGAAAAGAGTTCACTTGAGACTGGGGCTCCATCGAGGACATTCAGCTCCCTCTGTGCTGGCCGCAGTCACCCTTCCAGGCGTGGCAGGATCACTGCCTTCTGTGTGATGGAACTTCTTTAGCTGTTCTTGTTCTTGGCTTTTCTCTGGTCTCTGAGGGGAAGGTTGGAGGATGTGACTGGCTGCAGGACTCGGGACCAAGGTGGTTGAAGCTTCTGCAAAATTCACGGGTGCCCTGCTTGCCAGAAGAATCTGACCTAGCAGGCAGCTTTGCTGTCCTCTAAACAGGAGCCCTTGAAGGATTATGGTTACTATTTGAGCAATTACTTTTGTTTCTCACTTCTTCCTTACAAATTGAGATCCATCAGAACATAAGGGGAAAACTGTGCCTTGCTGGCCAGCCTTTCATAGTTAACCATCTGCCCAAATACTATGAATTTAAAAAATATTTCCTAAGCAATTCACATTGCTTACAATTTGGGGGGGGGGCGATATGAGAATGGGAATAAGACACAGACATTAAACCAACATTTGACTTGTGTGTGTGTGTGTGAGCACATGCCCAGGTGTGTATCTGTGAAGTGTTTGAATAAAGTGGTTGTAAGGAATAGTTGCTCATTAATTGGGTGGTAATTGAATAGATGAATGAATGATGAGAGAGAAAACTAATGAATGAATTGGACCTTTTATCCTTTAAGTTCCATTTCTGTCTCTGCATCTCTGTACTGGTGTAAAGTCTTACTAGAACATAACTCCCTCTGCCCATCCCCGCCATGTCAGTTTTCTGACAGCAGGTGTTTTTGTTTGTATTAATCATGGGACATCCCCAACCCCCAGAACCATACCTAGTGCACAGTAGGCACCCAACTAATATATATATGGAATGAACAGATGCACAACCTTAAGAGAATACATGGAGACCTCTGAGTCTCCTACATTTCTTCGGCACACATGTACTTGGTCTGTGTTGGGTTCTGAGGGTGCAGAGAGGATCGGGTTCAAGTCCCTGCCCCCCAGGAGCAGTTGACTGAGGGAGACACAAAGAAGCATTCGATTCAATACATTTTGATGACTTCTTTGATGGAGGAGAGCGAAGCGGGTACTGGAGCACAGAGAAGCCAGGGCTGTAGCTTACCCAGAAGTGAGCTGAGCAGGAAATAGCAGTGAGAGAAGACACCAAGCACAGAGATGTGAGAAGCCTGGGCTGCAGTGTGTTGGGCAAGGCTGGATTATGGGCACTTTTATGGAGGGAGTGACAGGAGATGGGGCTGAAGCGGTAAATAGGAGCAAGATCACGAAAGGTAGGTCAGTGCCATGCTCAGAGGTGTGGACTGTAACTTGAGCGTAGCGAGGAGCCATGTAGGTGGGGAAGTGTCAAGGTGAGACATATTTTAGAAAGACCCTCTGTTGGCAGAGTGTGGAACGGCTTGCAGGGGGGTTGAAACAAGAAGCAAGGAGACCACTGAGGGTGTTACTCCAGTAATCTAGGTGACAGATGGTCATCTCGGGCAAGCAGAGATATTCAAGAGGCAGAAAAGACAGCCCATGGTAACTGATCAGTGAGGGAGGTCAAGAAAAGAAAGTCTAGCGGGGGAATCTCTGAGGATCTGCATCTGGCTGACTGGGATGCCAATAACGCAGACAGGGCAGAGGTGGGGAAGATCACTGGCCAGTTGCAAACTGACATCCAGCTCAAGAGGGAAATCAGTATAACTGATGTGGGTTTGAAATTGTTAACATGAGGTGCTGGTTGAAACCTGAGGAAGACGAGCTGAGCCCTGAAGATACAACGTTGGGGGAAATTACACCATCTCACTGGGGAGGAACACTGGACACTGAGGGTGATCAGAGAGGTGCGAGGAAAACGAGGAGAAAGTGAGACCTCCTAAAATCAGACAGTGTCACCTCGTTACTCTGTAGCCAGCCTGGCCCTGCAGGATAAAGCCGCGCCATTAGCGTACCTGCAGCACGTTGGAAGCTTCCAGCTGAGAATTCATCTGTTTGTATTTCTTCCTTCCTAACAGAATCCTGATTTGCTTAGTGATCTACCGTCTTCTCATGGACTCAAGGGAGCTGCCCTGGTTCTAGCTCCAGGGATGGATCCAAACTAGTCTTGCCCAACTGGCACATTACAGTCCCTGGTGACGGTCACTGATCCAGGGACCTATCATGCCCAATTGAAATGGTGGTTTCAGGCCCCAAACAAGAACCCCCAGTCCATACTAAAGGGGAATAAGGAAGAATGTTATAATTCTACTAGCAGCCTCGGGATAAAGCTGACACTGTGGATGGCCGGGCAGAGAGGCAGAGGGAATTGAGATTTTTGATGATGCTGATAGATTGTACTATTATTATTATCGGTCCTATTTCTATTTAATAGTTTTTCGTTGCCACCCTACCCAAGCCACACTGACCCACACTGCTAACTTTGGCGTTCGCCTGGTGACATGCTTGCACCAATGGCTGTGAGTGGATATGCCATTTGCCCTTGAAGTGTGACTGTGTAGGGTGGCTGGAGCTCTCTGGCCTCTAATCTCCAGCATGAATGAGAGAGGTGTGGTCCAGAGAGTGGCAACTCCTACAGCCTGGGCTCCAGAATCAGACATGAAGTCTGAAGGGAGCTGAGATTAACTGACCTGGGTCAAGCCCAGTTGACCATATTGTGGGAACGAAATGAACACGTAAGTCACTGAAATTCTAAAGTTGCTTTATTGTGGAGCAAATCCTAGTGAGAGCTGGTGGAAACAAGAGGCTGCTACGTGGCTGAATTCATCAACTCAGGGAGCATGTAATTCCAGAAAATTGGGTAAGGCTTCCTTATCATTGAAACCATTGTGACGCAGAATTTTCTGTTACTTGCAGCCAAAATCATCTGCCCCACATATTGAGCTATTCATGTCTAACTTTCCCCAGTCCTCTCTCCCTAAGCATTTTAGGCTTTTGTTAGCATCATTTCCTCTCCCTGCAGATCATCTGCTTTACCTGACAAGCTTCTAGTCACTCTTTACAGTTTACATCAGTGCTATCTCCCATGTGAAATCTTCTTTGACGCTACTGGGAAAGGTTAGTTATTCCTGGAGCACTTCAGTCTTTCTCTTATTGTGACCTTCATCACATCACATTGTACCTGTTTACAAGTCTGTCTCTCTCACTAGACCATAAGCATGGCCTGTGGGTCTTACGCATTTCTGCATCTGTTGTGTAGAGCACAAGCCTGGCGTGTAGTGCATGCTCAGGAAAACTGTGTTGAATAGGTGAGTAGTATTTTGAATGCATTCCTGTAAAGCATTAGTGGGAGGAGATCAAGTATTTGTCTTCTGTGTTTCCCTTGAGTTGCAGGTCACTAATGGAGTTAGACCACATTGAGCAGTGTGATACAGAAGCATCAGTCCTCCAGATCTGAATGGAAAAGGGTAGAAATACTGAGAATCCAACACTATCTATTAATCTGACCAAGGCATTCCAGCAAGTCAACAGGCTGTGGGATTTGGCAGCAACGTTGTCTATTCAGTGACTCAAAGAATTTACCAACCCTCTGAGAGTGATTTTTGCAAAGACTGAGACTTCTGGTTCATCTTGTCAGATACATTTGGCCACAAATGGCCTGAAAAATCCTGCATTAATATGTGCCATGTAAGTCTGATTTTTGTCATCGAGTCACACAGTATAAACTCATATTTTTTGGCCCCTATCATGTCCAGATGATGTGCTGGACATTTCAAATAAGAATCTCTCATAACACCAGATACCCATTTTACAGATAAGAAAACCAAGGCTAAGAGAGGGCAGATAACAAGCTTAAGGTCATACAACTCATATGACACATTTGAGATTTGACCTGAGATTCTCTGACTCCAAGTCCCACTTTTTGCTTGTTTTCTGGCCTGTAAAATAGAGCTAATGCATCTGCCTTGATCACCTTCCAGGGTTGTGGTAAGGATTATATGAGATTGTGTAAGTGAAAGTTCTTATTTAGATAGTATTAAAATCAGCGATACTTAGCTGGAGTTTGTTTTTAATGCCTTCACCTGAAGTATGGAGAAACAAGGACCTGTCTGGCATCCTAGGATGCTGGTGGGAAAATATATTTGGTGGGGAATGTAGGGCTGCCCACCCCCCTCTCACAGTCACAGTTAGGAAGGTGTTTAACCTGCCAAGGTCCATGCACTACCAGTGTCTTCACTGCTATGAATCTGCTGGAAATAATGGCTACAATTTAGTAAATGCCTGTGGGCCTGCTGCTTTTCCCACGTTATTTTTAATCCTGCAGTAAGATAGGTTTTGTTATTTTCTTTTAACAAGAAAAGACAGTGAAGTTCAGAGAGGTTAAGTAATTTTCCCAAGGTTACACAGGTGATGAGAGACAGAGTCAGCTCTGAAACACAGGTGTGTTGATTTTAAAGAACAAGTTCATCCTTCCTGGTCATTGTTCTTTATTCTGATAGTTCATGGATGTGGTTCTGGGTAATTCTTTTCCTCTGACATATTATTATGACTTAGCATCTTTAAAAAAATATCAGTGTCCTTCCTTAGGTGAAAATTCTGTGGTTTGCCAATCATTTTATAGACATTTAAAAACATAGTTTTAGCTGGTATGGATCAGAAGCTGAATTTAATTCTATGTGTGTCGGTTCTTTGTACTTATAATCTGAGCACAGGTTGAACGAAAGCATTTAATGATTTGGAAATTAAATTGATGGTAAGTCATTGTATCTTATTCTCCTCTGCCTCCATCAAATAAGGCTCAGTAATTAGAGATGTCACTGTGAAAAAGGCAGATGGACCTCGGGAGAGTGGCTAAGGACAGAAGGAGGAGTCAGTTTACTATGGCCTTTCAGCCAAATCTGGCCTGCTGCCTGTTCTTGTATGGCCCACAAGAGCTAAAATGGTTTTTATATTTTCAAATGGTTGGGAAAAATTCTGGAAATTTATTTTCCTCTTGTTATGTGCATACCCCTATAATATCTTGATTTTGCTTATGGGCCCATAAAACCTAAAATGTTCACCTTCTGTCCGCCTGCAGTGAAAGTTTGCTGATTCTTGACATAGACCTTTTACCCTCTGGGGTGAGGAAGGCCGGGTGAGCATCTCCTTAATTTCTGGAGTTTCTCTGTTCTTTTTCTTTCAGTTCATTGTCGCAGACCTTCCTGAGTGGGCTTTGTGCAGACACTGGGCGCTGGGGAGATGGAAGTGAATAAGGCCAGTCTCTTGTGGGCCCTGGGACCCTGTGCCTTTGCTTCTTTTTAGAGGAAGAGGGTTTTGTTCTGGAAGGAAAAGAGAATGTTTCGGGGGAACCATTCTGCAGTGATCAGAGCGGACCATTTGTGAGGACCTGGGTTCTAATTACAGGCCCATCATGAGCCGTGTCTGAGCAGGGCTCCACAGGTTGCACAAACTGAAGAAAGTTTCGTTTTTGTTGGGAAAAGAAAGACTTCCTCTTTTTTCCGGGGCAGAGAAATTACTGGGGGAAAGTCTGAGAGAAGCTCTTCTCTCTACATCAAGAATAAAAGGGAGTTTTTGTTTGAACAGGCTTCAAGCGGGACTCAGCGCTAACTCGGCACTTGGCTGGACAGCTGGGCTTTGTGGCTTGTGGCTCTGTTAAAACTTCCCAGCGAACTCCTCCTGTCAGTCTGTCCTCTTCTCAAGGCCCAGACGTTTGATACTGGACAGAGGATGAGAGCTGAAAGGGAACATGCCCAGAGCATGCACTCCTCAGATCTGAGCTTCCGGCTGGAGTCAGACACCTCATTACGATCCAGCTGCGCGGCTGCCCGCTTCCTTTAGCAGGTGGGTGGGCGGACCCCCTGCGCTCTGTGGTGCTGGTATCCACGACCCCCATAGGCTATCTGCTCCCTTGTCATTATTAGAGCTGCAGGGTCAAACTTCTTCACAGTAGTTTTGGAAAACCAAGTGCAGCCAGGCTGTTGCCTTTCACGTCTTACCTGGTGAAGAGGTTCCAAGTTCCCTTCCCGTGGGACCCCATTCCTGTGCCAGGGTTTCCTCCCTGGTCCTGCTGTGTCTTTGTGCCCTGGTGGTCCTCTGTGTGACTTCCTCTGCCGCTGCGATGAGCCCTGGGCACTTGGTCCCACCCGCTAAAGATTCCAGGCAATGTTGGGGAGGTTGTGGGGCGGGTTCTTTTGTTTCTCTTTACTTCCCAGGTATGGAATTCACAGGACAACAAATTTGCTCCCGGCAATGCACTTTTAACACATCTAAGAGTAAAGAGCTGTCAACTGGGTGTCCCTGGCTTCTCTGAACTGAGGGTACAGAAACCAAGTCACCGTAACATCAGGGACAGTATCATTTTCTGCTCTGACTCCCTTGGCCAGGAGGAGCCTCCAGGTCCCCTGAGAATTGACTCAGCTCTCTAGGAAGCTGGTGGTGGCTCCTGTGTGGTTAGAAGTTCAGGACTTCTGCCATGCTGGCCATGCCATCGGCCCTCTTCCTGGTCTCCTGCTCTGGCTTGGGCCCCGGAGTCCTGCCGTGATGTCCCTAGCCTAGGTCTCAGAGGCGGAGTCCCTTCACCCCTGAGGCCATTGCTGGCTGGCCCTCAGCTCCTCAGCCTGCCGAGCCTCTAGGGCTAAAGCCAGGGTGCAGAAGCCTTGCCGTGGTCCCAGTGGTGTGGGGAGACTTCCTCTTCTCCACCCTTGGGTTGCTCCCCCTCACTTCTGTGTCAATGGAGAGCAGCCTTGTGTTGTGACTCGGTGAGATTGATGGTGGAAATGGCCATGTATGTCTCATGGCCCGGCTCCCTAAAGTCAGGGTCAAGTTCCTGGGGGATCTAGGTGGGAGCCCAACGCAGAGAAGACTCCCGAGAAGCCTCAGAATCTCCTCCAGCGCTGGTGGTGGTGGGGCACTGATGTTGGACCAAGTTGCATGCCTGGCTCTCTTGCTGTAGATGGTGGGTCTCTTTTCAGGTTTCTCTGTCCCTCATGAAATAGACTCATAGCTGTCCTGTCCCCCACCCCCCACCCCCCCATCCCCCATCCTCCAGGCATATCCAGACCTACAAGACAAGATCTTAGGCTCAACCTCAGGCCCCTGTCTCACACACAGCTCTGTCTTTTTACTTCCTATGGCAAACGACTGCCAGACCCCCTCTGCAGGTTCCTGGAGTGATGATGGTCCCATAACCAGGAAGCTCAGTTCATTTTCCTGAATGAGGCCACACAACACACTTTTCAGTGATTACCAGTGTGTGTCCAAGACCAGTGTATTAATCAGATGAGGAGATGGAGGCCTAGAGAAATTAGATAGGTTCCCTTGTATTATATAGCTAATGCGTAGCAGAGCCAGGACTGGAATGCTTCTTTTTTTAATTTGAAGGCCCAAGCCCTCGGGTCACATATACAGTTCCTGAGTCAGTAAAAGCACACACAATTTAGGATTTGATACAGCTCATTAAGTCGCACTGTTAAGATACAACAAATTGTAATTTTCCTTGTATCTGTCTCTTATTCTCTAGGTTATCAGCAAGGACTGGGTCTTACTAAGTTTTAAATCCTCAGAGGGAGGCAGTACAGAGGAGTTTGCTCAGAAAACTGTTGTTGAATGAGTGTTACGAAGGGTCCTTTGTGAGCCAGATGCATTCTGAATCTAATTAGGAGAAAATGGGAAACCGGCTCCAGGAGGGAGGTTTGGGGGTCCAGGTGGAAGCTGTCAGACTCAAGGCAGCGCAGAGGATGAGGTGAGGAGCAGGCTGGAGGGCTGGGGCTGCCCTGTGGTGAGCTTTGATATTCAATAATCCCGGCTTTGATTTCCATGTGTGAGGTTCAATTGCTGCCTTTGTGTACAGATTCGCCAGAAGGAGGGGAAGATTTTTCAAGTGGGTTTTCTTGTGAAATCTGCACGGTGGGGACAGAAGTTAAGCCTATGGTTCCGGCTCCCTTTCCTGGACAAATTTCAGAGGAGATGCGTGCAGGAGTCAGGCGTTGCCGAAGCGGAAACGGGCCCGTGATTACTAGTGCCAGTCTGGGAGCAGGGAGGATTTGTACTGGCAAGCACCAGGGGCCTGGGGCGGGGAGGGCTCGTTCCTTTGATTTCTTTCCAGATCTTGCAAGGTAGTCCGTGGACATGAGCCCAGTGACAGCAGGACTGAGGGGTGGGGTGGGGAGGAAAATGTACTCACTTTCCTGCTAGAAAGGCATCTGTGACTCGGTAATGCGGCAGAGCTGTCAAAAGGAAATTGGGAAATTAAGCCATTGCTTCTACTGTTCGGTGACAACATGAAGTTGTAAATTGTCTTCAACACAGAAATGAAAAGAAAGACAAATTATGAGCACCACAGTACGGAGATAGATGCCATGTATTCAAGAAACCAGGGTTACCTGTTCCTTACCCCTCTCCTCTGCGCCCGCCCGAGTCATCTTAGCAGTAATTGCAAGGATTTAGAGGGAGGTTGTTGCCTTGATATTTACTGGAGAAGTTTGCCTTCTGTGCATTTATGTCTTCTGTGCATTTATTACGTGGATCCACAGAATTGAGGATCATCAGATCCTTAGCCCTGCATATTTGGCTACTATGAGGTTAATTTATCATTGCACGTAACCAAGGCAGATCTCTTTGGGAGCTTAATTTATTCAGTGTCGCTTACCACGCTGATCAACTGCAGAGAACAATGGCAGGAACACTTGAAGGAGATTCAAGTCATACATGTGTTATTAATTAGCTGTGTGACTTTGAATACTTATCTCTCTATATCAAAAATGAGAGTCTTGGGGAAGCGCATGGAGGGGAAAGGTGAAAGGGTGATGAACATCTGACTTTTTTCTGAATTATGCTCATCTCTTGAATCTTAGTTACATCCAGAAACTGAGACTATAATGCTGTTCCTGAAGTGGCTCTGTTAAAGATGGCGATCATCCAAAGAGGTGTTTGTTGTCTCAGAAAATGAACGTGAGAAGTCTCAGTTCTGAAGATTTTAAGTTACGGGCACATCACTTCACAAAGCGAGTGTCTGAGGAATGTGTCTGCCTTGTGGATTGGATGCACAGTCATCCATGAGGCTGAGACAGGAGCATGCACAGCTGGAGGTCATTCCAAGGTTGAGGCAGGACGTCATCAGAGGAGAGTGAGTGCAAATTGGCATCTTCATGCATTCCCAGGGTGGGTGGAACTTGGTAAGATCCTGGTGGAAAGCAATCTGGCATCAGCTATAGAGAGCCATCAAAGTGCTCAGACCCATTGGCTCACTCTCACTTCTGGGAGTCTATCCCAAGATAATAATCAAAAAGAAGAAAAATTATTCCTGAAGGTATCATGGGAGTATTGTTTTCAAATGGTGAAGAATTGGAACTGTGTAGACCAGAAGTTGGTGAGCTTTTTCTGTAAAGAGATGGATGGTGGATGGTAATTTTTGTGAGTCTGTGTGTGTGTGTCAGGCAGTATTTGCCTCTAATACTCAGCTTGGCTATTGTAGTGCAAAAGAAGCCTTGGACAAAATGTGAATAAATAGGTGTGGTTGGGTTCCAACAAAATTTTATTTATAGAAACTTGAATTCAAATTTCATAAAATTTCTACATGTCATGAAATATTATTCTTTTAATTTCCTTTGTAACCATTTTAAAATGTAAAAAACATTTTAAACTTGTGGGCCTTATAAAAAGAGGGATGGATGAGATTCGACTCATGGGCTGTAGTTTGCTGACCTATGGTCTAAACCTCAGAGTCTAGTTTACTAAATTGCTATGTAGCCATGTAGAGAATGTTATATAGCCAGTAAAATGTAATTGAGAGAATGATATAATTATATTATGTTTATAATATGTGAAAAGTACAGGGCATGAAATGATAGATATACCCTAGACTATAAGAAATAAAAGTAGTGGTGGTTAGGAAGAAAAGAATAGGAATGCATTTTTCTCTTTATCTAATTTTCTTTAAGATTTTTATGTGGTCTTTATTTTCTCCTTCTGGAACTCTGATTTAGGTATTTGTTGGACGTTTTCATTCTGTTCTCCATGTTTCTTAACCTGTAGTTCCTCTTCCCCAATTCCGTCTCTTCCTGATCTGCATTCTAAGTAACGTCCTCATGTATGACTATTCAGTTGACTAACTTTTCATTGCATTTTCTTTATTGAGGGGAAACTCACATAGCATAAATGTAACCATTTTAAGGTGAAAAATGCAGTGGTATTTAATACATTCTTAATGTTGTGCATTCATTACCTCTATCTGGTTCCAAAACATTTCCATCATCCAAGAGAAACCCTATAACTATTATGCAGTTGCTCCCCCTTTCTTCCCTCCCCAGGTTCCTGGCAACCACCAGTCTATATTTTCCCTCTATAGATTTATCTAGTCTAGGTTTGTTTCATATAAATGGAGTCATCCAATATATCACCTTCTGTGTCTGACTTCTTTCACTTAGCATAATGTTTTCGAGGTTCATCCATGTTGTAGCATATATCAAGGCATCATTTCTTTTTTATGGCCAAATAATATTCCATTGGATGCATATACACCACATTTTGCTTATCCATTCATCCAGTGATGGCCTAGTCATTGAATTGTAACTTCAGTTATTTTAATTTCTAAGTGTTATTTGTAACTCTTAAATCTGCCTGTCAATTTTGATATTTTCTTTACCATTTATATATTCCATATATCAGTATTGAGAACCTATTACAGGCCAGTAATTTCCAGTCACTGAAAGATTACAACAGTATCCAAAGTAAATACAATAATATACAAAGACATACAAAATTTCTTGACCTCAAGGAGTCCCCCTTTTCATACAGAATCGAGACTTATTTATTTTATATCCTATGAATAGTAATTCCATTATGTGAAGCCCTTGAGGGTGGGTGGGTCTAATTCTCCAGGGTGCTAATATTGTTGATTCTGTCTCATGTGAATTTTTCTTCTCATGTTTTTATTTTTATTTCTATCTTTTATAATGAGATCGTGTATCATGGGACTTGTTCTATGAGGCCTGTGCTTACAGCGAATGTATCTTGAGATATTGTAGGCAACCAGGGATGGGCAGATGCCCTCAGAGCAAATCCCAGTTTTGGTGTTTATCTCTTGTAGTTGTGTTTTCTTATTGTTTTTGACTTCTGATTTACTCCCGATGTTACCACCTATAAAACCACACTTCTAAAAGACAATGCTTTCAAATATTTTTCTAGAACTTTAAGGTGTTCTGTTTGGGGAGGAATATTTCTGTATGTCTAGTCTACAATATCCCTGAAAAACAAAAGTCCCATTGTCTTTCTATTTTAAAATAAAGTTCATAGGGGGCATATTCCTTAACTTCAAGACTAGGTGCAGAGGTGCTTTGGCTGAATGGCTGGAGAGTGGCCCTTTCACACTGAACTCAGGTCTTAGAGCCCTGGGGAGGCCAGGATAAGATGCTGGGGGCAGACTCTCCTGGATCCATCCAGGGCCTGAGCGGCTGCTGACCAGATGGGAAGGAGCAGACATTCTCAGGCTATTAGAGAACTTGGTCAACACTGAAGAAGAAAATTGAGTTTTGGTTTTCATTTTCTTTTACTGTTTCAAATCCAGGGGCTTTTCATAAAATAGATTTGTTCTGAAAATGTGGTTGACATAACATTCAACATGATTGAAAGGCTTACCCTGTGAAAAGGGCTTTACATTCATGATCTCACTTACTTTTTACAATAATTCAAAAAATAAGGTTCAGAGAGATTTGCTCAAGATCTGTAGCTTATAAGTGGTAGATCATGGACTCACTGCTTAGGGTCCCAAGCTACTGTAATGATCCTCTAAGTTGATGAGCTGAAGTCTTTGACAGATAAAGGAGGTTCTGAGTTAATATCTCTCCAACTCAAGGCCATAGGCCAGTGATAGTTCTTGGTGGTCCTTTCCAGCTCTCTTGTAATTTTATGCATTTTATGTATTTAACCATTCATCAAATGATCATTTATTAAGTGCCAGTGACACAGTAAGGCCTATGACCTAGTTCTTGTTTTATATGTAAAACTATATCAAAAGTATTTATTTATGTAAATAAATATCACATTAAGAGTTAAATTTAATAACAGAGTTAGGCATTAGTCATGGAGTGGCAACAGGTTGAGTGTTCAAGGAAAACCTATGAAAGATAAAGAGACCCAGGAACTGGAAGGGCATTTTAAGCAGTGGGAACAGCATGTGCAAAGGTGTAGAAATGTGAAACAATCCTGTTCATTTGGTGAACCCAAAGAATTTTCCATAGCTGGAGCACAGGTGCCTATAAATAGTGTTGGGCAAGGAGGATAGAGAGATGTGTAGGGTTAGAATAAAGGTCTTGCATACTTTGCTAAGATTGGATATGATACTTTAAGGTCAATTACTGTTGCCACAAATATGCTGTGTGACAATCACCATGCAACTTCAGCACCAAGAACTATCACTGGCCTATGGCCTTGAGTTGGAGAGATATTAACTCAGAACCTCCTTTATCTGTCAAAGACTTCAGCTCATCAACTTAGAGGATCATTACAGTAGCTTGGGACCCTAAGCAGTGAGTCCATGATCTACCACTTATAAGCTACGGACTGCTCGCATGTTTGGGATTGTTGGCTACGTGGCTTCTGTTGATAGTGACTGGACTCATTCTCATGTCTGGGGATTGGCTGGGTGTCGGCTAGTCTAGGATGACCTCAGCTGGGATGACTGGAGGGACTCAGCTCTGCTCCACATCTTCCGTCCCCTGGCAGGCTAGCCCAAGCATGGTCTCATGGAGATGCTAAAGCATGGGAGGGAGAAAGCCAGCTCACTCAAGTGCTTTTTCAGCCTTTGCTTATACCACGTTTGTTAATATACTATTGGCCCAAGCTAGTTACAAGGCTTGCTAGAATTCACAGAGTGGGAAAGAAAACTGTACCTCTTCCATGGGAGGAACTACAATGCTATATGGCTAAGGATGTAACTGTAGGGAGGGGCAAAGAATTGGGGCCTTTGGTATCATCAGTTTACCTCAGACCACCTTCCTTAGAACTTTCAGGGGTGACAGTCAATAATACAGATGCCTGAAACCAATAATGTTTGGCCCAAGTTAAAAAAAATATATGCAGGTGCTGAATCAGAATGAGAGGGGTCTTGCCTGGGCACCTGCATTTTTTTACAAGCTTGCAGATTGATTCTTTAGAAAGAATGAGGACTGCTACTGTAGACTTTTAAACACAGGAGAGACATAATTGGATTTGCCTTTAGGAAAGTCACTCTAGCTCCAGTGCGAATAATACATTGAGGGTGGATTTGGGGAGGCAAGTTGGAACATAAGAGGCCAGTTATGAGCCAATATCATATTTTAGGCAGCTGAGGATTGTGTTCAGGTGGTTGGTAAGGTGAGTCCGGGTATGAATTCTAGTCCAATTATTGGCAAGCTCTGTGGCCTTGGTAAGCTCTGGAAACTCTCTGAGGTTCAGGCTCCTCAACTCTGTGAAGGGAATAATAGTAATCATCTTAACCAACTTGGTGCACAGGGCTTCCTCCACCAGCAGCAGCAAGGGATCAGGTAAGGAGCATAGGGTGTCAAGGGAGAAAATGGTAACCCCTACTTAGCGAGGCGGCCCCCCAGGCTCTCGAACCGCCCATATGATACAAGGCACAAGAGATGCCATTTCACAATAGTTTATAATTAAAAAATATATCTGAGACCTTCCTTAAAAAAAAAAGGAAGAAAATGGGGGCCAGCACCTCCTTTCAGGGTCGTCTCTGAGTCCCCAGCCAAACACCTAATCAAACCCGGGTCTTCTGCCTAAGTGTTCTCTCTTCTTCCTCAATCACTGATTTCCTGGTTACCAGGTTTTCTTGGAGTTTCTAGATGGGGTCTGCTTTGGTGGGAGATGGGCGGTGGCTAGGCAGGAGAACTGCTTGACCTAGGCCTTGCAGTTATGTGACCAAGGGTTCAGTTTAGACTTTTCATAGTCCTTCCAAATTTACTAACGCGAGCAGCCCTACTGACAGGAATGAAAGAAGGCATCCTCTGTAAAGTTAACTCCACCACCTGGCTTCACCATTCTTCATTTTTCAATATCCTGGGATCTTACAGATGTGGCAATATCTGGGGCCTCTTTTGGTTTCCAATAGGGCCTGGGTTTGGAAGGTTATGCCTTGGCACCTTTTAGGTATCATTCATCTAGCTCGAATCTATGGCTAATGGGGCCTGGCCACTTGGGGGGCAAATCTGTGCCTAATCCCAGGCCATAGATCTTTAAATGAAATTGCCCATCATACTTGCTTGGCTAGGCCTTGAACTGAAACATTCATTATCCAGCAGAACAAAGAGGAGCCCTGGGGATATATGGGGCGGGGGAGGTTTCCCCTCAGAACCCCAGAGCTGTGTTGGGAGGAGGCTTCTGGAAGTAACCAGCCAGGCACTGCTGACAACAGAGGTGGTGGCAGCTGGAGGAGGGAGAGACTCCCTGGGCGGTTGCTGTGCCATCTGTTGGGAACAGTGCACTTCTTATGACCCAAGTCCTGGAAGTGTTGCAAGCAGGCAGGCTGATTAATTGTTTCCCTGGGGTCTCCCTAGCAGGGGATAGAAACCGATGCTCGGTGGGCGTGAAAGAAAGGCCAAAACTTTCAGCTAGTAGGGAATTGGTTTCCTGGCCTAACTGCAGCCACATGTGAAGGTATAGAAAACATATGTGCCTCTGATAAAAGATCACATTTAAAAGGGAAGACTAGAACGAAACCAGCACAACAGCGTTCTGTTTCTCATCAAAAACCAAGCTCCACGTTTGCAAGTGCTCTGTGTTACTCGAGGGTGTTTAGAAGCGTTTCCAGTAGGGCTGGGCTGCGTTTCTATTTGCAGCTTTGGTGTGTTTCTATTACCTACTGTCCCTCTGTAGTGGAACCAGGCATTTATCACGGTGGTTCCCAAGCCTGGCAGCCTCGTTGGTCCAGAGGCTGGACCTTTTAATAAGCTCCTCTAGCTGATTCCTATGCAATGGGCATTGAACCTCTCTGGGAACTGAGAGATGTACAGCTACGGATTTAGAGTGAAGATGCATGAATTAGGGACTGTGCTGAGTTGCTGTAGCTGAGAGAATGTCACATGAATTTTTTTTTTTTCTTATAGACAAGCAAGGAAAGGGATAGGGAAGTGAAGAGATGATGGCAGGGAGCAATAAGAGATAGGTGTTTATAAGAGCTGAGGGTCGTTACAGAAGCAATAAACACACCAAGATCAGTAAGTCTTTGAAATAATAAACTACCAGTGGACACCCATCTCCATTAATGGACTCATCATCTGTGTAATCTCCCCAGCTGTTCACCTTGGGGATACTACAACCCCTCCTTTGCTGCTCTTTTCTCTTTCCATTCCAAGTGAGCACCAGCTCGTGTTCATGGATTGCATTAGTCAAGACTGGTTGCTTAGCTCACAGCCAGTTCTTCTTCCTCCCTTGTTGACACCCAGGGGTTTGCCTGGGGATGAGGAAACTAGGGACTCAGCTGGACAATTGCAGTAGTTTCTTCAGTGCCCTTTGGCCAACATAGCCTCTCCTTTCATCTATCTTCTACCATGCCTTGGGAGTGTTGTCCTCAAAAAAATCTCATGAACTTACTTTTCTGCCTAGCAACAACCCCCTCTTTTTTTTTTCTTTTGTGAACATGGTAAAATACAAACTCCTGAGAATGGTTCTCAGTTTGGCTCTGAATTTTCTCTTCCAAAACAATCTCTGTGGTGAAATTAAAGATAGCAGCAAATTCTTTTGACGCTTCTTCCATAGTGAGATGGAGTCTGTGCACCTTCCCTTTGTTTCTGGGTGGGCTTTGTGACGATTTTTACCAGTATAATATGGCGGAGGTAACACTTTGCCTGTTTCTGGCCCAGGGCTTAAGAAACTGTCTGCTTCCATTTCCTTTCTTGTAGAATGACTCCCGCTACCCCAACCCTTCAGGGAGCTCTGAGACACTCTGTAAGTAGTCCAGCTACCCTAGGTGTAGATGCTCTGTTGATGGTCTCAGCTGTGCTCAGCCTTTTTATCCACCCTTGCCAAAATGCCAGACATGTGAATGAAGTCATTTGGATTCTACAGACCAAACCATCCACCAGCTGAATTTCAATGAGTGACCACATTTGATGCCTTCTGGAGCATAGGAATCCCTAGCTGAGCCCTGCCCAAATTTCTGACCCACAAAATGGTCTAAATTTGGGGGGATAATCTGTTATGCAGCTGTAGATAATTAGAACAATTTCCTATCCATCTTCCCAAGTAACCTATACCCCAGTTACAAGGAATGATCGATCATCGGTGTCCTAAATACATTAAACTCTCATACCAGGAGTGTTCTTCTTTACCTTCCTTACTTGGCAAACTCCTACTCATCCTTCAGGCTGAGCTCAGATGTTGGCTCCCCTCTGAAGTCACTGTTGAACAAATGAATGGAAGAAATCCTTTCTGCTCCATCCTACATCTCCATGGAGTCTTGGCTACTACCTCTTTTAACACAATGTGGCATCGTGATTATTTGAGTATTTATATTCTTTAATAATCTGATCATTCCTGGAGGGTAGGTGTTGTTCATCTTGGCTTATCCAGTGCTGAGCACAGTGTCTGGTACATACGTAGTGTGTACACAGTAAATGTTTGTTGAATGAAGGGAGGACTCAGTGAACAAACACAAACACGAAAAGCATTTTCGTCTCCACATTCTTTGAAGGTTCAATCATGCCTTACTGGGTTCTTTACACATGAAACAGAAAAATAAACTCTTCGCTCTTCTTGTCTTTCGTGAAACCCTGAGCCTTTGTTAGCCTGGAGCATTAGATTGACCTGTCAGTATGTTGGAAAATAGTATCTCAACTCCCTAGAAGGTGGAGGTGCTCCTGGTACACAGGACTGGTGGATGGAAGTTGATGTATTGACTTTCTCTGAGGTTTAAAGAGGCAACAGGATGTAATAAAAAGGGTTTTGGCTTGGGAGGAGGGATCGTTGCCAGGCGTGGCCTCGGTTCTGTCACTGAGGGATTTGGCCAAGTTGCTTTATCTCTTTGGACCTCCGTTTTGTCTTGTGAAATGGGGGCCTCGGGCCAGATGGCGTGTCAGTTACTGCTCAGGCCTGACATTCTGTAAATCAGGCACTAACTTGGACTGTTTTGCTCGTGTTATCTAGGGGAGAGCTGAATCCCTAATCTCTGCCTCCTCCTCCCTATCCCTTCGCTGACTCCTGACCCCTTGGTCCTTCGGTGGCAGTCATGGGGAGTTGTCTGCGTTAGAGGGTCTTTCTAGGGTAGAAGGCTCTGTGTGGGTGCAGGTCGGCTTTATGGACCAGGGCTGCCTCTAGTTACTGACTGACTTCCCTACAAGTTGGTTTGAAGTGCTCTAGAAAGATCTTCCTTTGACTCCCCTCAACCCCTCCCAAGAAATACCTCCACACTGGCTTGCCAAGGGTCTGAAATGCTAGTTTGAAATTTCCCCTGAAGGCACCGAAGGCCCTCAGTTCAACACAAACATAATTAAACCATTAGCAGCCATTAAACCCTCGTTTGAATGAGCTCATTACATCAGATTCCTAACTGATTTCTCTAGAGCTTTTACGTCTATTATCCCTTCTAAAGCTGCACAAAAATCCCCTTTAACTATGTGGAAATTGAATAGCAGGAGGGAAAATCCAGGTTTTCTGACCTTCCAGAATATCACACTGCTCTTTCAAGCAGGGAAGGACAGGTAAGTTTTGATAGAACGAAGAAAAGAAATAGGAAGAATTGCCCCCTCCCCAGACTAACAAACTCCAGAGCCTGGGCAACTGCTTAGAATAGCCGTGAGTGGGGGACCAACATGAAGGCACTCTCTGCCTACCTTGGGGGGTCAGAAAGGGGCTTTAGAAAAGGTTAATGGAGTTGGATTTGGCCCATGTTTCTTGGGATGTATTTGTGGAGCTTGCAGTCACTTTTCTGATCATTTTGTTTTTACTGGCTGTCCTGGAGTTGAGATGGTGTCCAGGAGTTCTCCTATCCAACCGGGCTGACTCGCTCAGTGTCCCGACAGAAAATTTAGGAACTGAGGTCGTCTGTCGTCTCATAATTGAACTTGTCCCGGATTCTGGCACAGAAAGTGTGTATTTAAGTTTAGTCCCTACGTAAGGCAACGTAAAAGCTTGAACTCTTACAGCTCCTACACCAAATGAACTTAACAGAGGTGCCCTCAAATTTCATCACAGTACTGAAATTTACATAACATGAATTACCAGTATCGAATCATGAGGCTGAAAGGAGCTTTTAAAAACTGTCAACAAAAATACAATTTTCAAGCAGTATGCTAGATGAAGACTGAATTATCTTTCTATTCCCTGTATAGATAATATAAAATAGAAGTGATCAGAGCTAAAAAAAATCTAGAAAGAAACTATCATAGATGCATGCTAGGCAATTAATTAATAAAAGGCAGTGTGATTTCTTTTTGGTAGATTTTGTGAAGTTTGTCATATTAGCTTTTTCAAACTTCTGCTTTATTGTAATTTCTCTCCTCACACTAATTAAATTTGTACTTTTGTATTTGATTTTGTATAATAATCTTGCATTCTTTTTCTTAAGTGGGCTCCCCAAATTCTCAAAGCTGCAACTCCATGAAGCCTGATCTGCCCCTCCTGCCCACCCCTCCCCAAATTGAGAGCTGTTTCTTTTCCCTGTGTAGGGATTAGGCAGGTGTGTGTCTGCCGTGTATAAGCTGATTAGTGAAGGGTGAGGAGGAAGGTTGGGGGAACCAGGAACACTTACTGCAAGTCTTAAAAACATAGGCTGAAGACTTCTGTTTTTCAGTGGATGTGAAATTCACATAACACAAAAATAGTCATTTTAAAGTTACTAATCCAGTGGCATTTAATACATTCACAATGTTCTGCAGCCACCACCACCACTATCTAGTTCCAAAACATTGTCATCGCTCCAAAGGAGACCTGTACCTATCAGGCAGGGATTCCTTATTCCTCAGCCCCATCTCAGCCCCTGGCAACCAAGCTAAATTTTGTTCCTACGGACTTACCTATTCTGGAGATTCCATTTCAGTGGAAGCATCCAATGTGCGACCTTTTGTGTTTGGCTTCTTCCACTTAGTGTGTTTTTAAGCTTCAACCACATTGTAACATTATCAGTACCAAATTCGTTTTAAATGATACACTGGAGCATGTGCTCGTGTGTGTGCGCACGTGCGCGTGTGTGTGCGCCTGCACACGTGTGCACACATTGGTGTATTTCAATAGAGCTCATTTGGAAACCATTTTCCAGTTCAGCTTAGTTTAAAACATTTGTTAAGTTCCTATCATGTGCCAGGTACCGAGCTAGTCACTGTTCTGTTTTCTTTATAACTATGGTTCTTGGATGAGAATGAATGAACCCAAGAGCTCTCGCTTACGTTCAGAAGCCTGTGCCAAACCTTGTGAACCCTAACACCATGGGCTCAGCCTCACAACCCACTCTAGCTCTCTGTGTGATTTTGCCCTGGTAACTTTTGCCGTCCTTTTACCAGTAACTGGGGGAAGTTCAGGGGGAGGATTTGGCTGGTGGAGGCTGTAAAATTTACATCAGTATGACCACCCAGGGCTGAACTGACAGAGGGAAAGAAGGCAATAAAACATGGATTTCATGAATGCATCTGGAATTCCCTCTGACTCTCTGCTAGGATATCTGCCTGTGGGAGGGGTGGAGAACGGGCTCTGGTGGGCAGAGCGCTGCAGGGCCCCATGCTAGTGTCCTCTCCTTGTGTTAACCTTTATGACCTTTGCAAATGAGCTTGGGATTTTTTTTAAGACAGTGAATAAATACATTAATATATGGTTATCATGGACTGAATGAATTTGTATGTTGAAGCCCTAATGCCCCCAGTGTGACGGTATTAGGAGAGGGGCTTTGGGAGATAAGTAATTGTGCTTAGATGAGGTCACAAAAGTGGAGCCCCCATCATAGAATTAGTTCCTTATAAGAAGAGAAAGAGACACCAGAGTTTCCTCTCTGCCAGGTGACATACAGCAAGAAGGCAGCCATCTGCAAGCCAGGAAGAGGGCGTTTGTCCAGAAGGGAAAGTGTGGCACCTAGCCTCTAGAACTGTGAGAGGTAAATGTCAATTGTTTAAGCCCCTCAGGCTAGGGACTTTTGTTACCGCAGCCTCAGCTAACTAAGACATCTAGTAAGCAACAAGTGGTATCTGCTGATTGACAGCACTTTCATTTTCTCTTGGACTTCCTGCCCACTGGCTTTCCCTTGAGCACCATCAGGGGGAGGGGAGTAGCTCTGAAGACCAGTGGGCCAGTGGGAGTCAGAATCCATTGTGAACCTGGTTCGTCTTGCATCTGCCTTTGTCAGTTGGTTTTCCCATGGCGGAGAAGTGGCCAGTCCACTGAACCGTGAGCCCCTGTATGTTGAGCTCTCTTGGTGAGCCGAATCCTGTGCTTGGCACCAGCACTGCTTTGCTTAAGCCTCACTAGTATTCCGAGAGGATGCATTATTACCATCTTCGTTAAAGACGAGGAAATCAAGACCCAGGCAAGTGAAATGAGTTTCTAAGAGCACACAATTAGTAAGCAACAGAGCTGGAATTCAAACGCAAAGGCAGCCTTCCTCCCAGTGTGGTGTTCTTGATTTATACCCCAGCAGGGGAATACAGTCTGCCCCTGGAACTGTCAGAGGTTAAAAGAAAATGTTCTTTTAATTTTGGAACATCTCAGAGCCACAGTTGTTACTGCATGCCGTGTGGGAGGGATTTCTGAACTTTTTCTTTTAAATTTAAGAGGCGTCTCCCTCTACAAGAAACAATAAAGTTTGGATTTAAAAGTCAATTAATGCACTGAGACAAGAAACCCCAACATCCAGCTGGAGAGTAGAAAAGCTTGCCAGGCGAGGCATTCATCTTGGAAGTAGTCGTGTATTTTCCTTGGCTTTGGCTTTCTGGAAGGAGATCTTTGAAAAAAGGGCCTTTAATTTTACATCACTTTCAATCTGGTGGTGTGGACCAGGCCTTTGTGTGAGCCATGTGGGGGGACATTTATCTCAATAGAGAACGGAGAGTTGATGAGCCATAAATCCCCCCACTCAGCACCCCGTGTTGGGTTTTTCTTTCTTGTAGCTCTTATGGGAACATCCTCTTCCTTTTAACGAGTCCCTCAGACAGGCTGCAGCCAGCAGGGGCCTGGAGAGGCTCCGGGAGACCCGGAACCAGGCTGGGGAGGCAGCTCCAGCCCTTCCTGCTGGGAAAATGTCCTGTTCTTCCTGGTCTTTCAGATCCTGCCCTCTGTTCTGCAAATTACACAAAGGGGACATTTGCTGGGTCCCCCACACTCCTAGCGCAGATCTTTGAAGCTGTGATGGGCATTCTGGCTCCTCTTAAATTGTATACACATATTGGATCCCATGTCTTTCCCCCAGAGCTGGGGACCGGCCCTCTGTAAACTTATATGATCATCAAAACTGGCTCCCAGTAGAACCTTCTCAGAGTTTATATCCTCTCTCCTGGCATATTTCCTTCCCTCCCTGCCTTCAAGTGTCCTGTCCAGCCTCCTTTTGCTTGCTCTCCTTCTGTTTTTGGGGAGGGGGGAGAAGAAATTAGGTTTATTTATTTATTATTATTATTTGTTTTAGTGGAGGCAGTGGGGATTGAACCCAGGACCTTGTGCATGCTAAGCACACGCTCTACCACTGAGCTATACCCTCCGTCCCTCTTCTGTTGGCTCTCGTGCTTATGCTTGCTCTCCCCTTACCAAGAGATCCTCTGCCAGGAAATTCTTCGTTCAAATTGAAATACATGAAGTTCAAACCACGTTTGCCAAAAAATTCCGTAATCTGGACCCTGCTTAACCCTTCAGCCTTGGCCTTGGTGCAATATCCATGTCATCCTCTGGACAGCTGGAATTGAACGCTGAGTGAGTCATTCTCCTCACCCTGTCACCTCAAGGCCTTTGCGCATGTCGTTCCCTCTACCTGAGACCGTTCCTCCAGCCCTCCTTCGTTGTGCCTGGCTGGCCCTGCTCAGCTCTCAGTCAGCAGGGATGGCCCTTCCTCAGGGAAAGCTCGTCCTGACCTCCCAAGATGAGGTTGGGTACTCACTGGCCTCGCTCCTTGCACTCAACATTTCCTGCTTTCTTGTAAGTCTCTCTCACTACCCGTGAGCTCCTCAGAGAGAGGAATTGTACCACTGACCTAGTGCAGTGACCCATTAAATATTTCTGAATAAATGAACAATGCATGATGTGCAAGCGAGCACTATTTTTGTTTCTTTTACAAATCTGTGCTTCAACAGGCTTAATGCTTAGGTGACTTTTTAAAATAAGGGAAATCTAATTTTCTCTAGTTTGCATTCAGCTCTTCTCTATGTGTCTCACTTCTCCGTCTCCATCTCCTTGTCCATCTTCTCCTCCATATCCATCTCCTTCCATTTCCATCCCCTTACCATCCTCCATCTCCGTCTCCTCCATCTTCTTCTCCATCTCCATCTATCTCTGTCTCTATCTCCATCTCTATCTCTCTATCTCTGTCTCTATTTTTAGTCTCTGGGTAAAATAGAGAATGCACAGAAGGATTAGACAGCATACATACCACAACCAGCATATGGTTCCTTGGTAGGCCATTGAGAGCCACTCCTTCTGAAGACAAGAGACAAACTCTTGCTTTGAATCTGTTGCTTTCCACTCAAATAAGGAACTCTTCCTACTTCACCAGCTTCTTCCTATAATAGGCATGATTAACAATGGTTTGATGACTGACGGAATAAATACATTTGATTGAATAATGAACATTTACGTGATTAATCTCCTTCCAAGTCCTTCCCTTCAGATGCTACACCATCGCCTCACCTCAGCACTGCTTGCTGAAACACATCTGAAACTCATCTTTTGAAGTCACTTCAAACAGCCTGTTGGCTGGATCTAACGGTTTCTGGGGTGTCAGATGTCTTTCCTTGCATGGTCCATTTTAATTTGAGGGTCAGCCAGAAGTCATGAGGTGACAATTAGGTGAAACCAAGAGTTGCAGTGCAGCCTGAATATTTTTACTTGCTAGACATTGTAAGGTGGTGAGTAAGATACTCAAATTTTATGCTGTTCAAAATTATTGCTAACACGAATAAAGCTATTGATGGGCTGGGATCAATCAGCCAAGAGGTGACATATTCTTGAGGGCATTTTCCAGGAATAAGCCCCATTCACTGAGGTTCTGCCTTTACCCTGGGGTCCTTATCATGGGCCTATTCACTGAACTTTTCAGTAGCAGCAAGTAAGGAGTCATCAGCCTAGGTCAACCTTGGCCAAGCTCTGTTGTCATATTGCTTATTTCTTAAGCACAGACTGCTGTACATGTGCCTGTTTCTAGAATTCAGCTGGGTCCTTGATCTTCTTCCTCTTTCCTCTATTGGAGCTTTGCCATATCAAGCCCTGATGTTGTTCCTTGGAGATTAAGTCAAAATTGATTCAAACCCCACCCGATGGTGAGTGGCCGTCTGGTGTTTTCATAATTTCTGTGATTTTCTTACTTCTTTTTGTCTTCAATGTCCTGCTTTTGTCTGGATGGGGTTTTTTTTCCCCCTGTCTTGCTTGATGTTGGTAGAAAATACAGCCTATCAACATTTTCCACAAAGAATACACACACATCAAGCCTTTTACAATGTACTTTGTAGGGGAGGGGCCATTGGGAGATAGATTTTATCTAAATATTTGGATAAAAGATATGTGTGGATTGCATGTGTTTATCATGGAGGGAGATTCACTGACCTTGGCCATGTGAATCCCTCTGTCTCTCTCTGTCTCCCTGTCACACCCTCTCTTTCTGCTCTTCCACATACTGCTGGTCCGTCATCTCTATGACACTATCTATTCCATAGCCTTTTGGGGATATTAGAGAAGATAAACTAGCAGCAGTAAACCCTAAATTTATAATGGCTCAAAGATGACAGAAAGCGACTTTCTGCTGATCTCAGGTCCAAGATTTGTGTTCCTGATCAAGGAGTGCCTTCTTCTCTTGTTCAGTTTCTGATTCAGCATCTTATATTTCTTCCATCTCTTGGCTCAGCCATTTTCAACATAGTGTTTCCAAGGTCACCATGTCTGTATGCATCTGCAGGTGGAAGGAGAAAGGACTCTGGAAATGGTAAACATCACTCTGCTCATCTTCTACCAGTGAGAACTCAAGTCGGACAGTCACCACTGGGGAACTGGGAAGAGTTGTCTGGCTGGCTTCTGTAGAAACAGAGTGTGGTAGGCAAACTCTAAGACGGTTCCAAGAGATCCTTGCCTTCGATTATCCATGCCCTGTGTAGTTCCCACCCTCAAGTCCCTCAAGCACTGGTGGACCTGGTGATTCACATATAATGAATATAATACAGTTAAGGTGATGGAATGTTACTTCCATGAGTAGGTTACAAAAGACCATGACTTCTGTTTTGCCAGCAGATTGGCTCTTGCTGGCTTTAATGAAGCAGGCTGCCATGCTGGGGAGGCTGACCTGATAAGAAACTGAGAGCAGCCTCTGGCCAACAGCCAGCAAGGAGCTGAGACCCTTGGTCCAGCAGCCTCTGAGGAACTGAATCCTGCCAACAATCACTGAATGAGCTTGGAAACAAATCCTTTTTGGTTGAACCTTGAGATGCCTGCACCCAGCTGACAACTTCATTGCAGCCTTGTGAGAGACCCTGAAGTAGACAACCAGCTAAGCTGGGCCTGGACACCTGACTCACAGAAACTGTGATAATAAATGTGCATTGTTTTAAGCTGCTATGCTTTGGGGTCATTTGTTATGCAGCAGTAGGTAACTAATACAGAAAGAAACCCTGGGTTATGAAGAGCTTGCTGGTCCCGCTCTAAAAACTTTTCTCATGAGGATAGACCCCACTCAGGCTGCCTTGCTCCTTTGGTGCAGGGTGAATATAGACACAATATGGCTTGGCCTCCCAGCTCAAGGTTTTCTGTTACCAACTGTATTAGTTTCGTATTGCTGCTGTAACACATTACCACACATGCAGTGACTTAAAACAACACAGATTCATTCTCTTACAGTTCTAGGGGTCAGAAGTCCAAAATAAGTCATATGGGGCTAAAGTTAAGGTACTGGTGAGGCTGGGTGCCTTCTAGAGGCTCTAGGCAGAATCTGTTTTCTTGTTTTTTCTGACTTCTAGAGGCACCTGTGTGTCTTGGCTTGTAGCCTCTTCCTCCATCTTCAACACCAGCATCAGTGCATCCTCAAATCTTTCTCTGACTCTCTTGCCTCCTTCATTCACTTATCAGGACTCTTGTGATTACCTTGGGCCCACCCACTAATCCAGGATCATCCCCTTCTCTCAAGGTCCTTAATCACATCTGCAAATTCCCTTTTTGCCAGTGAGGTGACAGATTCACAGGTTCTGGGGATCAGGATGTAGACATCTTTGTGGGGGAGGGGTCATCATTGTGCCTACGATTTTCTGTCCCTTCCTGGTTTCCTACTACCTAATATACCACAGCAGTGATGAGCTAAGCACCGTCAGTTCCACGAGAGACCACGTGAGGACAGAGAAATTTCACTTCTTTTTCCTGAATCTGTTGGGTCTGTGTTCTTTGCCTTTGACTCAAACCTTTGATTTTACCTATTTTTCAGGTTAATCATCCTCTTCTTTTGGGGGAGCTCCATTCTTAAAGATGGTAAGAAGATGAACAAATTTTCTGGTGCTGGAAGCAAGACAGAGGGTGAGGATTTGACAAATGTAGCAAGTGAGGTGTCAGAAGGCTGAACAACTTGTCCAACTAGGAGGTGGTTGAACTGAGCTCGAATTCTTCTTGGCTCTGAAGCTCCTGGTTTTCCTTTTACTAACCTGGAAGTTTACTTTTAAAGGCGGCAATAAGAATTACTATTTAAACAGAGGCTAAAGGTCTAATCTGATATCAGGCTATTAAAAATGGTGAAGGTAGAAACAGGAAGACCTTTAAACAGACTAGTTATAAAGAGCAAAACGTTTGAACCATCATTTCCCACTTAGAAGTCAAACAGATTTAATTGTGGAAAACTCATCAATATCAAACATATTTAACATATGGTAATATTTGCCTCCTATACCAGTGTCTTTCAAATTTCAACTCCTCTTTTGATGAACACACACACGTCACAAGAACCCTGATAGAGTCCCTCTCTCTGCTTGAGAATCGTGGCATCTTCTGTATGTTTCTAAGAAGCAAGAGGATATTGTCACACTTCACATTTTATATTCTGTACTTTGTATTATAGAAACACACTTCTTTTTCCAGCTGTAAAATTCTCTGTAAAATGCTATGACCAAACCAACTATAATTATTAGATATGCTTTTTTCAAACTACTTAGTAGAGAATCCTTGCTCGTCCAGGGCTGACGTGTGTTTCTGCACAATTCAGCTGTGGTACAGTGTGTAGGTCCTGTGCTTGGCTCAAGGGTAAATATTTTAAGGGTTGAGATCGTTTTGCTTTCAGGAAAATATAATTTACTGCTTCTGGAGTAAAAACAAAATTAATAAACGATATAGCACGCAAACCTATCTTGGCTTTGCACTGCTTAGCAGCGTTTTAGTGAGTTACATTCGAATGAATGAGAAACATATGGATGAAATGTCCCTTGTGGCTACTCCTGGATGCAGAGATGGAAGGGGGACGTGCTTAACCAAAATGCGCTGTATTTTTCTGAACACCGTGCTTGAGAGCATAAGCCAGTGGGAGACTGGTTTTTCTCTTCTGCTCCTAAAAAGTGCATACTGACAAGGCTGGTGGCAGCTCTTGGGTGTCTGAATCTTTGGCAAGGAGGTGGGCGCGGGAAATAGGGATGGCAGTGGAATTCTCAAGGCACGATAGTAGTGAGTGTTGGGTTGGAATTGGGCCTTATTTTTTCCTTTGATATAGAATCATACTCAAGCTGTTCTGGGAAAGTAGATTTCCAATAAACCAGCAGGACAGAGGAATCTTCTTAGAATCAAGAGACAATAAGGGGAGAATCTGTACGTACGGGTTCTCATCAGGTGGAATGGTTGACCAGTTGATCCCGCTACAGATTGGGAATCCAGGTGAAATCCAGTCTTACTGCCTTAGTGGTAGAGGAAGGTCCTGGGACTCACTTTTCTTCAACCGAGGTGGATATGACGGCTACCTTTCATTCAATTTTCTCTCCTTGCCGCCTCACAACACGCCAGTCAAGGCAGGTTCTCTTGCCTGACTGCAATAGATAAGGAAATTATAATTCAGAGGGTAAAACCCATCCACCCAGGGTTGCTTAGCAAGGCAATTTCACAGCAAGGCCCTAGAAGTATTCCTTCTGGACCCCATTCCCACGATCTCTGCCCTACACCAGGCAAGCTCACAGGTGACCCCGCTTCGCACTCAAGATGCTATGACCAAACCAGCAGGAAACGCCCCTGTTTTCATCTCTGCGCTCCCTGAGCTCAGGGGGCAGGGCTGCCTCCTCCGTAGGTGGTCACACTGGTCTGTTTCTCCCTCTCCCCTCTCTTCACTGCGTGATGAATCATCCAGTAATAACAGTCACAGTGAATAGGTCAGTGTTTAGACCCGCTTTAGTCCAGCAGGACAGATTTCAGGGTGAAAAGTCCACGCACACAGGTGAACCGTAGGTACCTGGCTTAGACTAGGTCCCTCCTGGAATGATGGGAGCATCTGTCTGACATCTCTGTTTGGTTCCTACCTGTTTTCTCCCCAGCTGGTCACACTCACCTTCACAGACCCTGAAAGGTCCTTTTTGTGGGGTAAAAAGTGTGACTTTTCAGTTTCAGGCTGAAACAACCTGGTGGCACCTCACAGTTGAGAGCTTGCTTCTCAGACTGAGCTTCTGGTCAGAATCAGCAGACCCCGTCCCTGAGTTAGTGCCCTGGAGCTGAGGCTAGGCCCCGTGGTCTCCTTTGGCTCTGTGACATGTCTTCTACTCTCGGGTTTATCTTCTGTGACGCTTCCTGTTGCTTCTGTTCCGGCTTCTGTGGGACTTGTTAACGAACCTTCCCAGCTGGCATCCCACCACTGGCTTCCCCTTGGTCACCTCTGCAGTGAGGTAGGCTTGGGGGTCTCAGTCTCTTCCTCTGTAAGTGGGCATAGCCTGCAGTGTTGTGGGAATAAGCAGAGCCAATATTTAAAGTATCTGTCATCACTGGAATGATAGATAGACCTCCCCCCCCCCCCCACTTTGCCACTCAAGAAAGCTGAAGTTAAAAAGTCAAGTCACTGGCAAATGATGTGGTAGGTCCTGTGGTCCCCGCCCCTCCCGGGACACATCTGGCCACGGCTGTAGACATTTTTGGTTGTCACCACTGTGGGGAAGGCACATCTGATGGGGGGGAGCCCAGGAACGCTGCTCCGCGTCCTACCGTGCACAGCACACAGCCCCTCCCAGCAAAGAATCGTTTAGTCCCAGATGTCAATAGTGCTGAAGCACAACCTTAAACATTGTTGGATTTCACCTCTCATGCTATTTACTATCTTCTCTCAATTCTCGGTGCAATTAGAAAGACGGTTGGGACAAAGTGGTCAGCAGGGGGCAGTCTAGGACTTCCCAGGAGGCTGTCACACGGTCCGGCTGAGGCACGATTTGGGGAATCAGGGTAATCTCACCCATGGTTGCTCAGTGCTGAATTCTGGCCTCTTCTACTGGTTTCTCCCTTGCCGAGGGCTGGGAGGGACTCTCCCACTGATGTGGGGGTGAGTCGGAGAGCCCTGCGTTGCTGTGTTCAGTCTAATAAGAGGATGTTTCTACTGACAGCTACTGTCAAGGGTCAGAAAGAGTGAAGAAAGGATAGGAACAACTCGAGGTAGAAAAAGCTCATGATCAGAGCCTCTCCTTTCTTTCCCTGGTAAGGGAGCTGGGTCTTCGAGGCGCCTGGTAGTGGAGCACATAGTGGTGGCAAACACTGCCCACGGTGGGCATTTTGGCTCATTCATAATAAGGAGATGGGGAGGTGGTGCACAGAGAGGTCCTGAGGTCTTCCGATGCTTTCCTCCCGGGAGTCGTGACTCCTGAACAAGCCGTTCACGGGGAGGAAAATCTGGGCGAGTGTATTTTTGCAGGGGAGGACTTCCTGTGGCAAAAGGGGCCACACGTGCAGCAGCGTCTTCTGTTCATTGTGCGAGGCCTCTGGCCATCTGGACCACCCAGGGGCCGTGTTTTCCTAAGGAGGGCAGGATGAAGGAGAGGGGATTGACCCCGCAGCCCCAAGGTAATTACCAGATGGCAAAACGCTCTTTTCACTGGGTGATTCAGAACAACCGAGTCACCGCAGGAAAACGGATCTGATTCCGTCTTTAGCATCCAGCTTTTCCCTTTCTGAGAGGTGGGCAGCAGCGAAGGCTGCAGAGGGCTGCCTCTGAAGGGCTGAAAGAACTTGTTTCTGAGCCACTGACCTGCTGACTGTGAGTGAGTCAGCACCCGCCCCCTCCTCTGTTGTAGTGGACAAGTGCGAGGTCCAGCGTGCACTCCCAGAGGGCCCGCAACTCCGGGAGGTGCCGGGACCGGAGGAAGACAGGTCCTGGTGGAGGGAAGCTCGCCTGGGCCACCCACCACCTGCGTGGCTGCAGACAAGTTACCCAGCTCTTCAGAACTTTGCAAAATGGGGATGCTAATTCCTACTTACCGGGTTAAATAAAATTTCATAGGTGACGTGCCCAGGTCAACTTTCAATAGCTGTTAACTCCTCTTGCACTCTGACGCTCCGCTGGCCTGATCACAAACCATCCAACACCTCCCCGATGTGAGAGTTCACACAAGAGGGTATCAGAACAGGCGACTTCTAAAAATGAATAAACCCATTTGTATGCCAGAATAAGTGTGTGCACGCGCGTGGGCCGCGATGCTCTCTCTTTCTGCTCTCGGATGGCCTCCAGCTCCTTGTCTGCCTTGAGTGAGGTCCACTGCCCTTCTGCTCACCCCGCTGCCCCGCCAGCACAAACTGGGTTAAATGAAGGAAATAGATAAGACAGTGCCTGGAATATCTCTTTGCTCCTAGGAACGTCTGAATAAAGGGTTGCTCACCTTCTTCTTCTTTTTTTAAATGGAGGTACTGGGGATAGAGCCCAGGATCTTGTGCATGCTAAGCACGCGCTCTACCCCTGGGCTATTACCTCACCCTTCCTTCCCTCTTTAAATAGTCTTCCCTTAAAGCTTGGCTTGCACGATCTAGGAACCCCTGCCATTCCTGCTCCTCTGTGTAAAAAAAGTAAGAAAGTAGGGCACGGAGCTAGGATTAGGGAGATTTGATTGCAAAGAGCAGATTGCAGCGCTAGTTCTCCACCCCCGCCCCCACGCATCGCTCATTCCCAGCAGCGCAGCACGCGACCAGCAGAGGGCACCAAAGCACAAGACACCAGGGTCTCAGGGACGCGGCGCTGTCCCGCTCGGTGCTGTCCGTGGGGTCTGGCTGGTTCCTGATACCAGCTGCCTGGGGTTTAACCCTTTGCTTCGGCCTCCGAGTCCCTTCTTTCTGATACTGCACCTGATGGGTAAATCGTTTAGGCGGCAGAAGGAACATAGGCTTGAGAGCACGGCAGAGGTTTGAATCCTGATGACCTTAGTTTCTCAATCTGTAAGCGGGGGTAAGGGCCACTTGTTGAGTGCCTCTTATATGAGCGTCTCTGTTTTAAGCTCTTCCTGGAGGAGAAGGTAATACTTGAGCTGAATCACAAAATGAACGAAAGTGAACTGATTCGGCCAATTACTCCTCAGAATGAATGGAGACATAAGGTTAGAGCTATTGCCTGAAGTCCATCTAACCCCCTCAATTATATTTAAAAAAAAATGACATTATTAAACGAAGAAATTAAGCTCCCATAATTTCACTCCTCTGATTTAAGCCTGTTGTTATTATTTTTGCATAGTATTATTGGCTGTCATGCATCTTCATACAAATTTCTATGTAATTGCAAGTGCAACACTCAGGGCATTTTGCGTTTTTAAAAAATTTAATCTTTCAGCATGTTAAATGCAGCATAGGTGAGGAAATTCATGGGCTCTGAGTCGGTCTGTCTTGACTGTCTCTTACAAGACCAGTGAACTGGAGCGTGTTACATAACTTCTTTGTGCCTCAGTTTCCTCACCTGTAAAATACAGCTAATTTTAACAACTACCTTATGGAGTTGTTGAATACAGCTGCTAATAGTAACCGACTCACAGAGCTGTTGTAAAATGTAAATAATACACTTAGAGCAGTGGCTTTCAACTGGGAGTGCTTTTGCCTCCCATGGACATCCAGCAAGGTCAGGAGACATCTTTGGCTGTCACAGTGTCGACGGGGAGGGTGCTACAGACACCCAGTGGTGGAGGCTGAGGCTGCTTTAAGGTTTCTTACAATGCACAGGACTGTCCCCCACAGCAAAGGATCATCTGGCCCAAAATGCCAGGAGCGCCAAGGCTGAGAAATCCTGCTGTCGACTTTGAGAACAGTGTCTGGCTCACAGGAAGAAATCACTAGATTCTAGTTCTCATTTCCTAACCTTCCGAAGTCTGTAAGCTGACAATCAAGGACAGGTGTGATTCTAGCCAGCCCTCCTGCCTGTCTCTCCCGTTCCTCCCTTACACAAACCACAGACTCTAGCCGGATGGTCTACTCGCTGTCCCCCGACTGCGTTGTGCCCACCTGGAGCCTGGGTCTCTGTCCATCTGTCTGGACTCCCTTTTTCCTCACTATGGCAATTCCTTTTCTTTCTTGCAGATCTGTCTTCTGGTGAAAGCCCCAGAGAGCTTTCTCATGCCTGGCAGCCTGTTTGGCCCTCTGTTGCAACCATGCCAGGGATGGTTTCTTGCATTTCCTTCTGTGTGCAGGTGTTGTTCCCCTGTGACATCCTGGGCCACTTTGGATGGAGTTTACTCCAGGCCAGGTGCCTTGCACAGCCCTGAGCACACAGCACTTAACAGGGTACAGTCCTATCTGTAAGGAGAGTTCACTGCGGCTTACGTGATCTAGTATACTGTCGGTGCTCATTAAGCACCTGATGGAGGCTGTCAGGTGCAATGGAATTAATTTTGGAATCCGGCCCACTTGTGAGGGGTTAAATCTAGACTCTGATCGCATTAGCCATGTGACTGTTCAAATGACTGATCATTAGATTCTCACCTTGATAACGGGTGTGATAAGAGATATTTCAGGGTGGAGTATGGGAACTGAAGACCCGGTCACAGTCTAAAAGTGTTAACTCTTCTCCATCTTTCTTGATGGGTTTGGTTTACAACTGCCCATCTGTCTTCCTGTCCAAGGTCATTCCCTCGTCTGCCCCCCACCACCTCCGGGAGAGTCGCTCTCCAGGGTCCAGCCTCCTTCTAGTAAACATTCATTGCTGACTCAGGCTGCTGCCCAGCCTTTCTGTTGAGGTTGCTTGTCCCTGGTGTTGAGCCAGTGCTCCGGCTCGTAAGTGGAATTCCAGGAAAAGTGAAGCCCTCGGAGGAGCTGCACTTGGCTGAGTCTGTGTGTTCCCTGCCCCTTCTCTTTTATGGATCCAGAGTACATTCTGCTTCTGAGGAGATTCCTTCTGGGTTGTTTCCACACAGTTGGGGGTGGAAAGAGCATCCCCGATTGGGGAGGTTCGTAATGTATAGAACAGATGACACGTGTTTTGACTTAGAGCATGTATCGTCTGCTTTGCTGAGTCAAAAAAAAAAAAAAAAAAACAGGCAAATGTTTTTGGTTAAGCTTTTTACTAGGCTTTGCATTTGCAAGGCGTGGAGCCCAATGAGAGAGGACTGAATGGGACAATACGGTGACAGCCAGAGGTGAGGATGCTTTTGTATCTGATTGTGGCGTGGTTTGTTTATTGGGTGGCTCCAGGCAAGTCACTCACCCTCTCTGGGTCTCTCAGAGGCAGTTTAGTATAGAAGTTGGAGTTAGGCTGACCTGTGTCTGCTGTGCAACTCTGGGCAAGTTACTTAACCTCTCTGAGTCTCAGTTCCCTCCTTTGTAAAATGGAGATGGCAGCAACATGAACAAAACAACAACAACAGAATTGTTGTGGGGATTAACTGAGATCAAGCTCAGAGAATTCTTAGCACCGCACAGTAGGCACTGGGAGGTCCCATCTATCCATTTCATCCTGCCTTGGAGATGCTTGCATGCTGACAGTTTCCTGTGTGTTTCTTCCTGAGAGTAATCTCTGTTGTTGGGAGGGTTCTCAGTTCATATGTGGGTAGGCTGACAGAGCCAAGGACTGAATGCCCCAGAAGTGATCCCAACCAGTGTGGGGCAGGGGTTGGTGGATGAGTATCCCAGCCTCCTCACCCCTCCGTGGGAAGATCCCAAGACGTCTCTCTTTCTCATTCCCGTGCACTGTTTCCTGGGATCACATCCCAAATGACCCGAGCATCCATCAGACTCTGCTTCTGGGGAAACCATAAGCCAGGGATGCCTACGTTGTGTGCCTGCTGTTGGCATTAAAGTGTGAAAGCACTTTGAAAATGGCATAATCTCCACAGAAGTATTAATTTCATCTCTATGGTGGGAATATGCTTCTGTGATTGACAGGTGCAGAGAAATTGCTCTGTGATCTGCAAAAGGCTGGCCGTGCAGGTGAGACAGCTGTAGTGTGGGTCCCTTTATGATGGGCATTGCACGTGTGGAGGTCGTGGCTGAGCCCCAAGAGTGCTTGGGATACATGATTATTTTGACTTTTTTGATCAAAAAAATCCACGTACGATAGTGCATATAAATTTGGTTTTGTTATATGGAGAGCAAAATAGTCAGCAGCAGGTTATTTTCAGAACCTAGGAAAGATGAGGGTGGGGACGAGGGCTGTTCCCATGGAATGTGGCTAATAACGAAGCCACAAGTTCTTCTCCCATTGAGAGCAGGGTCTATTCCTCCCCACATCCGCCCCAAGGCTTGGATCTGTGTTGGCCTTTCTGACTTGTAAGCAACAGAACGTGCAGAAGCGGTACTGTGTGACTTCAGGGGCCAGGTGAGGAGGAGGCACGCACCTTCTGAATGGGTCTACTGGGACACCTGCCCTCTCGGTCGCTGCCTCTTGGGACCCTCAGAGTCCAGCCTCCAGGATGAGAGAAGCCACAGGCAGAGACCACATGGGGATGCTCTGGTGACAGTCCTAGCTGAGTTCTCAGCCTTCTGCCAGTGTCCACTGCCAGCGTCCACTGCCAGCCACAGGAGTGAGATATTTTGGGGCATCAGCCCTATTAAACTTTTATATTACTATAGCCCCAGGCACACTCTGACTGCAGTATAAAAGAGATGAGATCCCAGCCAGAAGCCCCAGATGAGCTCTTCCTGAATTCTGGAGTCACGAGATCATAAACATGGTAAAGTGGCTGCTTTGAGCCCCTGAGTTTTGGGATAATTTGTCATGCAGCGTAGATAACCAGATGGGGAAGAATGGATGTAAAGAGTGGAATAATACCACAGGAACATTCGATTTATTTATTAAAGTAAAGCATATGTTTTTGACAGTCCGACTGTGTGCGTGGTGTGTGTGTGTGTGTGTGAGTGACAGAAAGAGAAAAAGAGAAATTTAAAGAGTATGAACGGTGGGGAGGGTATAGTGCAGTGGCAGAGTGCATGCTTAGCATGCGAAAGGTCCTGGGTTCAACCCCCAGCACCTCCATCAAAAATAAATAAACCTAATTGCCAACCTCCCCACCAAAACAAGTGTGAACAATTCCATTTTTCACTCTATCGATGCACGTATGACATGGAGTGAGAGTGACATGGGTGGTAAGAGTCTTCCTTTTGGCGAGTTGGTCTCCCGTCTTCTCACGCTGGGGGTGATTCTGTCATTCAAAGGCATGTGTTTTCACACATCGTCGTCCCTTACAGCAGCCTTTCATCTGGTGCTCAAAGAAGGACACAGTAATGGATTCTTAAATTAGAGGAAGCAGAGTGGCGTCATATTTCCTGGGACACAATATTCTACTTTGGAGGACATGATGTCCTCTAGAGGGAACGAGGGAATTCCAGTATGGAATTTTAGCCTCCTGATCTGAGTTCGCAAGTAGCCCTTGGCTTAGATGGGGGCCGACTGGGTTCTATTTCTTTGTATCCACCACAGTACCAACATAGTGTCTTCACAGAGCACATGCTTGATAAATCTTGGTGGCAGATGACTTAAAAGGGCCCTAGGAAGGTCTCATTAAGCATATCCATGGTGACAGTGTTGGTTTGTTGCCAATATTCCCATGATTGTTAATTGCAATAGAGAATTTGAAGGTTCCTCCATTATAATGACTTTCCCTTGAACCAGGATCTTTCTATACTGGGTAAAATTTTGACAACTGCCAGGAATGTCTACCAAAGATAGGGAAATGGTATGGAAGGGTAGGACTGTGTAGAATTCAACTAAGATATTTACTGTCATCTTCTAAGTAAGGGCATGGATGCAGGCGTCATCTTGACTCCCATGGCGTGAGCCGTTTAGGTAGGCAGGCAGACAGTGAACAGGTGTTTTCAAATGTGTTGAGTCTTATCCAAAGTGTTGCAATGGGAATCCAGAGCAGGGGATTTGACCTGATCTAGGCAGTAAAGGAAAGCTGTCCTACAGCAGTAACCTGGAAGGATGAGATACTGGCTAGGTGACGGGAGACAGAGAAACGTGTTCCAGGCAGGGCACAGCACATGCACAGCCTACACCAAGAGATGACCAGTTTTTCTGCAAAGGCCCAGAGAGGAAGTATTTTAAGTGTTTTAGGCCATATGGTCCCTGTTGTAACTACCCTGCCATTGTAGCATGAAGACAGCCATGGAAACCTTGTAAAAAAAAAAAAAAAAAAAAGGTGTAGCTGTGTGCCAATAAAACTTTATTTATAAAGACAGGTGCTAGGCTAGTTTTGGCCTGAGGGACATACTTAGTGAACGCCTGATGTAACCCTGTGAAGCAAGTAATATCACTTCCATTTTACAGATGAGGCCTAATGGCACAAAACTGGCGAGCAGCGGACCCTGAATTTAAGTCCAGTTCACAAGGACCCCAAAACCGCGGCTCTTTCAATCATAGTATGTGCCTCCTGGTTTTTTTTTTTTTTTTTTTGAGAGTCATGCTTTATTTGGCGGGAGGACTTGAGCTGGGATGACAGATGGCTCTGAGGGGCTGCTCAGAAGAGGTAGGGGAGGAGCTAGGATATATAGGAGCTTTACAACAAAGACCAGGTAGTTGGAACAACAAAAGATTACTTGTTATCTAAAGAAAACCAGGCATCTCAAGTTAAAGAATTTGGTGCTTCTCTATGTTTGGGAGGAAGCAAACATTTGGACTCATTGAATTCAGTCCTTTGACAAGCATCTAGCTATCTAGGGCCAGTATCCTGTCCTTTCTTATTCTGAGTCCCCTCAGAGTTATGTGCCTCTGTTTCAAAGCATCTTTTCAAACGTTCTGTCAGAGCTGCAGAGCTGGGTCACTGTTGATCACCAAAATGCCTGGGACACTGTGCTCCCCCGCTGACCATTGTGGCTTGGTTAGGAACGGCCAAATGGTCAGTGTCACGTACTCTTCAGGCTTTATACAGACTAATCAGTGTGTATTTACCTTGCAGACATATTATTTTCATTCACTGGTAGTGACTAATTTTAGTTCTTTTGTGGTTTGCTGCCTTATCAATAAATCACACAATCCAGCCATTATCCCAAGAGTTCTGAGAATCGAGTGTTTCCTCTGGCCGACACTGTTATGCAAACACTTTCGGAAGTCTTGGTATTTATGAGCATCTTGTTCCTTTGGTGGCTGCCTGGGGAAAGCCAGGATGTGCAGGGCTGCCACCGTGGAAGTCCTTTGTTCCATGTTAATGGTCTCCTTTGGTGATGATCCCTGAGGAGTTGTAGGCATTCGGTCTCATGTGGCCAAGGTTAACTTGGTTTATAACATTTTAAAATTGATTTTTATTCATGTTTTAACAGTTTTCCTTAGGAGCACGCAGCTTTTTGGATATTAAGTTATAAATGTTTCAACATGCATCTCTAGGGTTGAGCGAGTGGGGAGCGTTCAGATAGGGGTTCTCGGTGCTCTGCCAGGGCTTCTGGCTTCAGCTGGAGGGTGGACCTCATAACCACCAGTGTCACTCCGGCCCCAAATCCCTGGGGCCCTGATGGTGGTCCAGTCAGTTTCGAGGTGACCTAGGCACCCCTCTGTCTCTCTGAGTTCCTTCCTTTCTTCAACAAATATTTGTTTGACCCACGTATGTCTGGCACTGGGCAAGTTTACTGAACAAGAAGATAGATCCTTGTCCCTATGGAGTTTACAGTCTAGTGGGGGAGACTGATGCCAGATAATCATGTCAGTGGATACATATCTGCAAACTGAGATGAGCCCTTTGACATAAAGGAACATGGTGCTGGAAGGTAGCCTGTCTAGACTGGGCGGCCAGCGAAGGTTCCCTGGGATCTGGTGGATGAATAAGGGGAAAGAGTTAGATGGAGGTGGCATTCTTGAACATTCCAGAAAGAAGCAAGAGCATGAGCAACACCTAAAGGAGGCCTGTGGGCTCCACACACGTCTCCCTGCTTGCAGAGAGAGTCACCCCTCTCTGAGTGACTGCTGGAAGGTCTGTCTCCTTGCTCCTGCTCCTGGGGCTGAGCAAGGATGCTGCGAAAATGGATGAGGGTTTGCTGGCCCCTTCCATCCACTCATTATGTTATTGCTCAGACTCCCAGGCTGGACGGCATGATCCATGAGAAGTCTGTGGAACACTCTTCTGCCTGGTAAGGCCCTCTCCACTGATGAAGCGTTTCCTGAGAGCTTAGGCTGGGCATGGAGATGGGCTGAGGGGTATGGTGCCCACAGGTCATTTCAGGGTGACCTCTGACAGACTGTTCGAGTCAACCCTTGGTTTGGAGGGGCTGGGAAGGAACTGGGGAAGACTGATAATTACACAGTTTTAAGGTGAGGGGTGTGAGGTCAGGATGGCTAAAACTCAACGAGCCAGAGAGGGTGGCTGCACTGCACCCATGTTTCAGAGGGTGCTTTCGGTCCTTGGCAGGTGTTAGGGGAGGTGGGGAAATATTAAAGTCAGGTATGAAAGCTAGACTTTAATTGTAGTCAGACGCTTCCTGGAAGAAAACATAGCTTCAGCAATCCACCTCTTCTTTTCAGTCCCTCTTGGCTCTATGCATCAGAGCTTATCAATAATCTATTCCCACCAAGGGTCCTGGAGCCACAATTCAGCTGCTCAGGCCCCACTAGCCGCCTCCTTGGGTGGAGTCGATGATCGTGTCATATGATTCTATGATGGTTTTACCTGCCGCGGCCCCTTTTTCTGTGTTACATCTCTAAGGTGTCAAAGATGTGTGAATTCATATTTTCCATTCTTTCCCATCTGAATTACGGGTGTTGAGACGTTGGATAGATTCTGCTCCTGTCTTTCTTTTCAGATGGGAGCTTTTCAACCTGTTCTTTTCTTTTTTAAAAAAAATACACGTGAAGCATCTTGCTCAATGCCTGGAGCATTGTCGGTGTTCAGTGAATTTCAGTTTGCTTTACTCCTGGAACTGGGCTGGCTCACATTCCTGTGTTTCACCGGTGGACCCTCTCCCCTCCTCCTGGGACGGTCATCACCTTCCCCACCCAGCTCACCTTCCCCAAGCATTCCTATTGGCCCGTGCTCCCCACTGGACTCCTCACTAGACTAGTGGCCCATGTCATGAAGGCTACACCAGCATTAAAGCCTAGACATCTTTCAGATGGCAGGAACCTTAGACACCACACTGCTCAGCCTCCTTTATTTAGAGATAGGGAAACTGAGGCCTTAAGGAGACAAGGCGATGGCCCAGTGTGCACACTCGGTGAGTGGCGGAGCCAGCCCACACACCCGTCTCTGTGCTGCCTCTGTTCCGTATGTAACCCTGTCCTGTCTGTTAGTCTGGCTGTTTGGTTTTCCCTTCAGTGGGTCGAGACGAGTTGGCTCTTCCTGCTGGTGACCCAGGTGCGTACGTGAGCTGGATTCATGGCCCACCCTCTCCCTTCTCCTCATTCTTTCCCTTCCCTACTTCCCTCTCTCCTTCCTCCCTTTTCCTCCTTCTCCTCCTTTTTTTTTTTTTTCGTGCAGCAGTTTTTGGACATGACTCCAGAAGACACCACGCTTATCACTGTGGTGAGGGGTAGGGAATGGACAGAGGAGAACAAAATACAGTCCCTGCTGCCCAGGAGCCTGAGGTTCCCCGGCGGGAGAAACAATCAGAGCAGCAGCACCATGAGTGACAACAACAAAACAGGTCACAGCTGCTCCTGGAGACCCAGCGCTTCGTGGTGTCGGTCTCTGAGCCAAGGGTGCTAGATGCTCACATTCATTTAAACTTGACCACAATCCTGCTGGGTGGGGTCTGTTATCTCCCCACTTTACACATGAGGGATTTGAGATTAAGAAAAGTCAAAGAACTTTCTCAAGGTCAAGGTCACAGAGAAAGGAAGTGGTGGCAAAAAGATATGTACAGGAGAGGATGAGGGAGGGAAGGGTGGGGTCTGTGTTGGGGCCACCCTGCAGGTGGGCAGGTGAACTCCCAGGCTCCAAGCCACTGCAGCCTCAGCTTAAAAAAAATAGAGAGAAAGAGAAGAAAAGTGAAGCTCCAGAGAGACTCCGTGGGGTTTGAGGAGAGCCTTCCTCTCCACCAGCCTTGTAGAGACGACTTAACGGTGATTCTTTGCCGGGCAGAATTGGGGATTTGTAGCTGTTTATAATGTCTGGTGATTGATTAAGGTGAATTGGAAGAAGGTTAATTAATCAGCATAAGGAATTGGCCCGTGTGTGTTGGTGGCAGGTCCGTGGGAGGAGTGTGGACGCCTCCCAGGTCAGGGGCCACCATCCCCATGACTCAGATCGCCCCCTGGGACGGGATGTAGGAGCCCCCATGGAGCTCCAGTCTCCTGGGGCAGACCCTGCAGCCATCAGGCAGACACAGCCATCAGCTTCCAGGATTCCTTCCGGTTCTCATGCTCTCCCCAACCCTTTGCTGTGGGACAGATCCCTGACCCTCCTCTGTGCTCTCCCTCTGGCCCAGCCAGCCAGGCCATTCTGACATGCTTGCTCTGGAAATGGAAGACACACAGCATCTTTTTCCAATAGAGTAAGGCCGTCTATACGTGAGCCAAAAAATGTGCATCTCGGGGCTTTACAGGATTAAATATGTTTTTGGCAAACACTCTAAATACAAAGAGAGGTTGGGATAAAGGCACGCTGACAAGCTTTCAGGTTTGCATCGTGCTCCCTTTCTGCGGAACAAGTGATCATTTCAAGATGCGTCATTTTGCTCAGTTTATCTTTAAGGAAACAAAGATCACCATTATTCATAAACAAGCACCATTACAGTCAAGGCACACTCACGCGTGTTGGGAAGAGCCCTTTCTCTCTTCCTTCCTTTGGTTTGCTCTGCGTGCTCACAGGCCATAACGACGGCTGTTCCTGGTCTTTGTTCATTGTATACACGTAGGGTTAACACACTTTAGCATCTGTGCCCCCTTTCTGACCAAACATTCCTGTCCAGCCCTTTAATGCCACTGTGTGGTTTCTGCTGGGCTGCCTCTGGGTGGTGAAATCGGGAGATGTCGTGGGGGATGGGATGGATGGGGGTGGAAGGAGGGGCTGTTTTGTTTCCTTGGGTGATGCTTCTCTTCCGGCAATTTGTCGGAAAGCCATTCTCTTCAAGTTCCCATTGCAGGGTTTGATGTGATAAACAGCCCTCTCCTTCATGCAGAAGCAGCAAGATGTGACCAGGAAGCTCAGGGAAGTGAGTGGCCAGTGGCTGGGGTGGGGCTGTCCAGGCTGGGAGGTCATGGGCTACGTGGGTCAGCGCGCAGTCACCCTGCCCAGAGAACCCCATGGCGAGGTCCGGCCAAGTGCCCGAGACTGGTGGGGGCTGAGCCCACGAGAGACGGTCCTGGGAGCAAAGAAGTCTTGGATAATTATCCTTTAAAAAACCAAAAACAAACTGATGATCATCCTTTCTTCCGTATGTAGTACTTTTCCTCCTGGGTCTTTCTTGTTAGCATTTAAATACACACAGAATTCTCTCCCCTTTAAAAAAGTAAGCCTCCTTCCGTCCTCCGTTCTCCTCTGGTCCTGACTCTCTCTCCCTTCACAGTCAAACCTGTGGGAATGGTTCTCTAACTGGCTTTCGACAGTTTCCCATTCTCACTGCTGCTGCTGTTACTCCAGTCGGCCTCTGCTCCTAACCACCAACCCTGGTTGGTCCATCCAGGGTCATTTAGCCCAAGGGTTTTCCTCTGAGTTCTAAGCTACAGGACACCTCAGCTCCTCTACGTGCTGCTGCCCACATGTTCCTCTGGAAGTGCTCCCTCCTCTGCCATCCCTGTTGTCAGGCCCCCCTGTGTCCCCACCACCTTTGTGACAAACGCACAGTCTCCTTTCATGGCTCGTCTCGCAGTTGCATCTTAAAGATGGGTGTTGTTTCAGCCTGCGCTTCGGTCCTTTTCCGTTTGTGCACACTCGCCTTGGCCGACCCCATCTCCTCTGATGGCTGCAGTGGCCAGCTCTCTGTTGCAGGGTCACATTGCCCCTAACTCCTATTTCTCTGCTCAGGCTCAGACCTGTATGTCTAACTTTCTTCTAGAAAACGTCATTGTCTCCAAAATGATGCTCGTGTTCTCACCCCAGCCATTCTGCTTTTCCCATATTATCTTTCGCAGTAAAAGCCATTCCTATTTTTCAGTTTCCCTAAGTACAAATCTGAATCAATCTGTTGACTTCCCCCCTTCCACACACACACTCTCTCTTCAAGCCCTGTTACTTTTACTTTTTAGTGTCTCTAAAATCTAAACATTTCTCCTGACCTTTACTGCTCCTTCTCCAGCTGAGGCCATAATTATCTTCCTCTTGAACTAGGACTCCTCCTGGTGGCTTACCTCTTCACAAGAAAATGATGGAAATCTTTCTAGATTGTAAATCTGATAATGTTACCTACGGAATAAAGCTCAAGTTCCTTCTGATCTTTCCAGTTTTACCCCTAACCACTCTGCCTTCCCCTGTACCGCTGAGTAGTTCTGAACATCCTTATTTTCCTTCCACAGGTTTCTGACTTCACTTTCAAAACTTAGAACATGCTGGTCCCAGGAACGTTTTGCCTTTCCCTCCCCTGGCTAATTCCTATCCATCCTTTAGTGTTACACTTGGGTGACTCTGCTTTAGGGTCCTTTCCTCGGGGGAGCCTGGCCTGTACTCCCCAGGCTGGGCCAAGTTCCTCTCGTCTGGTTTCGTAGGGTACATCACTACCAGGATCTGGTCACATCTCCCTGAATCTGTGCCCCGAAGTGATGTCCTCTCGCACTGGCTCTGCACTTGGTCATGCAACTTGCTTTGGCCAATGAGACAATAGCAAATGTTGTGCAAGTAGAAACTTGAAAAGTGCTTGCACTTTGGAGTTTGTTGTCTTGCTGTTCATACCACTGCTACATGATAGGTTTCACCAGTGTGTTGCATGATGTGAGAAACACAGCCCAGCCACCCCTGTCACCCCAGCTGACAGCTGTTTAACCATCTGTCCCGTGAGAGGCTATCTGAGGCCATGTTCTTTCTGCCTGGCACATTCTTTCCTCCACATTTCAGGTGAGGTGCTGCTCATCCCTCTGGGATCAGCCTAAATGTCACTTTCCTGGAGCCATCTTGCCTGATGCCCCATCCAAATCAGATCCCCCTGGCGTAAGCTCTCATCAGATGCTTTCCTTTCATCACACGTACTTCAACTTGCATTTAATGTATTTAATTGTGTGACTATTGGTTTAACCAGTGGTAAACTCCACAAGGGCACCGAACATATCCTCAGCCCATAGCTCATTACAGACCCTCAGATGTTTGTTGAATGAATGAGTGAACGAGTAGTTAGTGCCCAGGGCAAGAGCCTTTGCTGTTGGAACGTTGGAAAGGAGGTAGTGGGAGAGATAGTGAGCAATTCTGCACTTCACGCTGGAGTGGTTTCTGAAGTCACCCTGTTGTGTGTCTTGTCACTTGCCTGCATGTTTTCTGACTTTTACAGCCAGAGGTCACACCTAAGGTAAATGGTCACCAATTCCAGTTTTCATGATTTTCAGGACTCAGGGTCATCTGAGATGTAGGAAGACAGTCTAGTGTGGCAGAAAAGAGTAGGGGCAAAAGAATCAGGAGGCAGGGGTTGGGGTGTCCCATCTTGGACATCACCTACTGTGTGCCTCTGGGCAAATACTCAACATCTCTGAACCACAGCTTCCTCATTTGTGAAATTATTGTTGCAGGGATTAAATGTAAACATGTAAACTGTGAAACCTAGTTCAGTAACGCATGCGTCTTGTCCACTGTCTTTCTCTCCCTTTGCTGCTTTTAGCGGATTTCTTCCTTTTTGGTTTTTCTTGGTAACCATAGGCTCATGATAAATTTTAGTGCTGTGACTGGAGTGAGGGCTCTGGAGGACTAATAATTTCCTGTTGCCCATCTTCTTCTCATTAATGGAAAGTTTAGTGTATAGCACGTAGCCTGTGGGGGACGGGTCTTGGTCTTCTTTGCTCTTTGGTGTTTCTCAGCAGGGGTTCAGTCATTCAGTTCTGACGGATTTTCTACAGTCAGTGCGTGTACTTGCTCCGTGCTAGCCCTACTGGCATAAACTTGCACGGTCCTGCTCTTGCTGGGGTGACAAAGCCAAGGAGATCACATTCCGTCTTTCCTGGCGGCAAACCCTTCAGTGCCAAAAGAGAATCAGAGAATGATACTTAAAATAAGAATTATGAGAACAAAAAGTCAAATTTCAGAAAATTACCTGGCTCTTAGCCCGAGGCTTTTATGTTGGACTATAAAATGAATACTAAGTCCTATGTTTTTAAGTTTTCACTTCTCAGTGTCCTGTGTTCCTGAAACAACCCCATACCTGTCCAACAGTGACTTCAGTGGCCCCTGGATTCTGGGGCTGGAGCTATGAGCCTGCCTTTGGGGAGATGGTGGTGATGAGTATTTAGTCCTGATGATTCTCTCCCAAGTTGTTTCTTGCTTGAATTAAACCTCTCCATGGGCAGGGCAGCCTTGGACAGTTAGCAAGCTGGACGGTGGAGGCAACATCAAGACCTTGGGAAACCCATGGAGAAAGTAACTCTCTCTTCTCTGGACCTGGAAGTAGGTCAGGAGGGACATTTATGGCCATGAGGGCATCCTCAGATCGTGGAGGGTGGGAGCCTTGAGACCTGCAAGACAGTGTGTCCTCTCCTGGTCTAGTGACTTTATGGTAAACATTCCACTTATAGAACATTTTATCTGGAAGGTTCCAGCTAGATTCTGTGCATAGAAAGATGACAGCTATTTCTGCGATCATTTTGACTTCAGTTTTCTTTCCACTCTTCGTACCTGTAATTGCTAGTATAAAGTTAGTCTTCCTGATTGATTTGAAGGCTCCCTGTGAGAGAGGAGGCCAGGCCTATTTGGTCTATAACTACACACCCAGCTTTTCGCACAGGGCGGGCAGAGAGGTGGTTGTTGAATTGCTGAGTGATTTAATGAATCTCCAGATTTTGCTGTGCACATCATCACCCTTACCGGATGAGAATAATACTGACATAAACATACAGAAGAAAGAAATAAAAGATGAAAAATAAATAAAAAATAAAGAATGATCCAATTTTTTTTTAAGGAAACAACTTTAGAACCTTTATTTAAATATGGTTATTTCCAGATTTCATAGGAAAAGTGAAAAACAAAGCAGCAAAACACAAAAGTTAAACCCTTCTCAGATGAACCCCATGGAGACACATCCGTATTAGTCCTTGGCTTTTTCTTCTCTGAGATAGCTTCTTCCTTCAAACCTTTAAGTCACAGATCTATACCCACCCTTTTAGGAGAAACCCATGTTCTACCACTGAGCTATACCCCACCCTAGAATCATCTTTTACATGTTTTTTTCTTTTTTTCTCCACTAGGTAGTAAGCTCAGTGAGATGAGGGACATGTTTCTCTTGAACATCATTCTATCCCTAGTAGTTAGCTTGGCACATATTAGATATTCAAGAAATACTTAAGAAACTTTGTTGGTACAAAAGAAAGGGATTCATCTTTATCTTTTTGTCTTTGCAACTATGTTCCTACGATTCTTTTCTGTCTAGTAAATTCTCCCTTTTTGTGTTATAGTCAAGACTCAGCACCTCCTCAGAGCTTTCTCTCATCATCCCAGAGACTTCAATTTTTCTGAAACTCTGTGCTATGCTTCTTCTGCACCATTCATCCGTTATCTCACCTTGCCTTCAGAATCAGTCCTGGGAAGGGATACAATTTGCATATATCTTATCTCCCCTAGGAAAGACACTATAGTTCGTCACTGACAGGGAATGAGTTGTTTTGCTTTAGGCCCAGCACCATGCACAATGTTATTGCTCAAAAAATACTCGTTGAATGGTTTTATTCTAGACTTTGGTGAGTCAGTTCTTCAGGGACTGATCTTGAGAATCTGTATTTTTTCATAAGCATCTCATCTGGTTATTGTGTCCCAATGAGTTCTGGAAACATCAGGCTAGAGATTTTGAGATCTGGGAATGTATTCCTGAGATGTAGGTGTGCAGACCCTCTCACAGGAATTCCTACAAGGGAAAAATTGTGATCAGTTGCGTAGAGGAGGGGATATTCTGGGCAAGCAGAGAAGTCTCTTTGAGAATAGGGTCAGGGTCCATGAACTTTGGTTGGTGTTAGAAAAGAGGACTTATTTTGGGCTTCCTACTGAGAAGTGATATGTTTTTCCATGACGAGCACTGAAGAAGCTTAGTCTGTATTCTTGTAGAACAGGGGAGCATATGAGGCTTTGGAAAACTAAACAAACACATTGAATATAATAATGGTAACATGAGGAAGAAACAGACAGTGTGATCATCCTGTTTGGATACTTCTAAAAGAATTACATCAAAGGAGAGTGATGGAAAGGGTGACAACATGGGGGGGGGGGGAGAAGTGATGAAGACCATAAAAAAGTGGCAGGAAGCTACCTAAAAAGTAATGATGAGGTTCAGTCAGACCAATGGGGTCCCTCTGTGGCATTAACAATGGGACAAGAGGAGGTGGTGAAGACCTTAGGGGGATGGTGGCAACGATGCAGACATGCCAAACAACAAGCGTCACAGAGTCTGCTCCTGGAAACCCCAGGAGCAGTTGCTGACATCACAAGGTGTAATGCTGATGTGCACAGATGAAGCCAGAGTCTTTCGCTTGGAGCCTGAGTAACAAAGTGACCCCATTACATAGCCCTGTGTGACGTCTCCTGTGTGGCACCATTAACACTACTGTCCCTTCCCCGCTCATCGCCCTAACTCCAGTTGCAGCAGCAGCTGCAGGAATTCATGGACCTTAACTGTCAAATCTATTGTTTATGCAAAGAAATGATATCACCTGGGAGCTTGTTAGATATCCCATCCTTTCCCCAGAACAACTGAATCTGGTGACTCGTCTGAGACTTTCATTCATCAAGTTTGAGCTTTATTGATGTATCTCACTTGATTCTTAGAATAAATAAATGGTAGACATTATGGTCTCCATTTTACAGATGGAAAAACTGAGGCTAAGGGAAATAATTAACTAGAATAATGCCCAACATCAGAACATGGCAGAGGCTGGGTTTCTAGTATACAGCATCACCTTGCCTGTGAGCATGGAGCCTGAATCTTGTCCCTGCTCTGCAGCTTCTTAGCTGCATCTCCTGGGATCTTAACTTCTTCATCTGTATAATAAGTTGGTTGAGCCAGATGATCTGCAAGATGCTAAAATCTGTAATTTTAATGTGAGCCTGTTTTACATATGTTCATTTTTGAAGAGCGGGAATCCGCTGAACTTGGGCAAAGAATTTAAAGGTTTGGAATTAGTAGAAGGGGAGTCACTCTTTAAACAGACAGCATTTCCTTTGCTTTGCATTGCCAATTGTGGTATTTCTTGCTGGTTAACAGCCAGCATCTGCCTACCAAGTGGAATTATGATTTCCTTCCTCCTTTCTCCTAAGTGACAACAGGAGATAAAGTCACCCCCTGGGGAGGATAGGAGAGATACCATTTTGGAACCACGAGAGAATTCCAACTAATAGTAAGAATTTGTTGGCAAAACATTAAGGAAGATGAAATAAGATGTGTCCTTGTCTGAGCTGTTTCATCTTGAGATGATTTCTTTGGGTGGAGAGAAATGTGTTCGTAGCACACATAGGAGCCTTCCTCTAGATTAGCTAAGTTTTCTTTTTCCTATTAGGGTTATTAGTGATTTCACTGTTCTCAGCCCCGGTGGTGGAGAGGAGGAGTGGGGTGGGCAGCTCAGAACGGCAGATGATGTAATGTTACAGCTGGACAGGACCTCATGGTATAAATTCCTTTTACGGTCAAGAAAATGAGGTCCAGAGGAAGTTGTCCAAGATTACATACTGTGTGACAGCCTAGTATAGAACCCAGGACTCTGACCCCTGGTGCCCAGCCCCCGGCAGCAGTGTTTCCCCAGGTGCACAAGATTTGCCATGAGTGTTATGTAGATGGTCAAAATGATGCGTGGTTGAATTCTTTCTCATAGTAGGTCTTTATTTTTCCAACTTTTAAGATCAGTGATAGTAGTTCTTCATTTATGGTAGTGCTAGTTTTCTTAGAAATTGATGTGTTTCTAATACAATCATAAACAAATGAAAAATTTTAATTAAGTATTAGTACAGTTGGTTCACAGATATGCAACAATTATTAAGGTGGTAAAAGAATATCTGAAATTTAGGGAATGCTGCACGATTTGCTAGGTAATCCACAAGCCCTTGATAACTTAACTATTCTGTGTTCCATGATTGAAGAGGGAGCCGCACACTTAATAGTAAAATTGTATTTGGCTCAGGTAAGGGGCTCAGTTTCTTTCTTTTTTTTTTAGAACCTTCATTGTGGTATGATTCCTGTACAGTAAACTACACATATTTCAGATGTACAATTTGATGAATTTTGATAGATGTGTACACCTATGAAACCACCACCACAATCAAGACAGCTGACATTTCCATCACTCCTCAAGAGGCACAGATTTCAAACTGCCGATTTATCCCTTCCCACCCTCTTTACCCAACGGTAACCATAAGTTTGTTCTCTATGTTTGTGAGTCTGTTTCCGTTTTGTGGATAAGTTCATTTGTGTCTTTTTTTTTTTTTAGGTTCCACATATAAGTGGTATCATATGATATTTATCTTTCTGGCTTACTTCACATAGAATGACAATCTCCAGGTCCATCCATGTTGCTGCAAATGGCATTATTTTATTCTTTTTTATGGCTGAGTAGTATTCCATTGTATATATATACCACAGCTTCTTTATTCAGTCAACTGTCAATGGACATTTAGGTTGCTTCCATGTCTTGGCTGTTGTAAACAGTGCTGCTGTGAACATTGGGGTTCAGGTGTCTTTGGAACTGGAGTTTTCTCTGGGTATATGCCCAGGATCCACACGTAATTCTTCATAGGGTCACATCATCCTACAGGGAAAATTGGCTCCTTTTCTGCTGACTTTGGAGATTACTGAGACTTTTAAGGCTTTTCCAGACATGGAGAATTGTTGAGGGGAGATCGTTGTCTTTATGTGGTTTTTCTGTCTTTATGAAACCGAGATGGAGGAGAATAAGGATGGTGTGGCTTGTACGTGCTCGTACAGAGTAGGGGTAGGTTATTTCGGCCTGTGTTAGTTCACTGAAGTTTTTGGTTTGCACTGCTGGATTTTGTAGTCTACTTTTTTTTCCTTCTCAGCTCCTTACCAGCCACACAACGGTGAATAGGCCATGATGTTTCATCTAAGTAAACTCAACTTCCTATAACAGGCAACTAAATAGACACATCGCTGTCTGGTTTAACCTGAAAATAGTGATGCTAATAAAGTTAATTTATGTATTTAAAATGTGTCAGATGATCAAGGCATGTTTTAAAGAAATTCAAACACCTTGGGTTGAATGTTTTCCCTCCTTATTTTCCGTGTTATCAGTCTCAAGACTAAGCAAATATTTGCTGTGTTTTAGGTCTCTTGCAGGTTCCATGAATCTAAATTCTTCCTAGATTCCAAGTGACCTCAGGGACACTTTGGACTTGGAACTTGGGGCACCTGGGTGGTAGCAGCTTTTCTCATCCTTTTATTATGACTTTTAACATTCGTAGACAATTTCATAATGGAAATGGCATATTGGCATTCCCACGCCCCCACCTCTGCATTCTTACTTCCTCGTGACAAAGCCGAGAAGAAGGAAAGAAAGCTTTAGATTGGACTATGTGCCTATTAGGCTTTGCTAGGAACTTCTGCGATTCCCTTCAAAGTTAGTGGTATTCCTGGTAAGTGGCATCTCAGTAGTTCTGAGTTTCTGGCTTCCACCCTGATATTAAATTTACAAAAAGTGCATCTCCTTAGTTATAACTGCAGTGGCTTTCAATCCCTTCCCTAACCGTCTTCTGATGATTTAAGTGGAGTCTATTCTTCTGCCTAGAACATTTAAAACATATTCATATCTGAATTGGAAGGGCTTTTCCATAGGACTTAAGTGATTCCTGCACGGTCCCCTGGAGATCCAGGTGGCTGAGAGGAGAGGATCTTCTTTTTGGCCCTGCTGGACATGGTGGAAGCCCAGCTGGGGAGCTGGTTTTGGGAATTCCCTGCAGAGAACTTAGAATTAGTGAAGCTAGCTTTAATTTTGAGTCTGTAAGAAGCAGACACCCCTTTCCTCTTCCCACTCATTGGCTGATTTCTGGAGGACAGAATCCTTTTCTTTTATGCTCCCTCCATTAGCCCGGGAACTGGTTCGAGAATCTTTACAGTGAAGGCAAGAGGGATTTTTTTTTTCCTTCTCACCCAGAATAAATCACACAGATCTCTTATGTACAAAGTGGGAGAGGCAGGCACTCTTAGTGACAGAGTCCAAATCACCCATCACTTTTTTAAAAAAAAATTTTTTTAATAACCTTTTATTAAAAGATGTTTTGATTTACCCTGGATTTCACAATTAATCATTGGAGGAAAATATCTGCAATAATCTTTTTTTCCCCTAAGATTCTTGATTCCTGTATTTTATAGCTTTTGGTATAAAACAAATTCAGTACCATCCTTGTATAAAGAAATCAGGATTGGCTGGGAAGAGGAAACATATTTCTTAGCCAGAAGCTCTGAGTAGCTCTGTGTTCTGACATGGGGTGAACAGAGACGCCCTGTTGGTCTCCAGGTTGAATGCAGATTTTTGTGCGATTTCCAGAGGGCTTCCATAAGCCAAGGTTGCCAGCCATCACTCTTTGCTTTGGATTCCTAGAACAACTTTAAAAATATCATATTTGCTGATTAGAATTGAAAACATTTACTTTTTTTTACCCATTTGTTGAAAAAAATTAAACAATAAAGATTTGTGGAGATAAATGGTGAAGTCCCCCTCCCCTTTCCTGTCCCTTCCCCTTCAATGCCTCATCTTATTATCCAGGACTACATCATCTTCATTGTGTACAGGATATTTTTTTCTACACTTGAGAAATGTTATCATCTCCATTCAAGTGGTTGTTGTGAACTTAGAGGTGGGAGATTCCTAGGTGGATGCTCTGCAAAAATGCCACTGTCAAACTTCCCTTGGGGAAATTCATCAAACTAGAAACCAAATTTCTACTCCCTCAAGAGAGTTCTCACTCTAAAAAGAGGCCTTCAGATATAGAACTTCTTCCAGTCCTTTGTGGAAGCAAGTTTCTACTCCAATAGATGATTTTTGTCTCTCCTGTGTCTTGCCAATCTTCCAATCTGGGAAAAACCCTCCCTGGTAACATTTCTGAGCACTGAAAATTTCCCACTTCTTTAAGGCCCAGTGTATTAGTTACCCATTGCTGTGTAACAAATTACTAAAGTGTAGCAGCCTAAACAGCAAGTATTTATTACCTCACAGTTTCTTTGGGTCGAGAATTTGGGAGTGGCTTAGCTGTGTTGTTCTGGCTCAGATTCTCTTATGAGGTTGTGGTCAAGATGCAGCAGGGGCTGCAATCATCTGAAGACTTGCCTGGGGCTGGAGAACTCCCTTCTGTGATGGTTCCCTCTCATGCTATTGGCAGGAGGCCTCAGTTCCTTGCCATGTGTCATCCCCAGAGGGCTGTTTGAATGTCCTTATGACATGGTAGTTGGCTTTCCCCAGAGTGAGTGATCTAAGAGAAAGCCACACAGAACCCTCCGTGTCCTTTATGACCAAGCCTTGGAAGTCACACTCCATCAAGTCATACATACAAGTCAGCCCTGCTTAAGGTGGGAGGGGGCTACAAAGGGCATAAAAACCAGGAGATAGGAATCATTGGTGGCCATCTTGGGGGCTGGTTACCACATCCAGCTCAGGCCCTATTTCTTCCATTCAACCTAATTATTAAGTTCCCTCCTAAAAATTCTCTTCTCTGGATTCCCTCTGTACTTCCTCTCCGAATTACTAACAGGGACCTATCAGATTCTGCCTTGAATTTTTCTTTGATTAGATGTTTTAGGCTCAAATGCTTTAGATTGTAATGTAGCTGGTGGGCAGAGCAGCTGCTTATGATTGCCTGGGGTGGAGAAAATGGAGGGATGGACACCGAGACCCTTAGGTGTCCTGGGGTGAGTCCTTGCTCCACTGGCCGGGCCCGTGTGCCGAGCTGCATCCACCTGGAGGAAGGGGTATGCTGTAGGGATTCACACAAAGGTGGGGTATGGGCTGGGAGAAAGCTCTAGCATGGGTCCTTAGCAAACGTTTATAAGAGCAATATATAAATGAATGAAAAGTTTGTCCTGGCGGCTGGTAGAATTCTGTGAGGACTCAGTGGGATTCTGATATTACCTACTGGTTTTAGATTTCAGAGTAGCTCTTCTTCTGGAAATAATATCTAGTCTTGAAGCAAAAGAAGCTTCTGCTCACCTCTACCTGTGGGTGGATAAATGAGGTTGACTTTGGAGCTGGATTTTATTAATTTGGTGTCATTCCTGCCACGTTCTAAGGAGGTTCTGTGGGTTTTGAAGGTAGAAAGCTACTCTGGGGAGGGGCTGCCCAGACTTGAGAAGAACAGAGGAAAAGTCATTTTCCTCCTAAGTACGGGTCTATGGAGGGACAGACAATCAGAGAGCAGACTCTTGGACAGAACGGCACTTCTGTGGAAGTGCACCGCCAGAAACCTCAGGCTCCATCCCTCTCTCTCCCTCTGAAGTCCAAGAAAGACAGCTGAAAAGGACACTTGGGGGAGGACCAGGCCGGGAAGGAGACTCCAGGGATGAGATTCCAGGGGCGCCTACAACAGCACGTGAGGCTTAATTGCTTGCAGGGCTGTTTTATTAATAAACAAGATGTGCACTGGCTACGTGTCAAATCACCTCAGTCTTGATTTGGCTTCAAGCTGAGCCTTTCTAGAATATATGTGTCCCAAGGGGATTGAAACTCTTAAACAATTGTGATTTTGGTGGTTTTAACTGAGCTGACACTGCAGTTCTTAAAACCCAGAGGCTGTCGCTCTCCGTGGTGAGCGGGTGCTGGCCAGGCAGAGCCGCTCAAAGTAACCACAGGGAGTGGGAGGCGGGCAACAGAGGAGCTGCTGTGCTCAAGTACAGGAGGCTGTCAATCCTTGGGTGAATTGCCTCCTTCATCCACCTCCCAGAGGTGAAATTTATCTATTAGCAATTCACTCCTTTCAATAAGCATCATAGTAGAAACCCCTGTGACATATTGGCTAAAAGCAGATGTCCTGGAGTCTGGGAGACCTAGGTTTGTGTTCTAGATCTACTGCTTTTCAGCCGTGTAGCTCAGGAAAAGTCTCTAATCTTCTTGAAGCCTTATTTTCCTCACCTGTAAAATGGGGCTAATAACTGCGCCCACATGTTTATGACCAGTTGGTGAGGGATATTTGTAGATACTGTGGTTTCTTATAAATTCTTTTCATGCATTGGTAGTAGGGATACGTTGTTTTTGTGAAATGAGTTTGGTAGTGTTCCCTCCTCTTGTATTTTCTGGAAGAGCTTGTGTAAGTTTGGCTTTTTTTTCCCCCTTTGTTAAATGTTTGATAGAATTTAGCAGCAGATGGATAGTGCAACCTTCCTTTCCTATTAAACAGCTGAGAAATCAAGGAAAAGTGGGAAAGGAGATTGGATGGTGTCTCCTGATATCCAGGTCTGAGTCAGGAGTGCAGCAAAGGCATGACAAGACAGTGGAAGAGAGAAACTCCATGGAATTCCACCAGCGTGTAGAGAACCAAGATGTAAGGGATGCTACCGGCAGCACCAGCCAAGGCAAGAGCAAATGAAAGCTGGTTCAGGTCCTGCTGGTTACTGGATGTTGGTGGCACTGTCCTCGGCTCAGTCAGTGCACCCATGGGCTCACAAATAGGGACGCACAGCCCAGAAGAAAACCTGTATCTCCTCAGGGACAGCATACCTAATTCATGTTAGAAACACTACAGGCACAGAGCAGGAGCAGGAGCCTTGACTTCCCAAATGAATGACTGATAGCACCTCCAGGTGGGAATGCTTCTCTTTTACTCACATGGCCGCAGCTTATTGAAAATACCCCCTACTCAGACTTCAAAGAGGACTCGGGGGTCATCACCTCGGCTAGAATCAGGGACTGAACTTGAATTACAGGTATGTGGGAAAATGATTTCTTCCTGGGACTTGGAAGGCAGGAGATCTATGCCAGCCCAAAGGTGGAGGTTGGGAGCAGGTGAGGAGAGGAGGACTCCTTGCTTCCTGAAGCAAGTTGGTTATGCCAATAATTGATATTACAAAGAAATTAAGCTTGTAGACATTCTGGAAAAATAAAGGCGTGGACATTTTGAAAGAAAACCATGTGTCTGCAAAGTAATGAGGACCCTGAATTAGGTAAAGGTGAGAGAGAGGGCTAAGGATAACCCCTGGGAATACATGCAAAGCAAAGAAAGGCAGTAGGAGAGTGAGGAGACTCCAGCAACAGGCGACGATGACAGATGACTCAGTCCAGATGCTCAGCAGTAGACGTGCACACTCAACTGCTTACAGACGCAGTCCCACTAGAAGTGCGACCAGAACCTGAAACTCAATTGCACGGTTAAGGAGTATTTACCCTTGAACTTCTCCGTTTCCTGTGGTTTCTGTCTTTGTGAATGGTATTAGCATACTCTCACGTAAGCCACAGATTTGGGTGTGACTGTCCATTTCTCCATTTCCCTCATCTTCTACATCCCAGTAGTCACCAAGTCCTGTTAATCCTAACATCTAAATGTTTTTATAATTCTACCCAGCTCTTCCAGCCTTCATTGAAATGATCTAGGTCAGGTTGCCATCAATTTATGCCTGGATTAGTTTTGCTCGCTTCGATCCATTCTCCACTTGATAGCTTTCTTGGGATTCCCTGAATATGTGTCTGATTGTGGCATTTCTCAGCTTAATACTCTTCAATGATTCCACATTGATTTTGGGGGTAAAGTCCAAACTCCTTAGAAAGGCTCACAAGTCCTTGATTATCTGCCTCATCTTCTCTCCCCAGTTTCATCTCTTATACAATCTCTGTGGAAGTGTTTTGCTTGGAGGCCCAGATTCAAAACACCACCCCTGCTTGTAGCTTGCAATTCATGGAACAGGAAGGGAAGGTGTACAACAAAACCCAAGCTCCAATAAGCTTTACCCCCTACCCCCAGGATCAGAGCATCTCAGAACTGGTGTTCAACAGACATCATTCCATCCAGTATGTGTCTTTCTCAGTTTGAGTCCTGATACCCAAAGGTCTCAGAGGCCTGGAGCCAGCCTGGAACTGGGCTGCTGGCTGGAGTCCAGTGACACCAGCAAGCCCTGGACAGAAGCCCAAACTACAACAGGCCAAGAGAAGGGAATGTATGAATGCGATACCCATCCCCTCCCTGTGTCCTCCCCGCTCTTCTGTCCACAGCGTCTGGCTCTCAGTATTCAGGCAAACCTGAACCGTTTGGTCACAGCTGCTCTTCTTCCATATGATTTCAACATTTCTGCCTTAAAGTTCCAAGAAGGAAATTCTAGGAGTAGGAAAAGGCATTTCAACTGGGTTTTATTGTCTACCAAACACTCTTCACATACATTTCACTTCTGTGGTCCTTACAACACTCCCGTAGAGTCAGTTTTTTTGTTGTTGTTTTGTGGTGTTTTTTAAAATTAAAATATAGTTGGTTTACATTGTTGTGTTAGTTTCTGGTGTACAGAATAGTGATTCACACACACACATATATACATATACGTATATATATATATTCCTTTTCAGATTCTTTTTCATGTAAAATTAATTCAGAATCTATAGAATATGGCTTGAACTGCATTAATTTAAAACATTCCAGGTAATTCTGAGGCAGAGTGAGGGCTTTAGTTTTACTTATAAAGGCATCCCCAGGTTGTCTGCTGAGAGACCCCCTCATTAGTCACTTAGCCCTCCTAAATTCAGTTTTCTTTGGATGAAACTTTGTAGGGTGTTTATTGGACACATGTTAAAACTGCTTTGAAATCTCTACAGTAAAGTAAACATAATCACTCTCCATCCCCAGGTACACAGCCTGAGTATTGGTCTAAGCATTTCTCACCTGGACAAATGCCACCATTTGAATGCAAGATGCATGAAGGGATTTTTGTCTGCTTTCTTCTTTGTTGTAGCTCCAGTTCTTAGAATAGTGCCTGCCATTCAGGACAAGCTCAGTATGTATTAATTGAATGGATCAATGGCTATTGTCCTCTTAACCACCATCTTGAATTTCCTTCCCACTTTTCTCAACAGTGCCCTTGAAACAGGCATCCCCACCCCAACAGCTGAGAGAAATAAAAGTCCAAAGGAAGCTCCTCCCTCCATACAGTATCAGCATTGACCAGTGAACCGAAGTTTCCTGCCTGTTGTCGGGGGAAGGAAGGAGGGGAATAGTTCCAGGAAGACGATCAAATGGAACTTTTACTAAATCACGAGCAACTAGAGGGATGTTTGGAGCCTTGTCTGGTTAACCCACTTCACTGAAAACAAAGTGCTGAAAAGTCAGTGAAAACCTAGGTACTGCTAAGACATCTCATAAAGACTGAGCCTGAGTCCGGTTGGAGAATTTCAGAGTTGCTAAAGCTCCATGAAATTCAAGTCTTAATTTCCAGTTTTCACTGGAAGCTGCTCTTAATCAATTAAGTATCTTTTTGGTGTAGTGTTCACAAACAGGTTTTGCCCTGAGGGTCATTGATGGTGTGTCCTACTAGCTGCCTGGAGCCCTGTGCTGACAGGTTTAACATGGGCTCATCGAGAAAGCGTGCTGTGATTGATTAATAATGTCTGGCACTGGTGAAGAAAGGAAGAGTGATAGTGAGTGTCACGGGTACCTACAGGTACCTGTAGTGTTAGGTTGAGTGAATCATGAATCCACAGACTGTAAGAATCCAGATAAGCCTGTAGCCTCTCTCCCCTGCTTCTTCCTTTGTCTTTCCAGAGTTTGCTAGTTCTGTTATTATGCTTAATTAAAACATATTGGTTATCTTTTCAATTTTAAATGATATACTTACTGATGAGCAGATTAGGATACTGAGACCAGAGTAACAAACAAGACCATTTGTTCGAGAAGAGATGGCCAGACAGAGTGTTTGAGTCCAAAACCACTCCTCTTTCTACACTATCAAGCTGCCTGCTTGACACTCCTTGACTGGTTATCAAAGGCATTCATTCATTCATTCGTTCATTCATTGTTCAAATGCCGATTTGATGAGCACTTTGTGCCGGCACTGGGCTTCTCACCGGTTCCTTGGTGCGGGAGTAGACCTGTAGGAGGTGGCTCTGTCACTGCAGAGGAGGCGTGGCATGCAGACAGTGACTGCTTCGTGGCCTTGGGAAATTTACTTCTCTCCAGACCTTTGCTTTTTCTTCTAGAAAATGAAGGTAATGATGAAATTCAGACCTACCAAACTTGTTGTAAGGCAGTTCATGGGTATTAGCGGTGAGCGGCTCTCCTAGTGTTGGTGGGTGAGAATGTTTTCACGGAACTTTCTGGACCACATGAAATCGCCTTATTCAGAAGTGCTCTTGACTAGCTATAAATGTAGAAAACTGACTTTAGACCACTTTGTATGAGGGAGGGAAGTTTTCCTGAAAGAGCCGATTTTGCTGCTCTACCTCACGGTCTTTGTGAGAACTGTTCTCTCTTTCTGGAGCACACTGACCCCCACCCCTCACCCTGGATGAACTTCTTTTTGTTCTTCTTTAGTGAGGTCTTCCCTGAGACCACCCACCCCACCCTGCCCAGCTTCCATGACCTCCTCCTCCTGTAAACTAGGTCTCCCTGTAGAGCATCCTTGTTATACCTTAGGACCTAGTATTTCCCTTCAAGCACTGGTCACTATATTTATCTGTGTGCTAATTTGTTTAATGTCTGCTTCCCATTAGTCTGTGAACTCCATGGGAGCAGGAGCTATGCTGTAGGGTTATTCATCATTATCTCCCCAGCATCTGCACTGTGCCTGGCACCTCGAGGGTGTTCACGGAGTGACAGCTGGGTGGATCAATGCACTGTGACAAGCCTGACCCCGGAATCAGGTGGAATCTAGTGGATCTATGACCTCCTACTTACCTTGGTACATTAATTTCTTGACCTCTTTAAGGCCTGGGTTCTTCATCTGTGAAAGTGAATGAAATTGCTTCCTTAAGACGGTAAAAAGATCGCTGGTTGCCAAAGAGAAGGCGGGAGGGAAGAATAGGTGGAGCACAGGGGATTTTCAGGGCAGTAGAGCTGTTCTGTATGAGACTGCATGGGTGGATGCATGTCATCCAACGTTATTGTCAAAACTCACAGAATGTACAACACAGAGACTGAAATCTATGGACTTGGGTTAAACATAATGTATCAATATTGGCTCATCAGTTGAAACAAATGTACTACACTAATGCAAGATAGGGGGGATGAGGGTGGGCGATGGGAGGTAAATGGAAACCATGGACCTTGTGCCCAATTTTTCCATAAGCTTAAAAATGCTAAAAGAAAGGTAAAGTCTATTAATTAAAAAAAAGAGTGCTTCTGTGGAGGATAGCTGTGAGTTTCAAATGCTTAGCGCAGAACCTATAAATTACACTGCAAACAAGAGCTCCCTCCCTGTAAGAACGTTTGTAGCTTTTAGGTAATATACAGTTGCTCAGTTTTTGTGGCTAATGCCAGAGTGTCTAAATTCTCTAAACCCACATGTCTAACCACTTCGAGGGGACTGCTAAGGGATCTTCACTGGAAAACAAAAATGACTTTTAGGTGTATTTCAAAATGAGCTGCAGAAAATCTGACATTTATGGGAGCTCCCAACAGAAGTGTTTATTTCATGTTTGTTGTGCGGTTGCTCCCAGGGCTTCACGTGTCAAGGAAACCTCTCAGAATCTGAGTGACAGCCTGGCTCTACATCTCTGTGCCATGAAGATCACATGGGGCTTCAACTGACACAGTGGAAGCCAAACCAGCTCACAGCAGGAGACAGGCCAGTGCAGTCCTGGGTCTGCTTTGGGGTGTCTCTGAAGCCCAGGCTCCTCTGAGAAGGTGTGTGATTGCTCTGTATGTCTTACTTGGAAGTGAGCCGGGAGCATATGTTTTCTTAGATTCTCTGTCCGTGCTACCCTACGACAGCTCTTTCTTGCCCCATTTTTCCACAAACCCACAGACCTCCCTCTGGGAGTATTTTTATTTTTTTTTTTATTAAAAAATTTTTTTAAAGCTATAGGGAAGATAGATTGCTCATACTAAAGAAAAACCAGAAACCAAACCAACAAACAATAAAGGGACTAAATTAAGCCTAGAGAGTGGATTCAAGTTCCCCTGTGGTCATGAACTTTGTTTTCCAGTTTTCCTCAATCTGGTTTTAGGTTAAAATCATAGACTATTAGAGCCAGAGAATCACCTTGTCCAATTCCCTCTGTTTCCAAAGCCATGGTCTCAAAGCCCACAGAGTTGACACAAATTGTACAAGGCTACTTAGAGCTGGAACAGGAGGCACATTTCCTGCCCTTTGTCTTTTGAACTACCTGTTTCATAGCTAATCTTTTTCTAAAGTGAGCCTTTCCCTCTGATACCCTACGTTCCCCCCATAGACCTTAGGGAGGAACAAGAAAAGAATATTTGCCAGCAGACTATTAACCCCAGATGTATTCCTTTAGATTTATCCTTCCAGTCCTCTCCTCTATTTTCCTCTGATTTATGGGGTAGTTTTGTTATAGTAAAGGGGCCTCTCTCTGGTCTATTTTAAGAGCAGTTTCTGCTGGAAACATTGGAGAATTGTGTGAATAAATTTAAGGCGGGAAGTGAGGAGTGGGCTGGTGATAATATTGGCCTTTTACTTTAGTGACAAGAGTGGGTCAAGGCAGTACGCATTGGCTGTTAAGTGTGAGCCAAGGAGTCAGCCTGAGGGCTCCTCAGCTCAGCAAGAGCTGAGATCAGAGGGCAAACGGCAGGTGCTGGGGGCCCTTTTAAGATGCTTGGGGAATAAAGTTACTACAGCAAGTGTTGGACCATTGAAAGAGTGTCCACTGGACAGACTGGAAGTTGAGGGTGGGCTTCCTCAGCCTCTGGTTTCCTGAGGTCTCTGACATGTTCTAATACGGATCTGGCTCTCTCAGAACCACGCATTTCATTTTCACCGACGTCAGTGGCCTCCTCCTGCGGGATTAGCCTTAACTCACACACAGACATTCCACTGAATGGTGGTCCGTCCTTCTCTTAGGATAGCTGACACCTACCTCACATGCCCTTGGCATCTATGTCTCCTTGGCCTCCATGGGAGCCCAGAGTGCAGGGAGTGTGAAGGGAGTACGGCTGGTTGGGATCCATGTCAAGAAAGACAATGGTTCCTGAGTGACAGAATCTCCCAAGGGTCTCCAATCCTCTAACCTCTGAACTGCCTGCACATGGTCAATACTCAGGAGATGAGGGAAGGACAGGACTGGGACTGAGGAGGCTTCTGGGTGACCTCAAGTAGGTCTGTACATTCTGTAGGCAATGATTTTCTCATCTGTAATGAGGATAATGACGAAATGCCTTCCTAGATTCCTTGTGGTTCAGTAATTCAGGTTGTTGTGTTCAGATCTGATTCCAGGTCCCTCTTTTGTGCTTGTACAACGATCCCCTCTACCTGTTATGTTCCTAAGGATGGACCCAGCCCCGACAGTACCAGCCCTTCCATCTACTTCATTTCCATGAAGTAGTCAAGTAAAAGGATGTCTCCTGGTTGTTTTTCTTGTGAAGATGTGTCACTCTTCAGATCCCTTACCTGCACAGCTGGCAGGTAGCCGGCCCATTAGAAAGCTCAGATTTGCCTTCATCAGGCCCCTTTGAAAAACCTTCCAAAGATGCTTCACTGTTTATAATCTAGCATCTATGTTCCTTTGTGTGACATATATTGCCATCCCTGGTAAAATGCCTGATTACATCTCCAGCACCATCTCCCTCCATCTCAGCCTTGAAACTGATACTGATGCCTTATCATTGAACTTCCTCATTTTCTCACAGGTACCTTGAAGTTTCTCACCATTTGCCTTTGCTTACACTGTGCTAGCTGAAATGCTCTGCCTTTCTTTGATCTCCCATTCCTTCCTCCCAGATAATACCCATTCAGAACACTAAGCCAGACACTTACTGTCTCATTATAAACGAGGGAATGAATGGAACAAGCATCAGGTGTGGCATGGCAATGCTGCGATGTCTCCTACAAAGCTTTTAGAGTTCATGAATTCTGAGTGAGAAGGAGACTCAGAGTGGCTGTCCCGTCCTGAAGTAGCCTTGGTGGTGCCTAGCTACAGAGATTTGAATTCATGAGGTTGTGACCTCTTGTCTATTGCTTGTCTCATAGACAACATTGAGGTGTTCAGCCAGATTTAGCTTCATCTTTCATCTAATGGGTATGAGAAGACCTACAGCAAAGGGTAGCTGTGAGGATCAAAATAGATCCTGGGTGTGAAAATGCTATGCAAATGTTAACTGAGACCATTCTTTTGTGAGGTCAGCTAAGACTAAGAAAGTTTCTGGTGTATTGTAATCATGTGGGTAGTTAATAATTATTATATAAATCATGAATAAATGAATGAATGAATAAAGCAGGGCAGAACATGATAGAAAAACCTGGGACAGGGTACCACTCCATCACTACCACTACACTGACTGCTGCTATTAGCCAACATTTATCGGGGGCTCTTTATGGACCAGGGAGTGTGCTGGGCACACAGATACATCATTAATATCTAAAAGAACCAATTTTGTAGATAGAACTATTCCTGCTTTACTGATTAAGGAACCAAAACAGAATATGTAACAGGTAGATTACGTTATCCTCCCCAATTCTTCACCCTCCTGTAACTTTGTCATGTGACTTTTCACTTCCTCCCACCAAAGGAATAGGAGTATTTTGAAGCCTCTTAATTTTGGGTTTGCCTGTGCAACTGGCTCTGGTCAGTAGAATATGGCAGAGACAGAAGTGATGTTGTGCTGGTGCCAAGCTCAGGCCTTGGAAGCCTTGTGTAAAGTTATTGCTTGCCCTCTGGGGCTTTTAACGTTACCTTGAAAGCTTGCCCAGGTGCTGGGAAATACAGTCTGCTTATCCAGGAGTAGAGTAGGAGACACGCGCAGCAAAGCCACTGCAGGGAAATCTTTCCTGGCCATCCTGGGGGTGTGCAAGCCATTGACACAGGAATCAGAAGGGTCACCTGGTTTGAGCCCAGTTTAGAGGAGCCAACTCTTGGCTGATGCACAGACATTGCCTCTGAGATTTTGTGGTCATTTCTCATGCAGTGAAAGCTAACAGATGCATTGTCCTACGACACAGAGTTAGGGGTTGACTAAGCCAGGATTTGAACCCAGATTTGTCTGAAATCAAAGCTTCATTATTATGCCATGCTTAAAGCCCTTCGTGGGAGGCCTGACCTGAGTGGTTGCTAAGAAAAGGTGAATGACAATCACTGCTACTTGTGGGACCCTGGCCATGTCAGCTTAGTGAGTTTTTGTAGCAAAACAAAGCGGTAGGTGTTATCCCCGTGTTGTACACAAGGCTCGGAGAGGTTGTGTCATCTTCCTCGTGTTCACATGATATAAAGTGGCAGAGCCAAGACGTGTATCCAGGTGTTTCCACCTCCGAAGCCAGTGCACCCTCTGCTCTTTGGGTAGGTCTGTTGGTGTGCTTGTGTACCTGTGTATGTGCACGTGTGTCTGAACGTACGTTGGGAGGAACTTTGTGGGGTGGTTTCCCCTACTCTGCTTTGTGTCTTTGCCTTATTGGACTGATTCAGCCACAAGGTGAGGATCCAGTTACCAAGACAGAGTATGCTCCATGGCCAAGAACACGGATGTGTTCGGAAATTTCTGCCAAGGGAGAAAGGAGTGTTCCTTTTTTTTTTTCACTTTTACTACATTCATACTTTTATCAATGGCTATCATCGTTCATGTTTTCAAAAGTCATCTCATTTTTCCTCTGTGACATTTTCTCCTTTTTCTTAATAAATTGCTAAGTGGGAAAGTACATTGCATCTTTGAAAAAGTTCTTTTCAAGAAGCATCAGCAACACTGCCCTCCCAGCAGGCTGCTCATGTTGAAACTATTGTGAAAAAGTGGCACTCTGCCACCGGTGAGAATAGACCTTGTTGTTTACTCCAAAAGCTATTGTGGAACTTTGTCTCATAGCTGCATCCCAAATCAGCAAGATTTACTTTCCTCTGTTTACTATGCAGTCACAGCTCTTACTGCTTGGAGTTGTGTAGATGGTGAAGACCAGCTCTTAGTATTAGGGCAATGTAGGCGCATGACAAAGAGCCGTGAAGGAGGGTGGAAGAGCTCCATGGAAACAGGTCTCCACTGGAATCTGAACAATTTAAAGGCAATCGTGACCCAAGCAGAAACCAGCATATGTGACAATCACTGTCCACAATCGGAATCAGGAGAACAAGAGGCTCTGGGTCATTGTGGGTGTGGTGGAGAGCGCGCAGAATTTGGAGCTAAATTGGAACATAATTGCAGCTCTGCCATTTAGTGTATGTGTGAACTTTTTCAAGTTGATTGGTTTCTTGGCATCTCAGTTTCTTCATTTACAACAAGAAGAGCTAGTTTGGCATCTTCTAGCTTCAAGGGATAGACGGCAATGTGAACTAGCTTACAAAAAATGGAATCTGTCAGCTCACAGTACTGATGAATCTAGCTTTCATTCTGGCCACTTGCCAGTTTGGCTGGCTTCAGGTATGGCTGGCTTCAGGGGTTCAGACTGCATCTTCATAATTCTTTTTATCTCTGTTGTTCAGCTTTGCCTACCAATGCTTGTTCTCATTCTCAGATAGGCTTTTCCTGCAAGATGGCCCCCAGATTTTAAAATTCCTCAGAGCTCATGGAGTCGGAGGAACAGCAAGGGTCCTTCCCAATGTGCCCAAGATCTATCTAGATGTGGGAGTAGCTGCACTAGACGTCTTTTGTGTTTCCTTCTAGAGACACCCTTCAGAAGGAAGAGCCCTTCTCCACCCTGCTGCCTGCCTCGGGAGGTGGTTCTGCATGAACCATATCAAGGTCTTCCTTGTCTTCTGATTTCCAACTGGGTTTGGCCAATGTGGAGCCCTGGCAGAATACTGAAGAGAAGGAAGAGAGTGACTTTAGGGTATTTACTCCTCCTGCTGTCTTCCTGAGATGTTTCCATGGGCTGGCTGTGTCCCTGACTTAAAGGTTACACCTGCCGTCTAGTAGCTCTCTCTATATGGCCCCTCTGCCCCCAGACTTTACTCTATGCCCGTTCAGGACTAGGAGTGGTACCAGCCCTCATAGTGACTAGCCTTGGGGTGCTGTTCCTTCTCATGTAGTTTCTCTACATGCTTAATTTTGAAAATAGTCCTATTAAACTTAGAGGGTGCCTTCTGTTTTCTGTTGAAACCCTGATACAGTGAGCAGTAAAAGTGTGCAGAGACCACTGGTGGGAGTGAGGCATCCGTGTCCAGACGCTTCTCTCCCTGGCACTTTCCCTAGCTTCGTGGTTCCTCTCTTTCCCTCTCCCTCTCACTCACTCTCACTCCTGTGGACAGCTTGCCTGTTTGTGTAAGGAGGTTAATATTTCCGGCTTCGGTGCCCACCTAGAGGCAGCAGTTGCAGTAATTGCAATCTTTTATATTTGTAACTTTGTTTTGAGATTAAGGAAGCACCTTCACATGTAACCCTGGAAGAACTCCTTGGCATAAGTGTTATAATCCATATGTTAGATATGTGAAAAGTATAATTCAAATAGATTAAGTGGATCACCCGGGTCACAGCTAATAGTGGTTGAACTAGACTCCAATCTTGGGTCTGTCTAATGTGCAGTGAATAAGGGAATATCATTTATTTTTAATTTTTAAATTGAAGCATAGTCGATTTACAAGTGTAACATATTTATGTTAATTTCTGGTGTACAGCATAGTGATTCATTTATATATATATGTGTGTATATATATATATATATATATTCCATCTTATACTCTTTTTCATTATGAGCTATTATAAGATATTTGATATAGTTCCCTGTGTTATACATTCGGACCTTGTTGTTTATCTATTTTTCATATAGTAGTTAGTATCTGCAAATCCCCAACTATCATTTATCCCTTCCCACCCCCTTTCCTCCCTGATAACCATAAGTTTGTTTTCTATGTCTGTGAGTCTGTTTCTGTTTTGTAAACATGTTCATTTGCATCATTTTTTTTTTAAGATTCCACATATATGTGATATCATATGGTATTTTTCTTTCTCTTTCTGGCTTGCTTCACTTAGTATAACAATCTCCAAGGGGAGGTAATTAATTCATGGATTTGTGTGTCTTGATGAGGGGGGTGGTTACTTGAGATAGATAAAAGAAAAAAAAATCATGATCGTCTTTTACATGCAAAAAAAGCCAGACTTGGTGACAGGGTGTTGAGTGATGAGTGTGGAGAATCCTGGGTAGAACTGAATGGCTCTTCCTAAAAAAAGTGAGTGTTTAAGAAACCATGAGATGGAAAGGAGGCTGAAGGCTGTCTGTGGGGGAGATCAGGGCTGGAGGGAGAAGGGGAGAAATGGAGAGCTATACAGAGAAAGAGACGGAGACAGGGATGAACAGAGACAGAGGGAGACAAAAGGGCAGAAATTGAGATAGAATCTGAGAAAGAGAGCCACAGAGACAGACAGAAGAGACACAGAGAGACTCAGACAGAGAGAGGCAAGCCAAGCACACGGCGGCGGGGTGTCCGAGGGGAGATTTTGAGAAAAGAGACATGCCTCACAGGGATTTCTCCAAAGTGAATTACCGTCCTCTTGCCAACAAAATCTTTGGTAAAATACCCATTTCTCACTCATGCCTCAAGGAATGGATTTTCTTTTAGGACAAGGCAGAGCAGTGGTTGGAATGGGCGAGAAAGGATGTTGCCATCAGGGGATAGCTGCCTCTGGGCTGTATTTGCAAATGCAAGCAGAAATGATTGTCATTGTCCCTGGAGTCTGAGGTTTGCTTCGAACAGCAGAGCATCCCTGTGATGGGAACTCGAAGGGCTGGCCATTCATGAATAAACAGCCTGGATCAGAGCATCCATGTAAAGCCTTGAGTGGAGGCTCGCCCAGGAGGGTGCTCGCAGCTCCTCCTGCGCCCTGCGCAGTGACAAGGCGTCTGCACTGAAGAAGGTGCTGTCTCAGGAGGTTTGTCCCCAGTGCCCCTGCAAAGCTGTTCCCTACAGCACACTTGCAGCATCCAAGACAGCCTTCCCTAAATGGATGAGGAGTGATTTATGTCCTCTGAGGCACTTGCAAAAGTGGTTTAGAGAACTCAGGGATTTTTTTTTTTAAAGTTTGCAATCTTTTTTCAATGGGGATATTACATTAAGTGGTAATAATAATAATATAAAAAAACAAAGCGAATGAACATCAGCTATAGCAGAACTGATGAATGGGAAATGGGAGGCTTCCAAGCTCACTTGTCTTATGACCAGGCAGGCGAGGAGTCCCTCAGGAGTCTCTCAGTGGAAGCTCCTAGGACTCCCCAAAGCACAGCTTTTAAAAAGTTACCACCTGCATTCTTAGTTGATGCCTCTTGAGGAGATTCACAGAGTAAATTAACATAATCATGGGTTGGCTGTTTCTTTCAGCCAAAAACATCTTAAAATTGGTTGAACCAGTGTTTCTCTGCTTCTATTTATTTGAGCACTGTCTTAGCTCTGGTTGCTGTGAACAGAATACCTTAGACTGGGTGGCTTATATACAACAGAAATTTATTTCTCACCGTTCCGTAGGCTGCGAAGTCCAAGATCAAGGTGCTGGCAGATGCAGTGAATGGTAAGAATCCTCTTCCTGGTTCATGGTCAGCTGTCTTTTCACTGGGTCCTCACCCGGTAGAAGCCTTACTTCCTTTATAAAGGCACTAATCTCATTCGCGAGGGCTCCATTTTTGTGACCTAATCACCCCCCCCCAAAGGCCCCACCTTCAAATACCTTCACTTTAAGGAATTAGACTTCAACATACACATCTTTTTGGAGGGGTCACAAACATTCAGTCTATAGCAATCACAGACCTGGTTGTCTCTTCTCCCAGTGTTGTGTTTATTCACAAGTCAAGAACAGTCTTCTGGGAGACCGGTTGGGGCAATACTGGTCTGGATGACACAGAGCTGCAGTGTCCAATATGGTGGCCGCCAGCCACGTGCGATAGTGGCACTTTCCTCCTCTCTATGGCGTCAGCGTGGCCTGCTGGTGGCGCACCTCAGCCTGTGGAGACCAGAACTGAGGGGCTGTACCCACAGGGCCTGACACCTGGCCCTCTGCACTGTTCTGGGGAGGGTGCTCACCGGTGGGGACGGCATGAGGGAGCTCTGGACTTAGGCCAACCCGAGATCTCACTGCTGTGCCTCTGCTTCCCAGCTTCGAGGGGCCACAGGCTTATTTACGTCTCTGAGCCTTTGTTTCCTCTTCTGTATATGAGGACCAGTCACACTTATTTCCTTGGGGTCTTGTAAAGTTTAGAGGTGATGTGTGTGTGTGTGTGTGTGTGTGTGTGTGTGTGTGTGTGTGTGAAGTGTCTAGAACAGAGATTAAAAACAATCAGCCAAAACAAAACTTTTAGGAGAGCCTGACATTTCTCGTCAACCACAAAAAGCAGAAATAAGACCTGCATTCAGACTTGTGGGGACTTCCAACATGGCCCGCCCACCCCACCGGAAGTTCTTCCAGAGACTTTCTGTAGCAACAGCCAAACAACCAGCAGTCCACTCACAAGAAGTCGTGCTCCAGGCCCTGTGGCAGGGCTCCTGCACAGAGGGCCTGTCTCCTGATGGCTGTGACAGTGACACATGCTTTGATAAGCACATCTCATCACCTTGTGGACACTCCTTTCCAAAGCTCACCCAGGGTAGGCTGTTTTGTAATAAGACAACGAAATCCAAATTTGCTAGGTACTTTATTTGAGAGGTAGGGAGGGAAATGAAAGTTCTTCAATTAATTGTTCATCCTCGGCCATTTTATTGCCTCTAAACACTGCCTTTCCCTTAATAAAACCAGTACTGCAAGGAAGTGGCCGTGTGGATGCTGACAAGCTAAAAGTGAGTGCTGGCTGGAGTTCATGGTTAGGAAATAGGAGCTGTCGAGTTGGCTTTCCTGTGGGGAAGCTGATCCATCCCAGGAGCCGAGGATGGGCTGCTGTAGGCAGGCCTGACCTCACAAAACAGACATGGGGATTAGGAGGTGCCCCGAGGCTGTGGGCGCAGGAATGAGGTCAACCTGCTCTCCCTTCAGCTCTCCTAGGAGGATGGGAGATACCCGGGGGACATGCACTGGGTGACAGGCCAGACAGTGTCTGTTCTAACTGGTCAGGACGTCACTCTGGTCAGCAGCTCATGCTCTGAATACAGCCTCTACAAAGGGCACCTCTGAGTGGATATTGGGAAGGAATCCAATTCCTTCTATGTGGCTTTAGGGCGGCACTCTGGATATACTATTCAGCTGCACCCATCTGGCTAGTTTCCTTGAAATTTTCCTTGGAGGGAAGTAGCAAAACTGGCTAGAGAGATAGAGAGATGAAAGCTTTGCCTGGGGACAATCATAAGAGTATTTTCATTCGGTAGATCTGTGGTTCTCCAAGTTCAAAAAAAAAAAAAAAAAAAAAGAAACATCATTTATTGAGGATGGCAGAGACTTTTACCTTCTAATATCTAATTTATCCTTTTCTTCCTCAGTAAAGAGCTTCTAAATTTCATCTTGGCTCATGACCACTTTGGAATAAGGAAACTCCCTTGCTGCTGTGTGGGATCAGCTAGGGTGCCAACGAGGAATACATGACACACTCAAATTGGATAACTGGCCAGAGCTTAATAAAGTGACTATTTAAAAAGGGTGTGGGCAGGAGTCTTAGAAACCCAGAGAACTGTTTTCACCCCTAGGCCCAAGGGACAAGGGGAATTAGCGGTTAGCAAACATGGAGAGAGTCACTGGATGGAGGTGGTTGATTGACAGGAGCTGTGACCCTTAGGAGAGGCAGTGGCTGCTGGTGAGGAGAGGTAATGGAGGGAGTGGTCGGTCCCTGGCAGGAGGAGTGTTTATCACGGACATTGCTTAGAATTGCCTGTGCAAGGTGATAATAAAAAGTTGACTTGTAGTTGGTTTTATGATTACTTTTAAATTGTGTACAAACAACGTACCTTCTCTTGTTTGCAACCTGAAGTAGACACTCCCACTCATGCACGAGATAGAGAGAGAAGGCCAACCCCTGGTGACATGGAAGGGAATAATCTGGGGAAGTAGATACCCCAGCCTCACCCTCCTCCACCTTGTCACCTCCTGAGTGTACATACATTGGCTGCACTCAGCAGAAGCCAGAGGGCAAGGGCACCCACTGATGTCATCCATTCAGATAAACCCTGTCAAAACACTAAACAGTGTAGAAAAGTGGATGTGGTGGAGGAACCAACAGAAAATATCCAGCCCTGAGTAGAAGCGTTGAGTGGATTTGCAACGCTATGAGGTATCTTTATAAGCAGGAGGTGTGCCTGCTCCTCTCTTCTCCTTTTTCCTGCTGGTTTGAATTCAGATGTGATGGCTGGAACGGGAGCAGAAGTCTCAGAGCTCACAGTAAAAACACATGTTGCTGATAGCAGAACAATGAGACAGAAGGCACTTAGAAGGGCCTGATGCTCGCGGGGGCTCCACACAAGCCTGCATGCACAAGAGAAGGAAATACGCTTCTGTTTTGTTTAATCCACTGTCCTTTGGCCATTTGCTGCCAAACCTAATCCTACCTATTTGGATGAGTTCTTTCTATTGTAAAGAAGGTATTTGTTGACCCACCAAATAGTTATTTAAAATAAACTGTCTGCTGAGTCTGGAGGAAATAGCATGAAGCCACTGCTGGCCCCTGATTTTGGTCTCTGATGGTAATATTTGCAGAACACAATGGTCTCATCTGTTATTTCCTCAAAGGAAGATAAAGGATTTGAAGACACTAACCTTTGAATTAGGAATCCAGAGTCTGACCTGTGTGGGGCTTTGATACATTGCTATTTGACCACCTTACTTGCCTTTTAAGTTTTTTAAGATATGGGGATCTAAGCAAGAGGTAGCTATCATAGGAGCATTGAAATGATAGTAGAGTTTATAAAAATGAATTTCATAAATTTCTGCAAAACATAGACCCATAAAAGGTACTGATAAATACTACATGATAAATTGCTTTAACCTGTCACATAGAGGCAGGTTGCATCTGTAATCAGCTGATTAAATTCTCCTTCCCTGAGCTCTGATGCCATCATGGTGATTTTCCAGTTTCCAGTGTTACTCTGTGTTTGGCTCACTGGTGTGGTTTGTTGGAGAGCACGTGGAAAGGGGCAGGGGAACCATAGGGAAAATGATCATCGTATAAGCCATAGAAACCCACGGTGAAGGATCTTAGGGGAATTATTTCCTTCTCCTCATCTGAGCATCTTTAAGGCTCCATTTCATAGCTGAGGAGCATGAGGCAAACATGAAATCTGAGTTCAGTAATGTTGCCTAGAAACAGGAACACCAACAGCCCATCTGTGTATTTCCCACTATGACCAATCAGACTCCTGCACATTCCAGAGACAGTCAGATGTGTATGGGCCATATGAGTATAGCCAGAAAACAAAACAAAACAAAACAAAACCCCAAAACCCACACACACAAAAAAAAAAAACCCAAGAAAACCCTCAGTAAATTACTAAGAGAGAAATTATAGGTGTTTGGCTTTTCTCGCTTGCCCCCACCTTTTGGTGTCACTATCAGATAGCATACAGGCCTGAAATTGGTCAGTTGTTCCTGCACCTCTTTTATTTCAGAAACATGAGAAATGTACTACTTTGAAAAACCACTATCAGGAGGCACGAAGCCATTTTCCTCAAGGTGGGATCTGTGCAACATTAGCAGTATCTTGTATTTTTGGGCTTGGGTATAAGGATGGGGCAGATCAGAATAAAAATGAGCCAACCCAACAGGTTTGGGAGCTGTTTGCAAAATACCCCGTAAGATATTTTGGGTCTATAATAGATTTACATCGTGAAGGAAGAGTAGGCAATCTACCTGATTAAGCTTTAGTCTCATCCATGGTTTTAATGATCAAACTAAGAAGAAACAGAGGGAAAAGCTAATTACAGGCCTTTGGGGGTTTGCTGACCCAGGCTGGAAAATACCCAAACCTCCCCCACTTCCTTAATTTAAACTGCATGTTCTCCTTATGTTATGAAGTTTAATGTAAAGTTTTCCAAAGTCAGGGAGGAGCCCAAATGAAGTTTAAATGAAGTTCATGTAAGCTTTAACCCTCTGCTGCTGTAACTGTCAGATCTCCACGGATGAGATCTGAGGTTTGTCCCACGTTGAAAAGGCGAGCTAGAGATGAATCCTGTCCGTATTTCCACTCCCTACAAAAATGGGGACTAGCGGCTGGTTTGTGAAGGCTTTTTTTTCATTTTAGAACTGGTTGAATACAGGTTGGTCTCAGCCGAATTTAAGCCTTACTTTTGTTTTTGAAAGCTTTAGCAGAATTCCATAGCACTTGGAGAGTCTTTGAAACAGTGAGATTCTATAAGAAATTAGCTTGATAGATTGGTTCATTCATCCATTCTCTCATTCATTCATTAATTCATGGCACCAGGACATAGTGGTTAAAAGTATAACCTTTGTTCATCCATTGAATCACCTATTCAAATTTCAGACCCAAACTATGCTGAATACGGGTCTTTAAGGGTTAACAAAACTCTTTGAGCCTTTGTTTCTTTAGTGGTAAAATGGACATAATTATAATAATATCTACTTCTTTGTTTAGTTGATGGAGTAAAGTCTAAGCATAAAGTAAGGGCTCAATAAACAATAACTTAAAAGGCCACCCATCTATCCATTCATCCATCCATCTACCCATCCACCCACACACCCATCCATCCATCCATCCATCCATGCATCCTCAGATCTGTCAACTACTTCCTGAAAACCTCCTATAAGGCTGGCTGTGATCTAGGCACTCGGGATACAGGGTGCCTGATGTCCATGTCTTACAGACTAGGTTTGTAGATAGGTAATTACAATACAGCGTGGTAAATGCTGTGACAAACATAAAGTAGAGAGAAAGTTTTTCTAATTCACTTGGGGAGTAGAGTGGGGACCTCATTCCTCCTCCTAGAGGGACAATCTATCAACTATGTTCAGAGGATTACATAGAATTAGGGACAGAGACTTATTTTGGCTTAGCACGAGGGAGGTCTTTCTAGCAGAGATCTGGAACGTGGAACAGGAGGCCATAGGAGGCACTGACTCCTGTCACAGGATGAGGCATCAGGTAGAAGCCAGAAGATCAATTTGCAGAGATATTTAGAGGGGGCTTCAAGCACTGAATAAGTGATCACACTAATGACTTTCAGTATCTTTTAGAATGCCAAGGATCTGTGATTCTTAAGTGAGCCGGAAGTGCTCAGATGAGCTTATCTGGGGTTGCTGAATCGGAATGAGACAGGATCATTCTGGGCAATGTAGCTCTCTTGGTAATGACCAGGATGGTGATATGTTCATGCTGTGAGATAATTACTTTGATTTTTATTTTCAGAAATAAAAATTGTTGTGGGCACTCAAATATATGCTGAGATTTCTCACTGAAGTCAGTATGGCTTGGGTACATTGGCACGTGGCCTTCTGTCAGGCAATGAAAGGTAATGCATTTCCCCTTTCCCTCTCTTCCCCCCCCACCCCATATATAAGCTGCTATCCAACTGAGAGAAAAACGTGATGGTCAAGTGTCACAATCAGCTACTTTCAAGCACTTGAAAACCTCTACATCCATTGCTTCCTTTACTGAATTCCTATTCGGTGTTTTTGCCTGGTTGTCAGATTCTGCAGCGTGCTCACTTTTACAAGTCGCGTCAAAAATTCTATATAAGTAGAGTGAACTTTTTAAATACATAAATCAGAAGATGGGTATCCCCTGGCAGTTTCAGTCTATATGATTATTTATTTTTATCCCAGATTATCTCATGAAGGTGTCACATACTAGGAGGACAAATACTAGCAAAAATATAAAACAGAAATTGAAGATTACCCACTCTCCCAGCACCGTGCCAAGGGCACGGCAAGGTCACAAGTGTGTGTACTTGAAGGGATGTTGTAACCGAGATCATTGAACTTCAAATCCAGTTCTGTGCTTTCTGCAGCTAAGGTAAAAAGAGAAGCAAGATTATAAAATATTTTTTGTCTTCTCCCAGGGATTTCTGCCTTCTTTTTTTTTTTTTTTTTAAAAGATAACATTCTTTATTTTTTTAAATAGAGGTACTGGGTATTGAACCCAGAACCTCGTGCATACTAAGCATGCACTTTACCACTGAACTATATCCCCCACCCCCTCTCCCTGTTTTAAATGCCAGCTCTTTCTGGCAAAACCAGGCTAAGGCCAGTAAACACTTAATTTCAGCTTGTTTCCTGGATATTGGCCACATACCCTCAACCAGATTGAAAGTTTTTTCAAGGGTAAGGACCTGCCTTACCTTTTGAATCACCCAGGGTAGGTGACTAGCAAACGCACGTTGAAGGATTAGTATGAAAAAGGCCCAATTCAGCAATGTCCCAGAAGTTAGAGTCAGGGCCTGACTTGAAACTAATTTAAAAAGAAGATGAGTGAGGTTGGGGATGGGGTGGGGAGAAGGGCAGAGCAGTATGCTGGGCCTGAAACCCAGGGGTGTGTGACCCCAAAATGTGTATTTGTAACCAATTCTGAGCCGCGTGATGTCCAGACAGTTTGGCTCATGTCAGTCAGGCAGGATGGAGAGGGTTTCAGAGCTTGGCTCTAGACCATGGCATTGTTTCCTTAATTTCAGTGCCAGTCTTTTTTTAGGACTTGGTGCCAAAAGTGTAAAATAAATCAAACCATCCACGATCACTGTCCGTGAGGTTTATCTGACCACCTCGGTGTTTACTTCTTAATTTTTCTGAAGTCACAGCCATTTGAGAAGGCAGATGTTTCCTTCACATTGCCTTTCTTTTCTCTAAGCTTTCTTCTATGAAAGTGCCCATGTGGGCTCAACCAGCTTTTCTCCCTTGTGCCTTTGTTTGAATAGGCTTCTGGCTTTTGGGTGTGCCTGAGAGATTGAAGATTTTTTCCTTTTACATTAAACATGTATATACAACATAAAATGAAATAAAGATGGAGAATGAATATCCTGGTTTTGAGATGCAGTGACTAATTCATGTGACATCAACCTGAGGGGGGCTTCATGTAGCTAATCTTTAACAGGTGTGTTTGCTGCCAGACAACAACATCTTTCTCAGAAAGAGTCCAAAAAAAAGGTCCAGAACATCAGGGAAATAGACCTAAGGGGTCCAGCTGTCACCCAGTGGAGAAATGCTAGACCTTCACCGTCCAAGGTAGAAACCACTAGCTGTAGCTGGCTATTTAAATTTAAATGATAAAAATACAATTAAACAATTTCAGTTCCTCGGTCCCCCCAGCCACATTTCAAGCACTCAGTAGTCACAAATGGCCTATTGGACAACATGAATCTAGAGCATTTCTGTCATTTGGAAAGCTCTGTTGGGTAGCTTGGACTGGATGGAAATATAAGGAATGTGGTGGGGAGGAGACAGAATTAAGGTGGAATTCTAGCTCTGCCACTTTTTAGCTGGGTGGCCAGGACAAATGACTTAATCTCACTCTCTCTCAATATAGTTTTCTATAAAATGAAGAAACTTCTGCTTTGTGCATAGGATTTCAGTGAGCCATCTGCATGCTGCCCTTAGCATGCTGTCCCCTCTTCGGAGAGGTCTCCCCCAGCCACCCTATCAAATGTGGCTGCCACCCCAAAATATACCACTTGGCTCTCTTGATTATTTTGAGTTGTAGGCACTTGGAAAACAGCACATGCAGGGAGAGGATTTCTCCGAGCTCTTTGGATCTGCCCAAAGACGGCACCTCCCCAAAGGAACTCACCGTGCCATAAATCTCCTCCCAGGAGGTTCATCAATCAGGGAAAATTGACTAATTACAGGATAGGAGGCCAGAAGTTCACATCACACCCAGAGAACCTTTGTCACAAACTCTCACAACTCCCACCTGTTCTTCTAAGATCCCACTCGTCTTTCCTGAGATCATTTACTCTCCCCCGAGAAGCCCTACTAAGATGGTATTTAAGTCTGAATTCAGTCTCCCCGGGCAGTTACTCATTTCCCCTGGGTATCTCCCAGGCATACATGAGGAAGACATAGCTGTCTTTTATTTCAGGGGTTCTCCACTGGGAATTCAGAAGGTGAGAGGGAAGGTGATTTTTCCTCCCCGACACCATCCTTTCATTTCCTTCACAGCTTTTATCTTTATCTGAAATGATTGTGTCCTCTCTCTCTTCTTCTCTACCATCTGTCTGTCGCTTTCTTTATTATCTTTTCTTACCATCCTCCAATATGCAAACACATTGTATGGTTTTTACCAAACACCAGCCAGTTCTCCAATTCTTTGACCCCCAACTGGGTGTCCAATAGTTTAATCCAGTTCTGATGCTAAGTACCCGGAGTTAGCACAGAGCCCACCAGTTAGGGGCTCAGTCCCACAAGCCTGCGTCCTTTCTGGAGGCCAGCTTCAAATGGGCTGCCCAGGCTACCGACACTGCCTCCTGGCCAACTACGGATTTGAGAGTTCCCATGACCCCCTCCTCAGGTTTGATAATTCATAAGAATGACTCACAGAACTCAGGAAAGTGCTTTACTGACAATTCCTGGCCTATGCTAACAGATACAAGTCAGGAACAGCCAAGTGGAAAAGATGCACAGGGCATGCCAGCCTCACGATGAGTTCACCAAAACGGAAGCTCCCTTGGCTTCACTGTTTCAGAGTTTTCATCGAAGCTTAATTATGTAGGCGTGATTGCACTGCTGGCCTTTCGAGACTGAACTTAATCTCCAGCCCTGTGACCCTCCCCAGAGTCTGGGGGACTGAGGGTGAAAGTTCTAACCTTCTAATCACGTGCTTGGTTTTTATGTGACCAGCCCTGATCCCGAAGCTACTGAGGTCCCCTGAAACTATGAGTCACCTTAGCATGAACCCAGGTATGGTCAAAAGGGGCTCATTATGAATAAGAAAGACACTTTGATCACTCTGGAAATTCCAAGGGTTTTAGGAACTCTGTGCCAGGTACCAGGGACAAAGACCAAACATATGTTTTTTTTTTATTGTAACAGGCACACAGACACGCATATATACACACCAGAATGTAAGTGTCATTAGGAGAGAGACCTTCTCTGCATTATGTATACAGTCCCTAGGACAGTCCCTAGGTGATCAGTTAATTTGTGCTAAATTAATGAATAGCCAGCTCTCAATTATTTAATTGAGGGGCGATATAGTGTAGTCATTAATGATCATGATGCTAATGATAATAATAATTTAGCAATAGTAGCCACCATTTACTGAGGATTTTCTACGTGCCAGGCATTTACTAAATACTTCACATTATCACATTTAATCTTTACAGCAATCCTATGAAGCAAGTAATACTGTTCTTCTTCTCTGAGGAAATTATGCTTCAGAGACGTCTAAAAACTTGTGTAAGTAGTAGAGACGTGATTCGAATCAATATCTAGACTTCTAATTATTTTATCTCATTGGTTTATATTAGAAGAAAATATTTTTCTCTAATCAGGGATTTTTTTTTTCTTAAATGGAGTGGAACTTATAGCAGAATTCAGAAAACATTCTCTACCTTGGATTCAGTTCCCTCTAAGGTCCCAATTGTTAGGACTGCTGTTTTGACTTGCAATTAGGCTTTTGGGATTTAAAGCTAGGCTGCTGTTTGTATGTCTTGTTTTGCCTAAACAGGTCAGTGGATCAAGACATAATCAGCTTATAAATTAATTTTGTGACTCCCCAACTGTCTCTAGCTCTGTGCTCTGAACATCTTCTAAATCTCTTTGTTTGTGAAATAAAGCTAAAGAGTCACATAAACTGCAAATGGTGAACCCTCATGAGAAAGAGCGGTGGGTGTGCCAGCCTGCCAGTGATACAGGCAACGTCCCAGGAGATGCTAAGGAACTGGTCCAGAATGAGGGAGACATCTGTGCCCTTCTAGTGCTGATAGGCTGGGCTGAGCTCCCTGTAAACCTTTTTTGGGAGCCACACCCTGGTCTGCACAAAGAACTGCAGACAAAATTGAAGACCATACATTGTGGCACCAGAGTTGGCTCAGAAGACTCTTGGAGAAGCACAGAAGGAGGAGCTGGGACTCATAATTAGCAGGCCGGCAAAGGCTGCTGCTAATTTCCTGTCAGTTGTGGCCTTGGAGTGCAGCTGGGGCCAGAGCAGGCAGGTCTGATGACTTCCGGGAGACAGGTCTTGGCAGAGACAGCGTGTTCTTTCTGAATCCCCTTGAGCTGTGCAGCCTCTGCTTGGAGAAGCACTGGAGTCTGGTGGGGAGGACTTTCCCTCCACGTTTCCTTGGACAGGTTGGGTAGGGAGCTGGAGAGGAGATGAGCATCTTCAGTGACAGAGAAAACCTTTTCATATGGAGTCAAGGCTATTCAAACCCATGTTGGTTGCCTTCTGTTCAATATCAAAGATAAAAATTACTTTTTTTCCCCAGAGAATTTTTACGGTTTAATTTTTCTCTTTAGAAATATAATAAAATGTCTTAGTTGGGGAATGCTATGTGCCAAGTACTATATAAAATGCTTTAAATATATTAATTAAATCTTCACAGGCCTATGAGGTAGTTACTATTATTCCCATTTCACAGATGAAAGAAGAGGCACAGAGAGGTTAAGTAACAATTCCCATTACTTTGAATGAGTAGCCACCTTTCAACAGAATATTTGCATTTATTTTCTAACTTGTTCATAAATCACCAAAGTAGGTAACAGTCTCTCTTGTTTTTCTTCTTTACTGTGCCTTGAATCCCAAATCAGTCTGACTGACTTCTTCATAGAGACGATAAGATATTGGCATTATGGGCTGGACTATTTTTCATTTCTTGGAATAGTCCACTGACGGGTACCAGAAGATGTCACCGACTTGGTGTATGGATTACTTTGATCTAAAGGCCATTGAGAACAAGCAGATGCAGGGAAAAATTGTTTATCTCCCTCTAAGTGCCTAAATACAGAGCATGAATTTCCTCTTTTATAATGAAAATTTACAGCTAGGGTCAACTTACTACTGTTGAAAGATAAACTAAGATATATCAAAAATTTTAAGTTTGAGCAATAATCAATTAGAATCAGTCAGTGACAAACTGGAAGCAGTGCTTCACTGACAGGAGCTGCAGGAAGGACTTAGAAAGGAGCTGGAAGCAAAGCAAGAGAGTTATTTAATTGGTTATATTTTAAGCAATTGCATTATTTGGGAATAGCCTCCCTGGCTGTTTGCAATTGGTTGTCCATAAATTTTGATTTCTTACCCTTAACAAATTTACAGGCTTAGATTTTGGTTTACTTTTGAGGGCTTCTAAGATAGTAGAACCACCTCCATCTCATGATCTCCTTGTTTAATTAATTTAACACTGCCATTATGCACAAGGCACCTAGGGCTCACAAACAGGTCTTCACTTTTTTTTAAATCAGAAGAAAGAAATGAACATAGTCGTCCTACTGGGGTTATATTTATCTTTATAGCAATGTAGTCAGAAGATATAATTAATTTTTTTTTTTTTGTGGAGGAAGGAGTCATGAATGGAGGAACTAAATCTTGGCTTTGTGAGCCACTGGACTGATGGCCACATAATCCCTAGATAGAATGTGGTACCATGAATATAACAGAAATATTCAGTTTGGTTGTATTCTGCCAAAACAGTCCAAATTCAGTGTGTTGGTTCAGAATTCAGTGCACGATGAGAGTTTCTTATAGTTTTTAAAAGTACTGCGCTACTTAAAAAATACAGTTATCTGTACTGGGAAAATGTACCTTTATGATGCGGTTTGGAGGTCCTTAAGCCAAGTCCATCTTGTTTGTTAAAACAGCACCTTCCAGCGAGTCATTAAAACAAAGTGCAAAAGCCGGCTGGTGTCTGAGACCATCTTCCAGGTGAGGGTCTCAGCTCCCTTCTCACCTCCTTTCTCCTCCCACCATTCATGCTCAGAACTACTAAATCCATTCCTTTGTTCCAAATTTTGACTCCATACCTACTTTTAACATCCATTTCTGGTCTTTTACAGAATTTTCATTCTTCCTAATTGTATTTGATGATTGGACTTTGGAGACCATGTTTCATTTCTGGCTTAGCTCATCTCTCTGCTCTTGCAACTATCATGTCACAAATGAGTGCCTCCCATTCCAAGACTCTGGTTCTGTAACTGCACCCTGACCTTGGCTTTTGAATTGGAGTTTCCTCTTTTTGGACTATAGATCCTTAAAGGAGCCCCTTGGATGTGCCAAAGTTTTTCTAAATAGAGCTGGTACAGACTCTTGGTGCTTTTGGGTGCAGCCTGATGAATTGCCTTTGTTAAAGAGGATAGAGCCTGGTGGCTCACATCAGCATCCCACTAGGATTTTTGTGTGTGTGTGTGTGTGTGTGTGTGTGTGACAAGTGCTTTGACCAGAGTTTTATAAATTGTAGAAAAAAATTATAGTATGATGATACATTTGCACATTGATTTCCTGAAAATAGATTCTTTTGATTTTATCATCCTTCTAGAAAATGTGTGTTTACATTGACATTTATGGTTACAGTCTTGAGACTCAGCCAAACCACAAGTCTAGATTTGGAGTAACGAGCATCGGGTTGCAGAGATGGGTCATTCTAATGGGAGTGTAAATCAAATACTGACACGGTGGCTGCTTGACTTGCACTCCATGAATGAGAAAAGTAACAAGTTGTAGGTTGTTTTTCCTAAGGTTGATATTACCCCCTCTTTTCTTTCCCCTTAAATTTGATTCTTTTGGCTAGCAGCCCAGCTTAAACTGTTGTTAGGGACTCTCTGAGCCAGTGATTCTTAGCTCTGCACTCCGTTCTTCATCTGCAGGACATACTTATGCTTAAACTCTCAAGATTGTAGAATCATAAACGTGACCTGCACAGGAATTGGGGATTGTTCACAAGCAGGTGAGCAGGATTCTCATCTGAGTTTCATAGGTTCTTTTCGGGGGGGACCATAGATTATCTTTGGAGAGCCTATAGAACTCTCATAACTCTATGAAAAATTAATATATATGTATTTTTGTCCTGTAGAGAAGCACATAACTTTCATCAGATTCTCAGCATGGCTTGCAGTGCCCCAAATCTTTGAAACAATTAACATAAGATACAGAAGCAGGTAGTAGCAGCTCAGGGATTGAGGCCATAGGCTGAAGCCACCTGGCTCTCTGCCAGGCATCAAAGTCTGCAAATTTCTGCTCAACGGGGGCTTTCCTTACTTATTTTTGTCAACATCTACTTTCTAGCACAGTGGCTAGCCCTAGGACACAATCACTGTAGGGTACATCAGTGAATGCATATATATCTTTGCAGAAGGAAAAAATTATACCCTGTGTGTAGTTAATGCAATGTCACTGCAATTTAAAAAGTATTAAAATGTGAAAAAATGTTGGTCTCAGAACTGTGAAAATATGAAAGCATAAGCTTAATTATTCCTTATCGAATAGATGAATGAATGGTAATTGGCATGAATAATCATAAACATAACTACCATTTATTAAATATTTATTATGTGCCAGGCACTTCACCAAGCTCCCTAAATGCATTACCTCATTATTTTGGGATTTCAACACTGGGAAACAAGTGTTACTGTCTTAGTTTGACAAATGAGGAAATGGCGGCTTGGGAGAATTAAGAACTTTTAAAAGATTTTAGTACTAGTAAGAGGTGGAACAGATTTTAAACTTGGGTTTGTTTGAATATGTCTCATTCTCTGAAGCTTTGGGTGGTAAAACCATATCAGCAATTTTATAAAGAGATCTCCATTCTCCTTTCTACCTGAAGCTAGAATTTTTGATACTGGTTTTGGTGATGCCTTGGTTTCTTTCATATACTCCCTACTGCCCCCATTGGGTAGGTCATAGCATTGATTAGAACTTTACACTAAAAATGGCTACAGGTTTGGTAAGTACTAATTAAATGGAAGTGTAGTTGAAGTTGTTTTTCTAAGAAGAAAGGTGGTGGTTGCTTTGTAAAAAGATTAGAGAGAACCTCTATAAGGAATATGAATTAGCATTTCTCACAAATTGTTACGAGTGAGTATATGTGTGTGAACATGTGTGTGTCCATTTACTTCATAGTATACAAGTGGGCACATTGGCAGTAGAAATAGATTGTCCTAAATATCTTGGATCTAGGGGAAAAAAAAAATCCTGGCACACAATGATTGCTAATACTTTTTTACCTTTTTTTTTTTTTTTTTTTGATAACTGAAAGCAGAGTGATGGGCTTGTAATTTGAGGAAGAAACTGGGAAAAGAAATTTCATCACCATGGGCAAAAAAGCATTCCAGAAAAAGCAGAAGTATTTTAAGATAGAATTAAGAGAGTGGAAGAAATCAAAGGACGGTACCATCCAGATACATGAGTGTTCACCACTCACTGGTATTTCCAGTAAGAGAGCAGGAGGTAAGTTCGGAGGTTCATAACCATTTGAGTTCACTCCAAGTTTTAGTGAGTTTCAACCCCACACTTGATAAATATAAGCAGTTTCAGTGTCAGGACTCTTCAATCTTGCTTTGCCCTTACAGGAGCCTCTAATCTCAGTTGTGATGACAATGGCCAATAGAATTCCTTGGTGGATCCATAGATTCTTCTGGTGTAATTCAGATTCTATCCTCTTGAGTTATTATATTCACCCTGTTCAGACTGACACATTACTTGACTCTAATGTTCAGCATGTTTTTGGACCTTATGTTACTTCTTCCTGGGGAGTTGGCAAGAGGTCTGGTGAACATTAATTTTTAAATCCCGAAAAGAGATATTTAGTTTAATTGAAACCCCTTTGGAACGCCTTCAAACTGGAGCCATAATTTCTTAGGAACAATAGTGGTAGTCTGTCAAAATGCTTTTGGAAAAAGAGTGAACTCTCTTGGTTCATTTCAGAGGTTACCAAAAACTGCTGCTGACATTTTTAACATATGACAGTTCAGAAAGCATCTTTGGCTGTCCAAGGTAAAATAAAGAGGTTCTTTTGAATATTCTGCTTTTAGTGTGTATTTTGTGCTTTTATTATAAATATAGGAAACGGTTTTGTCTTTTCTTTGGATTCGTTCTTGATACTTTATTATAAAATAATGATAAAAAGGTGAGAAGAGACTAGTTCCAGAGGGTCAAGGGAAGAATATTCCAAAATGAGTACATAGTTACGTAAGGGATCTCAGAAGTACACATCTGTCGGCAGCCTTAAGTGAACAGGCCGTGGGCCCAGGCCAAAGTTCACAGTAGCGTGTACCTGGTAAAAGGCAAATGTACGCATGCGTTAGTGGTGGTATGGAAGCCTCGTGGACAAAGAAATGAACACTGCGCATGTGCGGACAGAGTACCTAAAAGCAGGACAAGAGCGCCTCGCCCCGCGCGCCATCTTGTTGTGCTAGAAGGAAGTGCTGTTTAGATCCATGTCGGCTCCTGGCGCAGTTTGTTTTGCGGTATGGCGGCTCCTCGCGCATTTTCCCGGTTCGGCAGCTCACCTCCTCGAATCCCTCTTCAGCCCCCCTCGGCTGACACATCTTTTAGGAACTGGAAGAAAACCTGCATGGCTGGAATACACAGAAGGAGGACTGGATGAGGTCAGAAAAGTAAGCACTGCAGAGCGTTGCATGAATAGTACAAACACTGGTTTTATTCTCGTGTAACAGGACACAGTAGTCTGGGGAGAAATGGTGGTTACTCGGACTAGGGAGGTGGCAGTGGAAATGAGTAAATCAGTAGGTACAGGAAATAGTTTGGGGGTAGAATCCTTCATTTGGATTGTATTATTCTTGGGGAGATCCCAGAGGGAATTCAGTAGGAGCGTAAACCTCCATTGAGTCCTGGCTTGCTCACTAATTATGGGTATCACCTGTGGAATAAAAGCCTTCACCCTATCTGGTGTTCAGGTTTCCTCTCTGAGTTTAGTGTTGCGGGTAACTATGTTGTTAGTGAGAGAAATGCAATAAGGGAGAATTAATTGGCTCATGGACTCCAAGTTGTGTGAAAAATACAATTTGAGAAGAACAGAGGCTTCATCAGAGCCTCAGAAACAATTAGATTCAGGAGCTCAGTGATGCCAGGTAGGATTCACTGACTTCCATTGTTTCTCTCTGGGTACTAGCTTTATATTCTGTTAAGGAAGCTCCCAAATTGTATACCTTAAAACTTCTGCCAGCAGGCAGAGACTTCTTTGCAGTCCCAAGTTCAAAATCCTAGGAAAAAGCTCCGTTTAAGGCCAAGCTTGGGATAAATGCTTATGGTGGGATAAATCAAATGTGAGTAGACGCATGAGGTCACATAGGAATAAGGTAGCTTCCATGGAATAACTGGGAAGAAGAGGGAGGGTTGGGACCTACGAGTCGTTGTGAAGGGGTAACGGTGTTACAATTCTCATATTTAATCTGAGAGCATTCAGAAAATAATCACTGAGCATCTACTATGTGTCATGTGCTAAGTGCTTGAGATAGAAGACGTCTGCCGAAGTCTCTTCCAACCATGATGCTCTGCAAGTCTGTGAGATTTTACAACAAAGTGATAAAACAGCCAGTTGCCTCTGGTATCTGTGAATTTTAAATAATTATCTTCAGGTTTACTATCCTTTGTCAGTAGTGGAAATAAATGGTTTAAACTTTCTGGACAAAACAAAGCTTTACGTTTCTAATTTATTATACCTTGCTTTTGTTTTTTTTTTTTTTTTGGATCCATTTCCTACTGTGTTTTGAGTTTACTCAGTACTAACATTAACACTGCACGAAGGCTTTCTGTCTTGAGTATTTGAGGACGTGCACACATCTAAGTGTCTTGGCTTTCACCTTTCCCCGTGTCCTGGAAAGTTCTTCTTCCTAAATGTTTTTTTCACAAAGTTTGCTTCCTTACAGACTTTAGGCTTTTGCTTAAATGTCACTGTGGCCGTTAGAATAGTGGCCCTCAATGATGCTGTCCTATCCCTTGAACCTGGAAATGTGTTAGTTTACGTGGCAAAGGGTAATTAAGGTTGCAGATGGGATTAAGGTTGTAATCAGCTCGCTTGTGTAGAGCAGGATTAGCCGGGGCTATCCAGGTGTAGTCAATGTAATTAGAAACGCTTAAAAGGAGGAAGATGGAAGCGGAAGAGGCTGAGTCAGAGGGAGAAGTGAGCGCAGGGTAGCGCTCAGAGGGATGCAGCTTTGCTGGTTTTGAAGCTGGAGAAAGGCAGCTATGGATTAAGGAATGTAGTGGCTTCTAGAAACTGGAAAAGGTGAAGAAATGAATTCTTCTCTAGAGGCTCCAGAACGGTAAGATAATGCGTTTGTGTTGTATTTGTATTGTTTAAGCCAGTAAATTTGTGGTAGGATGTGGTCCCAGGTAGAATGGGGTCCCAGGTCAGGTACTCAGGGTTTTCAGGGTCACCTTTTTGTATATATGTGTTTTTATTGACGTATAGTCCGTTTACGATGTTCTGTCAGTTTCTGGTGCACAGCACAATGCTTCAGTCATACATGAACATATATATATTCGTTTTCATATCCTTTCTCACCATAAGTTACTACAAGATAGTGAATATAGTTCCCTATGCTATACAGTATAAACTTGTTTATTTTATATGTATTAGTTAGTATCTGCAAACCTCAAACTCCCAATTTATCCCTTCCTACCTGCTTCCCCCCGGTAGCCCTAAGTTTGTTTTCTATGTCTGTGAGTCTGTTTCTGTTTTGTAAGTAAGTTTGTCTTTTTTAAGATAACCACGTATAAGTGATATCACATGGTATACTTCTTTCTCTTTCTGGCTTACTTCACTTAGAATGACAATTTACAGGTCCATTCACATTGCTGCAAATGACATTTTTTTACTGGCTAAATAGTATTCCATTGTATAAATATACCACAACTTCTTTATCCAATCATCTGTCAATGGACATTTAGGTTGTTTCCATGTCTTGGCTATTGTATATAGTGCTTCTATGAACATTGGGGTGCATGTATCTTTTTGAATTAAAGTTCCCTCTGGATATATGCCCAGGAGTGGGATTGCTGAATCATATGGTAAGTCTACTTTTAGTCTTTTGAGGAGTCTCCATACTGTTTTCCACAGTGGCTGCACCAAACTATATTCCCACCAACAGTGTAGGAGGGTTCCCTTTTCTCTGCAGTCTCTCCAGCATTTGTCATTTGTGGACTTTTGAATGACGGGCCATTCTGACTGCTGTGAGGTGATACCTCATTGTAGTTTTGATTTGCATTTCTCTGATAATTAGTGATATTGAGCATTTTTTCATGTGCTTATTGGCCATTCATATGCCTTCATTGGATAATTGCTTGTTTAGGTCTTCTGCACATTTTTTGATTGGCTTTTTTTTCTTATTAAGTTGTAAGAGCTGTTTATATATTCTGGAAATCAAGCCCTTGCCAGTCTCATCTTTTGCAAATGTTTTCTCCATTCTGTAGGTTGTCTTTTTTGCTTATAGATTCCTTTGCTGTGCAAAAACTTATAATTTTAATTAGGTCCCATTTGTTTATTTTTGCTTTTATTTCTATTGCCTTGGTAGACTGCCCTAGGAGAACATTGCTGAGATTTATGTCAGATAATGTTTTGCCTCTAAGAAGTTTATAATGTATTATCTTCTGTTTAAGTCTTTAAGCCATTTTTAGTTTATTTTTGTGCATGGTGTGAGGGAGTAACTTTATTGCGTTATATACAGCTGCCCAGTTTTTCCAACACCATTTGCTGAAGAGATTGTCTTTACTCCATTGTATGTTCTTGCCTCCTTTGTCAAAGATTAATTGACCAAAAGTTTGTGGGTTTATCTCCGGGCTCTCTGATCTGTTCCATTGATCCATATGTCTGTTTTTGTACCAATATCATGCTGCTTTGATTACTGTAGCTCTATAGTATTATCTGAAATCTGAGAGGTTCGGGTTCACTCTTTATTGACGAATTTAAAACAGAAGAAAAATTAAAACTTGGGAAGGGGAGAGTAGGGTTATTCAAAAGATCAGCTATGCAGGTCTCCCAGGGCTTTCTAAAAAGGGGAGCTTCATGGGCAGGGTGGCCTGGCTCTTATCTAGTTGGGTAGCTGGCAATGTGTTTATTGAAGATGGATGTCTTTTAAGAGGATGTTTTGACAATCAAAAGCTGAACATCACACACTTACATTGCAGTTGCAACTGACAAGCCCTTTACAGGACACTTGTCAATGTGTAGGGGGTTGCTGGTGCATAAGCAAATACTTGTCTGGAAATTACATACAAAGCTAAGTATGAAGCCACTTGAGACAATGGGAAGTGGCTGCACAAAGGGTTCGGAGATGGCTTCGGGTAAAGTCAGAGATCAATAGTAGATCAGGACGTTTACACAAAAGAAATTGCACTTCATATTTAGAGCTTCATCCTTGGCATGATTTTATTCAACTTTCTCTGCCCTCTCTAAGAGTTACAAACTTTAGGAGGTCATAGACCTGTATTGAAACAGTCTGAGAGAATCATGCAGTGAATTCAAGGTTAACCTCATATGCTAATCCTTTAAACCTACAGTGTCCTTCAGAATTTATAAAATGTTTTCACATACATCTCATTTAAGCATCATAAAGACTCTCTACAGAATGTAGATCGGGTGTCTTTATCTCAATTTCATAAATAGTGAAACCATAAAGCCTAAATGATAAGAGCAGTGTAAATATTGGCACCATTCTCCAGTGTTTATGCCATACTTTCACAGATTTTTGCCTTACTTCATCCTCTTCACAATTTTGAGGGATAGGTGGGGCAAGACTTGCCCTGAGTTTGCTGATGAAGAAATTAAGCCTGAGATTGTTTGAAGTGACTGGTTGGGAAGAAATGAAACTAGGATTCAAACTCGGATCGTCCTGTGTCACCTCCAGTCCCATGAGTTTATTTTCAACCTGTTGATTATCAAAAGCTATGGGACATTCCTGAGAAGCCACTGGAGACAAAATTAAAAAGAGCTCAGGTTTGGGGGGCAGAATCCAACAGTCTTTGGTTCTTCCCCTTTCTGTGAGTCTCCGGGTCAGTCACTTAAACTCTCTAAGCCTTAGTTTCCTAGTTTGCAAAACGGGAGTCATGTAGGGTTGTTGTAAAGATCATACAAAACAGTTGTATGTAAAACGTCCGGTGCAGCCACCGTCTGCTGTGCCTCCACCTGCTGCTCCCTGTCCCCCTGGGCCGGCAACCACTGATTTGCTTCCTGTCACCATAGGTCAGACTGTATTTTCTAGAATTTTATATAAATGGAACTGTACAGTCAAACAAACAAACAACAAAACCACGTAGTGCAGTGCTTGATTCCCCAGTAGATGTTCAATGAAGAATTTCTACGATGCAGCTGATTAAATTCTAGTCCGCAGTTGAGTTTACAGAAATAGAGCTCAGGGGAGAGGTCTGGCCTGGATTTGGGTGACGTGGGGTCTAATATTTCTACTGAAAAAAGTGTAGTGAGCAGCCTGCTTGGTTAAGACCAGAAGCGTTGAAGCCCATAGCCTTTACATTGTCTCCCGGCTCCTTTGTTTCAGTCGATCATTTTGTTGGGCAGGAGGCTAAACCTGCCACCCGATGTTATCCAGGAGAGAGCAGTGAAATCAATGTGCTCTGGCATCAACAAGAAAAGGGAAACTCTTTATTATATTTTGTGCATAGGGTGGTCTGAAGGAAGCTAAAAGCAGGACACAGTCAGGCCTCTGAAAAGTCCACTTTCCCGCCTCTGTTTTCTGCTGCTTTCTCTGTGCCTGCTGAGTTACTCTCTCCCTCTGAAGGCCCTATTTCTCTTCTCCATTCCATGTGCTAGTTCCTTGGTCAACATCTTATTGTTCCAGGCCATCCATGGAAACTTGCTCCACACTCTCAATTGAGAGTCTAAATTGCTGGGACATAAAACCTTGTTGTCCTGGCCTGGGTCAAGTGTCTTCCCCTGAGTGACTTCACTAAGCTACAGTCAAGAGGGAAGAGTTATACAGAAGAGATGTGACTGATGGAGGCCACTCCATGCATGGGATGGGGCCTAGAGGCTGTGCAGATACCCCAGAAGTTGTTCACAAATTTCTTTCACACTATCTCTTGATTCTTAAGGCTCTAATCTAATCTGACCTCTTACAATGAAATAGATTATTAGGAGATTCTCTAATCTCAAGAGCACTGATTTTTTCCTGTTCATTTCTGGGTCTTGAGTGCATGATGTGTAGCAATAAGTATCATTTATTAAATGTTGTCAGGCCAGTGCTAAGCATTCAGTGCATCATCTTATTTAATCCTCATACAGCAGACCAGACGGCAGCTGTTATTTTCCATTTTCTACACGAGACACAGAAGCACAGAAGTGTTACATACCTGAACCAGAGCCCACAGCTGCTAAGTGATAGACGTGGCATTCAGACCTAGTTCTGACTGGGCTCTCAAATGCCACATTGCTCCTTACGCTTTGCTTTTAAGAGTGGCCCAATACACGCTTGTCAGCAGTTTGCTGTTGCCCTAAAATTTCAGACAACTCTAAGAACTGTCCAAATTATTGCTTTTGGAGAGAAATTTATTTACCTAAATACTATTTGAGAGGAACGAATCACTGACTTGCCTTTTAAAATATCTTCTGTGGCGTCAAGAGGGTGTTTATTGAAGTGATGGAGTGGTGCAGTCTAGACAAGGAAAGGTTGAAGGGTAGAATCTATTCATCTGCATATGAACCTCCCCCACTCCCCGTAATTCCATAACATCAAGCATTAAACACACAGATACTCACAGTCCTGTACATCTAGGGCAAACCTCTGAGGTCCTTGGTTCCTTTTGTTCTGTCTGGGTTGATTAGAGGGAGCAGCCCTGGGGTCTTGGCACTTGGTGGGTGTGACTCTCAGACCCGGTGTTGGATGGCTTAGCTGACTTTTCCCTCTGTGAGGCAAGAATACACCATACGAAACACATCTGCAGATGTGTTACTTACTTAGTTTCTGGTTACAGCTGTCAGGAGAAGGCTCTGTAATGTGCTGCAGCTTCTACCATGATAGGTGGGGTGGGGTGGGGAGGAGGCAGGCAGCACTGAGTACTACTATGGCATGGACTAAAATCCACTCATTGACTAATGTAACAAGCCAATAGGAGTGTAATCAGAGAACTGGGATCTTAGTGAGATGTCATTTTTGCCCAGAGTGTATGGATTTCTTCTTCCTCTTCCTCTTTTTTTTTTTTTTTTTTTTTTTGGTGAGGTTGGGTGAATTGTATGTTTAGCCAACCCACCTGAGTCTGTACTTTGCTCTTTTCCTCCTGAGTCAAACTTGATGCTTTCTTTGACCTTTCTGATTTTGCCCATTAATGGAAAAGCTATTTTTTCTAAATTACAGCTGAGTATAAAGGAGATACTGCAGACCTCCCTTAGTCGTGGTCTGTATTGGCAGGGACATGTGACTTACTGGTTTTCCCACATTCTTTGCCATCTTTGTTTAGTACAGAGTTCCAGTTGTTGATCAATATCGAGATGTGTGAGATACGGCCCATAGAGGGAGACAGAGGCTGTGTCAATGATTCAGGAGACTGGAAAGATTCCAAAAACTGTTTTGTCCACTATTTTTTTGGTCAAGGCAGTTACTTTTCATGGTCAATATATCTGACAGCAAGTTCCACAGAGGCCAGCCATTCCTGATCACACAACCACGCGGGCATTTCACGATTTGATGGAGAAATTAAAATCGTTTCTCGGGACCTTTTGGCCTTCCGTTCTGTGAGTAGAAACCAAAGAAAACTGAGCAGCAGAACAATTCTTAGACCATAGCTGTTTTTCCTACAGAAAGACCAGTTGTCTGTGGAATATAAAATTGTATTTCATTTTGAGGTTGGAGCTAGTCCTGTTCTACCACGTTCTGTGGATGCTCAGTTCCCTGGTCAGTGATTTTCTTTGTATTTCACCTTATTTCCTCTAAAGGACTCAGCATCTCTGAGAGGTGGAGAGAACCTGAAAGAGGATATAGGATAAAATCTTTCTGATAATCCACAGCCAGGTTTCTGGGTTCTAGTATTTAACTAATTTAAAATGAATCAGCAGCTCTAGGGACTGGATCATTGAATTTTCAAAGGAGGAAGCTCTACCTGGTATGAGAATGATCAGTTCTATTATCAGAACCAACACAGAGGTTTGACTCTCTTCTTCGCCCAGCCTGGTATAAATAGAGTACCCTGGGGACTCTGAAACACCCTTCCTATTCTGAGACAAGTAGGATGGAGTTCTTTGGGGAAAGAGACGCCCCTTCTTCCAGCAGAAGGAGGATATGAGAACTAGTGATGTTTAGGCTTTTTGTGCCCTAGCAGTGAGTAGAGTTCCCGAGAGGAGGACAGGTGCTACTTCAAGATTTGCTGCTGGGTGCACCTCTGTGTATTTAGGAACCACTGAGCTGTAGCATCAGGGTATTAGAAGTGGAAAAGTGTTGCTGAAGGATTTGTGACTAAGCAATTCTAGTATCTCAAGACCTCAGACGGAGCTGTGTTTGTCCTGGATAGATGTGAGGGTGCATAGGCTTGGAGAAGATACCCAGACAAGTAGAAGGTAGCTGTTGATACCAGCACAGCCTCATCTTCCTGGAATTTATTCCCTGTGGTGTGTTAGTAAATGTTGAACAATCGATTCTATTAAAAAAAAAAAAAAGAGTTATTCTGATTTCCCAATTTTTATAGTGTAAATAATCCTAATATTTATTCTGTGGCTGGTTTCAAGCTACCAACGAGACATCACTGATGGCAGAGTTGGAAAGAAATCTGCACACTCAACTCCCGCGAGCTGGTGCAGATAGGCTCCGGCCACCACTGCCCCTCACCCTCCTGCGTCATTCTCCATGCTTATGTGCCCAGGGTCTGCTGGCACAAGGCATCTTGAACCCAGATAGTCACTCTTATTTCTGGACGACGGGTGCCTGACTTGAATCTTGTCTCCTTTACTACTTCTGTGAGCTGAGTTGGAGAAATTTGGAAACCTTCAGTTCCCTTCTTTGGGACAAACAGTAGTATGTTAGAGGCTGACAACAATATTTCTTCATAATGAGGAATCATTTTCTTCTTGGGCCCAATCTGGAAGACATTATTTCTACTTAAATACCAGAGGCTATAAATTTGCCTCCCATCGTAGCAGAGACACACAGACAGGGCTTACTAGATATTGAAGCCGGAGAGACAGGGTTGAGCTTTAGTAGTGAATTAATAAAGCAGCCTGTTCTGGAATTGTACATGACAGGTGCTAGAATTTTTGTAGAGCATATTGGAAGAAACCAAAACCTCATAAAAATACATTTGAGAACCACCCAATAGTTTTAATAAAAGTATGGACTTTGAGTAATTGCAGTCTGAGAGGCTGATCGTTCTCTAAAAGTAACACCAAATTCTCTGATTTGAAGTGTAACCATCGCAACGTAGGCTAGAAAGATGAAAACAAAGGAATTGGAGGGAGTCAGCCATGATTCTCCTAGAGCCTAGGAGATTTTGCTTCTAATGCATCAGCTCTTTAGTGTGCATTACATAGCACAGACAGAATTTGTTTAAAACATGGATTCACAGGTGCGGTAGACGCTGTCAGTGCACCGCATGTATTCCCTGGGCAGCTCCTGTTCCTGTTCATCCCGGAGGCTCCATGCTACAAACACACACAACTCTCTCCCAGGACTGTCCCTCTGGTTGTAGAAACATACTCAGCCTGCTTGCATGGCAAGCTGGAAGTTCTGGAGAGTTAGTGCACCCTCAGTCAATCATGAATGGGGCTTGGAACATAAGTACCCCAGTTCCTTATCCTTCATGTGATGCAACTTCGAGATAATGTTCTGTACTAGTGGCTCTCAGAGTGTGTTCAGGGGACTTCTGGGGAACCCCCAAATTCTCTTAGGAGCTCTATGAGATCAGAACTACTTTTGAACTAATTCCAAGATATTATGTGCCTCTTTTCACTGATTTTTCTCACAAGGGTGTAGTGAAGTTTCCTATAGGTGATCATGTCATTCCTCTGATAGCTAAGGGAATGTATGCTTGTGAATTCCTGTTTAAAAAATAGTTTTAACATCTAATATGGTAGGTATCAGTGGACAGAACTGAAAATCTCTTTGGAGTCCTCAGTGATTTTTTTTAAGGGTTCAAAGATGTTGTGAGACCAAAGTGTTTGAGAGCCATGGCTCTGCGTCATCTCCTAGACCCACAGATTGAGCCCCACTTGTCCACAGCAGTGACTTGTTCACTAGCTTGTTTAGCGTGGGTTCCTTCCCGTCTCTGCCTCAGTTTCCTTATGAAACTGGTCTCGGGGTCTGCTGCAGGGGAGTCCAACCTAAGGCACTAGAGATTTTGGATGGTGCATCTTAATAAGCAACTTGGATGATCTGATTCAGATGGCACATGGACCTCACCTGGCTGAGGTTTTCACAAATTCCGTAGAGAGAGTGAGGAGGATATTGGACGCTTGCACTTGAACCACCGTTATGTATATAGTATACATAAATGCACAAACTTTCACACTCAGACATGATCACTTGAAGTGTTTAACTTTTAGTGCCTTTACATTCAGATTTTAATTCTGTTTCATCTCCTGGCTCCCCACGGTTTTGTGAATCTCCATATCAATCTCTTTTTCTTTTAAATTCTTTAATTTATGGATAGTACAGTCAAGTACCTATATACTATATATTTGATATAGTTCTAGTTCTGTAGTGAGGATTGGGTCCATTTGAAATGTTTTGTTTTAATTGCTGGAGGTATGAAAATCTTAGTTAAGAGATGTCTCCAGTATTGGAAAAGAGAGGTATTTGAATCAGGTAACCAGTGTCCAGACTGGCAGAGTAGGTAAGCAGCATATGTTAGGGAAAGTTACCAGCGTTTCTAGTAATTTATGTCTGCATTGAAATGTTTATTTCCTTATATCAAGATTTAATATGCATCAAATGAAGCCACATGGGTAGTAAGTGATGCAGTGGGACATGGGTTTGAGTCCCTAAACAGCTGTGTGACTAAGTCACTGGATTATAATGGAAATTACAAAAGAGAGCAATTGTAAAGCATAGCATAGTGAATCTCACAAAGTAAACGTTTCATAAATGTTGGCTATTATTACTACTACTACCCAGCTTTTAGAAGCCATGATTTTAGTCCTGAAGTATAAGTACTTACGGTATTATTAGAGAGCAGCAGAAAAGAAGTCCATGTTTGAGACCAACGTAAGATAACACACAATTAGGGGCTCAAGGACAAGACACAGGCTCGGGGACTCATAAAAGCTCAGAGAAGAAGGGAATCGGAGAAACCGAAACCTGTAGTGATGAGAAAAAATTCTGCGGTGGCTGTGCGACTTGATGCGTTTGTCTCTGAAAATGAATTGTCCTCTGTTTCCAGACAAGCCTGTGTCAGCTCATACCTCACACAGCAGGCTGAACATGCCGTGTGTAAGACTGCCAAAGCTTTTGGGCCACTTCCCAAGTCAGAATTAGGATGCTACGTGTCAGCTCACACTAAGGGCCTTTCCCCTCCTGTGACACAGTGATGCTTTTGGTTAGAAAACATCTTTTCTTTCAAAGGCATTTCATCACATTTACGTAGAAATCTTCCTGGGGAGAATTACAGTCACCACTTCTGTTCCTAGTTAGTGGTTGGTAAAATTGAGGTACCAAGTTTATCCATCCAATATGTCATTCCTTTCAACTTCCAAGAGGGCATCTTTATAGAAGAGCATTTCTCTCCATTCTTCGTTTGTTTAAAAAAAAACCCTAAAATGAATCCTATTATAAATTATATCTATGTGTGTGTGTGTGTGTATATATATGATATATTATATGTGGCAATATATGTTAAGATTTTGTTTTCCCCTATTGTAGTAAATGGCTCCTTTGTGATAATTTATCATCAAATACATCCTATGATCATTATTAGTGACTGCTATTACTTTTCTGTTACTTCATTTCATTGATTGTAAAATACCACTACTTTTTTTTTAAGACACACTGTCTGTGTACCACCAAGAAGGAAGAGACAATGGTGCTAATTATACTGTGATGTAATGCTCTCCTAGCACTTTGAGTTGTGATTCATAGAGCTTTTTATGACTTATTTAGATATAAATTGTATCATATATCAATATTTGTATACATTAGAAGGAAACCATAAAAATATCACTAAGGAATTCTTCAGTTGTCTTTACACTCCATATCCATGTCCTCTGAATCATATTTAAAGCCATAATTGTTTCGTTTTGCCACTAGAATCCTCTGTACTAGCCAAGCTGCTCACACTTTCTCTTCAATTTTGATGTTGGCATTTTCCTATTTAATTGTTTTTTCCTTAGTTCAATTGCATGTTGGCAGTCAGATGTTTAACAGTTTCTGATCAAAGTCACTGTAAAGTTTTGACAAGCTGATATATTTGGCAATATAGTAGCAGCCCTGAGTGAAGCATAACTTGGTCCCACTGATACCTCATTGCTTTGACATTGCTTTAAACTATTTTGTGGAGTTTGGCAACTTTTCTTGGCTTACTTGGTCTGTGATAGGAAATCCTTTGGTATGTGTTACAGTAATCAAACATAACACAGCTCCATCTACTTGTGGGCATGCTATGCCAGAATATATGGAATTGTGGTTGTACCAGTCAGAGTGGGCTAGATTATGCACCAATTTCCGTGGCTTAAAACCACAAGATTTATTTCTTGCTCATGCTATGTGTCCTTCTGGGTTGGCTGGGAGCTCTTCTTCACATGGTTCTTTCTCCAGAACTCATGCTGATGAAATAACCACTGTTGGGAACATTGCTGGTCATTGTGGCTGAAGGGGAAAAAATAGAAATGATAAATTGTTCACTGCTTTTAAGGTTACCCGTACTACTGGTGCTCACATTTCTCTGGCCAGAGCATGTCATCTGGTCACATCCATCTTTGGGGGTTTGATGAAGTGTAATCACTAAAAAATATTTGGTAGACAGCAATAATGGCTACTGCCATTAAGCCTTCTGGGTACAAAATATTCTCTTGGCTCTCTTTACTACATGTGGAACATAACGCATTCCATCCTAAAAGGAATCAGCTCACAAGCTCAATTCATTTCCCCGCAGCCACTTGAAAGGCAGGATATCTGGGTCATGGAAGATGGTTTCTCCACTGGGGGAAGGTGCGTGGTGAGTTCTGTATCAGGTTTGAATGTGGGAAGGTTAGAACAGGAACACTACGACTATCAGCACTTCTGTGCATAGAGAGGGAGAATGAGAGAGATGCAGCAGTCATTCTTCCAAAGCAATTTTGAAATCCCGCTGGTTAGATATTGCCAAGGGCTCCTGGCTTGGTGAGGCGTGTTCCTTGATTAGCCCTGGGGATGGGGGAAATCTTCCAACTTGACTGTTCTCTATTAACTTTAACTTTAAATTCACCCTCTGGGAGTTTATTTTTTTCCATTCTTTTTGGCCACAGCTGAAGAAGACATTGGCAGATATGCCCTGCTTAGGGGCTGAATGCTGTCTTAGCCCAGTATCTGTATTTAGACTATTGGGAAACCCAAAGTTGGCCTTAAATCTCAAATAGTACAGTCACTTTTGATCCAAGCTGGTGATTCTTTTGGCAATGTAATTTTCTCAGAAGTAGAACTTCTTATTCAGTCTCAGTCAGCTTCATGTGCCGGTGGAATAGTTGTCTTAGAAACATACTTCTTAGGTTGCTTTATCTTTTATCGTACTAAATTGTGGAGATGGCTGTTTTCCCTAAGACATTTTGTTTACTTGAAAAGATTTATCAGGTACTACTCTCATAATCTGAAACAATTTAAATGGTGGTATGTGGGTAAACATTTTAACAGTTGGCTCTTTAGAAGGGGAAAAAGCCCTGATTTGTGGTGTATCTTAATTTAGGCTGCTATAACAAATTACCATATGTTGGGCGGCTTAAATAAACAACTATTTCTCACAGTTCTGGAGGCAGAAAGTCTAAGATCAGAGTGCCAGCATGGCTGGGTTCTTGGTGAATGCTCTTTCCTGGTTTACAGATTGCTGTCTTCTTATGTATCCTCCCATGTGAGGGAGAGATAGTTAGCTGACTGATCTCTTCTTATAAGGGCACTAATCCCATTCATGAGGGTTCCATCCTCATTACCTAATTTACCTTCTAAAAACCCCACCTCCAAATACCATCACATTGGGATTAGGGTTTCAACATATGGATCTGTGAGGACATAAACATTCAGTCCATAGCATAGCATTTGATGATTTCCAGGGTACAAATACTCCTACCATGGCCCATTTCAAGCCACCGATGTGACTGGTATAACCACTGATTATATAGTGTGTTCATTACAGAGAGATAGTAATAACTTTAAGAGCATAGAAAATAGTAAAATGTTATAAAGTAACTACAAAGTGGTGAGTTTTAAGTATTAACTTTGTTTTTGACATAATTTATGTAATTTTAAATAATGGCTGTATTTAGCAGCCATCTTAAAATTTCTAAAAATTTAACCATTGTGCTAGTATGAGCTGGTTCAGCACACCATTGCCTTAATTCATTCAGATGTGGTAACAGTGAGTGTGATGGTCATACACTTGATTATGTTCTTCCTATGAGACTGAATTTTATCTGTCCATCATTGCTTCACCTGTTTATCAGTTTTGGGACTGAAAAGCAGTTGCCTCAGTAAGTCCTGGAATCAGCTGAGAGAAGAAGAACCTCCCAGCTTATGAACAATACATTTTGGAGTGGTTTGTTACACAGTGATATCTAACCCATACACTCTGAAATAACTTGTATATAGTTTAACTGGTCAGAACCAAGTGCAGACCTACATAGGCTAAAATGAAAGATTTATAAGCTCATGGAACCAAAGTAGCATTCAACAGCCATACTGTGAAAGTGAGGGCTTTGGGAACAGCTGGGCCTTGGGAACAATATAAACCAACGACTTCACTATTGGAACTCTCTCTCATCTCTGCTCTCTGTATGTCAGTATTTTCTCTCTCACCAACTTCTCTGCTTTTTGAGTTTTAAGTTTTTCATCTTGGAGTGGTTGTGTAACACCAATGAAAATCCCAAGAAAGAACTATGGCTGATCTAACTTGGTGGTGCTGCCCATTCATTGACCAATAAACTACGATTGAGGGAGTGCCAGTAGGGAGGCAGGTAATTATGACTGGCCCCCAGGAGAGTTAGGAATCTACCCTTAGGCTTATATAAGTTCGTACTTCACAGTCTAGATAATGGTGTTAAGATTATGTAGTTATCCTGACCAAGCAAAGCCATGCATTACAGAGTGTCCTGCACATCTCTACATGTTACCTTATGATAGAAGGAATTGTACATGGGTACCTGAGGTACATATCGCCTTTACCAATGACTTATTAATTTTATAATCCATCCATTCAAATGAATTTGACTCTCTGGACTCTTTGAGGTAAACAAAGAGAGGAAGAAAGAATTCAGAATGGAAAAATTAAAGACTTTAAGGCACAAGTGTTTTTTAAGCTGAACTTAAATACTTAATCTGTCCACTGAAACAGAGTGGCTCTTTTAGGCTGCTAATCAATTTTAAGGTTATAGATTATATTTCAGTTTTCACATGAAGTTCTACAAGTGCACATTTTAGTAAAATTTAAGCTAATTCACTATCAGTGTTGCAATTAAACTATCTAAATGTGTGGGCCAGAAGTCAGGAGAAAGTGGAGGAGGAGATAAATGGTAAGATACAATTTCTGTTATAGAACTGAGAGCAAATGAATTGGTAAAAGTATCTTTTTCTGAGAGATTAATGGTTAGGTATGAGTAGTGAATTCTATGATACCAAACATCTTTACCGGGAACTGAAAAGTTCAGTCCATTGCAAGGAGAGCCTCAGCTTTAAGATTCAGTAATTATGCCTAATTTCGCTCCTTTGCTGAACAGAGCTCTGGTGAAGAGCATGCCTGAAAGTAATGGAGAGGATGGGGCTGGCATGGAGATAAAATATGTCTTGTCCTGCGAATGTAGAGACTAGAAGTTGGTTTGTGAAGGAGTGCTAAGGTCAATATAAAAAATTCAAAACCAGGTTACCTGACCAACAGTTGAGGAAGAGGGTCAACGAAGCAGGGTCAAAGGGGAAGAAGAGGCTGTTATGGACTGATCATTTATGTCCCCCCAAAGTTCATACATTGAAATCCTAGTCCCTACTGTGCTGGTATTTGGAGATGGGACCTTTGGGAAGTAATTAGGTCATGATGGTGGAGCCCTCATGATGGGATTAGTGTCCTTTTAAGAAGAGGCATGAGAGAGCTAGCTGGCATGCTCCGTCTCTCTCTACATGTGAGGATACGGCAGGAAGAAGGTCCTCTATAAGCCAGGAAGAGAGCCCTCACCAAGAACCAAATCTGCCAGCACCTTCATCTTGGATTTCCCAGCCTCTGGAACTGTGAGAAATAAATATTTGTTGTCTAAGCCACTCAGTTTATGGTATTCTGTTATGGCAGCCTGAACTGACTAAGATAGAGGCTAATGTATCAGGAAAACTGAGTGAGCTGGGACAAAGCAGGCAAGCATAACCTGCAGAAATTCCATAGACAAGAGTCTGCACCATTAGCGGCTGGGCAGTATGGTCTGGGGCCATCTTGCTTGGGAGGGTGTGGCTTATTCCAGGGACTGTACAAGATCAATCATAGTAACTATACTTACTTGACAATAAAAATTATATTTTTAATCTTTTATTTATATACATAGTATTAGGACTGGAATGATACTGAAATGCGTAGCAAATGGTGAGGGTGTAGAGGCATTAGTCGACCTAATTTGTTGGATTGGGTAACAGAATGAAGAAAAGATTTGTGTATAAAATGTTCCTGGGCAAAGCTGACCCTATTTAATTTACTGGTGTAATGGTTGGACCTGCCCCCAGTCATCCCTTCCTCCTCCCCGCAACCCCATCACCTGGCTTCCCATAGCTATTTGGTTAGAGCCAGTGGGAGAGGAACGAGTTATGATTATAGGGGTAGGATTTAATTTTGGAGAAGAAACTATTCTGTATTGTTTACCTATTTCCCAGGAGTGTTCTGAGGGTTTTTAGTGTTGGGATAGTTGAGAATGTGATCCACAAAGTCCAAACGTTCATCATTTAAAATATTTCCTGCCTAGCCTTTCAGTACCTTTAGGAAGGCACAGATGTTTAATGATGCTGGTTTGTATGTTTAAAATATAGATAAGATTTTACTTTTAATGACAAGTGATTCTGATTACAATTATTTCCTTATGCTACATAAATGTGTATTTTATACCTTTTAAGGTGAATATCACTGGACCTCTTAAGAGACATTCCCAGCTTATGTGCTGTGCATTATTTTTTACAGTCAGTATTTGTTGAAAGTGCTGGTATATTCACTTTCTCCCAAATACATTAAATGACCTTGTAGTAGGATTAATCACGATAAAATAGCTTTTTAAAAAAATCGTATTTTGATTTGACTTGCCACTTTTTTTCTTCTTGATTCCTTCTGCCCAATTCTTTTAATAGGAAACAAGATTCCTGGAGAAAACACTTCTTGGCATAGATACCCCGTCCTCCCCAACTGGTGGACTGCAGTGCTGCTATGATTGAATCTCCCAGTGGGATTGGGTATCTGAAGTCAGGTTGTTTTCAAAAGGTTGACATTGGGGCCCTGGCTATGATACTACAGACCCATTCAGTCTTTTATTATTCTTGCTCTGTAACCTGACATTGGTTCAGGAAGAGGAAATCCTTGGGCTTAATGAAGACAATCAGCCTAAGGTCAGGAGGGTAATGCTAAACAGACTGGAAGTAAAGGTAGCGTGGAAATAAGGAGGAAGGTAAGACTAGAGTGGATTCAAAGATTAGACTCAAAGATGGAAACCAAATGCACCTGGAAGGCAAAATATACTTGAACCCTAAAATATACAGAGCCCTGGGGAGGTATAAAAATAAATCTAGCTTATTTAGTTTATTGCCTTTCCACTTCCCTGGTGGCTTGTCCAGCTGTGACCCCCAGTTTGGGCAGGTGCTTTGTGGGCCTGATTTTTAGGTGTTTATCATGGGGTGCCGGCTAGAGCAGCCGCTGGGAAAAGGACCCTCAATGCTTTCATTATACATCAGCTCCCAAACTTCACAGTTCCTGATATTAAACTGCTTTGATTGGAGATTACAGTGTTCCATTTAAATTTTAAATGACACATTGCAATGTGCTCTTAGGTAATCCGTAATGTGCCTCTGGGCATAGCACTGTTTTTTAATGTGGGTGTCTAAATTGCACAAGAGAGTGAGAATACTTTAGGTTAAAATGAGTAACCAGCCCCTTCTTTCCATTTGCTGCATTGCCCCTTGGAGTCCTGGATATGGCTAATAAAATACCGTATGAAAGTTATTGATGATTCAGACTGGATTCTCCTTTGCAAAAGCCATTGAGCGTTGGCCATAAGTTTTCCCTGAAAGGTAATTGTTATTAATACCGTTTTACAGATGAGGAAATCAAAGGTTGTTTCAGTGAGACTCATAAATTCTTATAGACTAGTGTTGTGGTCAGAAGACTGAACTGTGGAGACAAACTGCTTGGATTTGACTCTTGGCTCCTTCTCTTATTATCTGTGTTGCTCTGAACAAGTTATTTATCCTCTTCATGTTTGCACATTTGAAAACAGAAATAACACTAGTTTCTGTCTCATAGGGTTATTATAAGGAATGATGAGTTCATATTTTTAAAAGATTTAGAATGAGGCCTGGTATATGATAAGTGTGATGACGTGTTTGTATAGATCCACAGTCTTTTATCTGAAACCCTGAGGGACAGATACGTTTTGGAATTCAGAATTCTTTAGATTTTAGAAAAGTGATATGAGGCAAAAGTTTATTTTACTTAGCAGTTATCGCAGAGTCTGGGCACACTGTCATCAACTGGATAGTCCTGTGGCCAAACAGATGGACAGTCATGCTAAGTGGGAAGACGTGTCTAACCAGGCATATATTAGCTTAGGCCAGGTTTAGTTACTAAGTCAGTTACAAAATCCTTTTGGTTTTCAGAGCCCTTCTATATTTTGAAATTATGGATGAAGGATGGTAGATCTGAAATAACATTGAATGATAGATAAATTATTGGAATCCAGAAATTTCCAAGGTCCAGGCTGGAGTTTTGAGCCAACATTCTTTCTCCTCTGGTTTTGCAAAATGAAAACAGAACTTCAGTACTTTGGTCAAGGTCACACAGTTGCTCATAGTGGTTTGGTCAAGGTCATACAGCTGCTCACATCAAATATGGGACCAGATCCTTGGCTCCCTGCTCTTGAGCCGGATGCTCTGTACGAAACACAAAGGTTTTCAGAAGCGCACTCCCCCGAACACTAATTCCATAGAATAAGTGCTTAATCCAAGCAAAAAGGGATTCTGAGATTCTTGTTTTGGAAACTTTTTTTTCAGGACCTGCATTTTTCTGGTGAGCATTTGGAATCTACAGAAGAGAGAAATGTTACACACCTCTCCTAAACTTACTTCCCCACACATTCCTTATTTTGAGAACATTTCATGGAGCACACTTTGGGACATTTTGTTTTACATCATTCTAAGCAAGACCTTTGATTAAGTCCCCTTTGTTTTTGTTTTTTGGTGGGGAGGGAGGTTATTAGGTTTATTTATTTCTCTTTGGAGGAGGTACTGGGGATTGAACCCAGGACCTTGTGCATGCTAAGCATGCACTCTACCGCTTGAACTATACCTTCCTCCCCTAAGCAAGACCTTTAATGATCCTTGCACTGAGTGGATACAGGCAAGATCATGATTACCATCATTATAAGGAGTGATAGTCATTTTTTCCTAGGGCATCATTTGAGGAGAGCTGCATGCTTCCTGAGCTCTTTGCTTCTGGATATGGTTAGCTTCATTAACAAGGCATCTCAATACCCACGGTTAAGGGATCCAGGAACCTCAGTGTAGCAACTTCCAAGAATGTGAAGTCCTAAGTATTTATGGAAGACACTTACAAATCATGGTTTTTTTCCCCCCCAAAGTATGTGGTTCATAAGTAAACAAAAAAGAAGTGAACCCATAAAAACTGACTTCATCCTGTTTCCCATCTTATGACTCCCATAGAGGAGCCCAGTTTCCTTATTCTTTGGCTATTGAAGAATTTCAGTTTCATCATTTTCACCACAAGGCAGTGAGGAGGGTTGCTGCTTACAACATCTGTGGATAAATCCTTGGGTTTGGATTGAAATGGGCCTTCTGGTATGTATGCCACGAGCCTTCTAAAGAAAATATGGTTTATTTTAATGTCGATATTCCAGAAACGTTGCTCAGGCTCTTGAAGATGAGTTGTTCTTCTTGAAATAATACCAGTTCTTTTGGCCGTGCAATGTGGAGGGGGGAACATTATGTGCTTGAAGCATTTTGTTCTACTGAGGTACCGTTGGGAAAACTTTTGGTTAGAAATTGGCTGTTATATTAGAATTTAATAATGCTCTGTATTCCTGTGAAATATTTTATTCCCTAAATATTTACTGTTTATATATTTCAATTACAGCCAACTGGCTCTTCTTCCAAGTTTATGCTACCCTCTTTAATTAAAAAATTAAAAAAGCAACGTTTGTACATGTGGACTCCACCTATGGTGCCAGCAGCATAGTAAGTTTCATTAAAAGGACCCTTGAAAGGAGTGGGCTTACTTGGGTGCACATAGAATCATTCAGGATCTTTCAAAGTGCCCAATGCCCAGGCTCACCTGGACAATTATGTCAATCTCTAGGGCTGGGATCCCAGCATCAGTATAAATATTTTTTTTAAGTCTCCAAATGATTATGTATGGCCAAGATTGAGAAATACAATCTTACTGAAAATGGTCCATTTATCCCTCCTGATTTAGATATCGCTGGTTAACTGTGTCTCAGGGGTTGTAGTCTAGTCTAGGAGCTAAATCCAGCCTAAGGATCTGTTTTGTTTGGCCAACACAGAATAATGTTAAATATGCTTGAATTAGAAAGCTGGCAGGCAAGGTTTGTGCTCTCCCTTGCCCTCGTCTCCACAATCTTTGTTGTGTTACACCCAGCCTCTGCTCATGCCTATGACACCTGCCTGGCAACCATGGATGTTTGAATTTGTGACCCCTGAAATACGTAGAGGCGAGCTCTAGTTCACAACCATATTAAAACAATAAGATGCTCTGAGGGTGACTACACATACCCTGAAGGCTGAAAATTTTTACTGTTTATGAAATCCTAGGTTCCCACTTGTTCACTTCATGGGAGCGTTCCCTTTGGGGGCGGAGAAGTGTTCCCTGTAGTGCTGGGCAAACTGAAGCCCCAGCTGGGGTCTGTCACATGTGGTCAGGGGCCGCAGATCCAGAGGGAAACTGACTCCTTCCCTGTGAGGAGACAAATACAGGACAGAAGCTTTCTGTCTAGAATTCTGAATAAAGCCTAGGACAGAATTTCCACTGGCCTGTCCTCAGATCAGGGTAGATAAAAGGGGAGGTGGGTTGTCTTGCATGTGATTTATGGGGATAGCAGAGGGGAGTCAGCACGTTGTGCAGAGAAAAAAGATTTAGAGGCCTTTCATTCTATTAATTCAACAAATTTTATTAAGCAGCTACTGTGTACAGTCTCTGTGATCCAAACAATTGTAATCTCTAGGCAGAGAGAGACAATAAACCCACAGATATACATTATATCAAGTGGTAAGGATGTGATGAGGGTGGGATGTCATTTAAATAAGGTACCCAGGGAAGGCCTCTCTGATAAGAGGACCTTCTCTTTTTCTCCCAAGCATGAGCAGGGAAGCCACTGGAAGGTTTTGAGCAGTAGAAAAGAACAGTCTGACCACATATAAAGCAGTGATAGTTCGTGGCATAGACATACTTACTGCAAAAGGGGTTGAGGAAAGGAATAAGGAATGTGGGTCAGAACCATGAGAACAAGGGTGTAAGAGGAAGGGAGATAAATTTATTCTGTTCTTCCTGTACAGCCGTAGTAAGGAAACAGGTTGGAAAATTTTCAAGAGTTAATTTGCCAAACATGGAATTTGTTGCTTAAAAAGTAGAGAAAACCACCCCTGAGCCTTTTGCATAAAACATTTGTGGGGAAAAAGAAAGAGGGACAGATTTGAAGGGCTTCCAGGACGGACACAGCTATTTTGCTAGAATGATTGCCCTTGGTGGCTGCCGTCAGTTGGGTAAATCTGGTTTGGATCAGTCTGAAGTGCATATGCTTTAAAACCTCAGATCTACTTTCAAAAGGCTGTGCAGGTGTGTCTTGAAGGAAAGATGGCTCTGATGCTGCCTCCTCGAATTCCCGGGGCCTGGGAGAGCATCTCACACTCAGTCAGTGCTCAGCTGGGAGCACCGATCTCAGGTCCAGTTGAGGTCCTCTTCCTTTGCATCCACGTGCTTGTGTGTCTATGAGTTCCTGTGTCTGACGTTGTCCCCCGCGTGTCCACAAGATTCACACAGGCTGGGCACTTTTCTTTTGAAGCTGACGATGCACTAATTGTAGAGAGGTTTCTTCCTGTTCACCTGCAGTTGAAGATCAGTCTTCCCCTGTTTTCTGACTCGGCTAACTTCAGCACGTTTCTGCTCTTCTGCGGATGGACACCCGCTTGCTGAGCCACACGCCCGTGCAGGGCAAGTACCCTGGGGGAACACCCTCCGAGCCGCAGGGTCTCTGTGAAATGCCCTCTTTCCGTGAATGCCTTCTGTGGTTTCTGCTACTATCATGGGAGAGTTTTTTTTTTTTTTAAATCACTTTTCATAGTGGAGATATAATTAAATTTCAAGCAGAGAATAGCCTCAAATATTCTTACTCCTGGTTCAAAATGGTTTCGTATTAATTAAAAAAAAAAAAAAGATTCTCCCAATCAGTGTCCTTTTTACCTAGCTTCCAAGTTGGCAGTGGAGTTCCTTCTTCGTGGCTTTGCAGATTTGAGATTTGGTACTTAAACCGTGGAAGGTGTGCTCATCTTTGAGGTTTGATGAGCTCCTCACTGCTGAGGTTTTTAGCTGGGGGGCCACTCTTGGGGGTCATTGGAGCTATGACTCTCCACCACATCACACCGTCATAGTTCTGACTTCATTCCTTCCTCTCATCCTACCAACTCAGTCTGCAGTCACCTTAAGGGAATTCCCTTTAAAGGAGATTCATGCCCTGATGAGATTCTTTGTTGAATTTGTAATGTGTCATTTACCTAACACATTGTCCTGCATAGAATACACATGCTATTAATGTGCTTCAATTTCCCTAAATTCCTTCTGCATTGCTCCCCTCCTTCCCCTGAAGCTGCCTCTACTTTAGGTTAGAGCTTCATTACTCGTCATCGGGACTGACGCATCAGACCCCCTCCATGGTTTTCTGCTTCTAATCTTCTATGGGTGAGATCTCACCACGAGGCTGTAAGTTCTTAGAAGACAGAGACTTAATTTTATTTCTGTCTCTCCATTGCCTCACACAATGCCAGGCACATAGTAGGTTCTTAATGTTTTTAAAAGAAGAAATGAAGCTCACTCTGTAGAGTTGGCTCTAAATCAGAATTTCCTGAAGTGGGGTTCTATGCTTAAAAAACATGCCCTGCTTAAAGCAAAGAAGTTCCATGGTCAAGTAATTCTGGAAATCATCATAAACTTCCTCTCTACTGTAGGTAATTACAGTGCACATTAGATTATCAAAAGCAACAGAAAAAACTCACAGCTGCTTAATTTTGTTAACTCCATTTCCCAAACATGTTTGACTGTGGATTTTATTTTAAAGTGAAGCACATATTGATATCTTATGAAACTAGTATTCTGTGGGTCACAGGCTGGGACATACTGTTCTGAATTTTCCAGTTCCAAAATAGCTGGAGAGTGAATACTGTCACTGATAGACTCACTTAATTCAGGCTTTTCTATAGCTTTCATCCTCCAGGTTCTAACTAATAAAGTATGCCCATAAAGGTCTTACAGCAAATGGCGGCTGAAGTATTCTTTTTATTAACTGCCAGGCATGCCTCAAAAGTCTACACATTTATGACTTGCGGTAAACCGTGTTGAAGAACATGGCTTAGATTAGATGATAATATGGGACCTCCTGTTCCCTGCTGAATTAGAGAAAGTCAGCTCCATGGGGTGTCACAGGTGTAGATACAGAATGAAGGCTGCCTCCTTTCAACACCTTCCAACAATCTGTACTTTTAACTCCTTGGGCTGAGTAGCTAAATTTATGGTTAAGCTTCTTCTCAGGGGAAGGGCCTGCATGGAATGGCTGCCATGACAGCCTCAGCTTCACTCGGGCTGTTTGCACCTCTATGGACCCCTGGTTTTCCATAGCCATTGGAAAGCTTAGCTTTTGCCTCCAGAAGGTTCTAAGATGCATTGTTAAAAAAAAAAAAAGAATAAACTTCAAGTACACAATTGTAGATTATAGAAAAAGTAAATTCCCTATTCACTGTCCCACTTTTTGTACAAGTACTAAAAGACAGTATAAAAATACTCAGAAATAATTCAGGTTTAACAGGCAGGAGTAGTTGGAGAGACAGGCTCAGGTTGTGGGGCAGGTCTGACCCCTGTGAATGGGGAGAGGAAAGGAAGGGGGATTGTGTAGGAAGTGTCTCAGACTGCGGGGCAGCTCTGAGAAGGTATCAGGCAGTATATTGGGGAGCAGAAATGACCTGCTAGGGGAGCCGCCTGCTGGGCAGGAACGGCTGGCTGTAGTGCCCCGGCTGTGCTCAGTCATTGACAGTCTACATGTGGGAACAGGCAGAAGCTCATCGTTAGGTTCACAAAACATAATTTCAGAGACTGAGGGATAGAAGTGATAATAAACAATATGTATTGTTTTGAACTAGGGATAGCACATTACCTGGCATTTAACAGGTAGGTGTTCAATAAATGCTCATTGGATAAATTTGAGAAAGCAGGTGTCATAGCTGGCTGGGATCTCCTCAGAGTCTGGTCTCTATTACTGACTGCTCCACTCAGGGCAGAGGAGGTCTGGGATTCAGAAAACCTTGTCTTCCCCCTTTCTCAGTACAAGAGATTTAAGTGAGTGTTGAAGGTGGGGGCTCTGGAATCAGATTGTCACGGTTTGAGTCTTGGCATCCCATTCACTGTATGGTGTTTGGCAAAACTACTTAACTCCGTGAGCCTGAGTTCCCTCATCTTAAAATGAGGCAGTAATGTTGATCTCATAGGCCAGTTAAGGACTTCGTTTAGTGCCTGGTGAACACCAATCCTCAGTAAATGCCAACTATTATCATTATTACTGTCAGCTATTCTTATTAGTAATAGTCATATTACTATTTCTTCATGGAGTTCCTGCTCGATTTAAAAAATCAGATCCTGGAGGGTAGGTCCCATTTTCCAATGAAAGTCTGAGTGTTAACTCTTCTCCCACTCTTTAATATTTCTATAGCACTCAGAAGTTCACACAGTTCCTTTCAGTTAAGGAGAGTGCAGCCTAATTCTCTGAGTAGCAAACCTGATGCTGGTTGCCAGGGTGACCCTTTGTCCTCAGAGTGGCCAGTGTGTGCTCATCTCCCAGTCCTGTGCGGCATCTGATACCATAATGATATCTTGTGGGTCAGGGAGTATGTAGATAGTGAAGTCTGGCTCTTAAATCAACTGTCCATTATGTCTCTTTGTAATAATGTAAGGCATATTACCTCCCACATCACGGTGGAGGTATAAGAGATTGAAGCCTGGATATAGTTCTCTCAATGAGTTTTGGGTGAATTACTGAGGATAGTTTTAAAATTTGATTTGTTTGCCTTCAGTGTGCTTCTAATGCCTGTTCTTGGCCTCTTCCACCCCAGGAGGTTGGGACAATTGGAGGACTGAGGGTGAGTTTTTATTCAGATAACAGAAACACATTTTGTTAATAGAAGATGCCCAGTACTTAACATGTACCAGCCACTGTGCTTAGCTCAGTTATGTCTCTTGATTAATTAAGCACATTTAATTGTGTTTAGCTTAATTTAATCACTCTTGGAGGCAGGAACTATTATTACTCTCTTTTTTAAAGAGAAAAGGGAATTTTAGAGAAGTCAGTCTATTGCTTGAGATCAGTGATATTAAGGAGGTGGAGCCAAATACAAATCCAAGTATAAACAAAACAAAACAAAAAACTTAGGGACATTTATTTCCTATTGCCTACATTTTGAATTTGCCAGGGTTTAGCTTTGAATCTTTGGATACATTTTTTGGGTAGGGACAATAATTAATTCTTGTTCTGACTACACTCTCTGTGTTTAGAACACAGTAATAAAAAGGTACAGGAGTCCTAGAGATCAAGGTAAAAATCTTTGTAGTTGGTACAGCTGAATTGTAGCATGTTCCCTAAATTCACCAAGACAACAGGGCCTTCTAATATTGCTACCTCCTCATTCTAGACATTGAGTAAATCCAGCAAGTGGAGTTTCGCTACAGGCAGAATCACTACCTTATATTAGTCCAGAAGCTCCACTAGAGTCGTCAAGAAAGAAAAGCCTCTCTAACATGAGCCCTAACCCATGAGTTCTTTCTGGGGTGAGAGACCAGAACCAAGTGTACTAGTTGCATGAACAGGTAGATTCCAAAACAGATGGGAGAAGACTGCTGAGCTGGATGTGCAGATTTGTCTCATCAATCCTCTTCCCTTGGGGGAGAGAGAGTGAGGTATACAGATGGACAGGGGCTTTTCCTGACACTTTTTGAGGGGATGAAAGATCCTATTTTAAGGAATATAGACAGGATCCCACAATTTACGTAGATGAACTGAAGGTACCTTAATCTGTGTAATTTTTTGTACCTTAATCTGTGGTAATTTCTGAGGTTTTGGGTAAAAGTTTCTAGAAAGACATGGTAAGTGTCTTTTATTTTTTTTTTTGAAATGAGCAATCACTTAATCTTTGGTCAAAAGGATTGGCCAGACTACCTAAGAAAATGGCTCTCATGCAACTCAAAGAATAATATGATTGAGAAATTCTAAAGATATGAGTAGTTAATTCCAGAACACTCCATTCCCATGTGAAAATGTTTAATCTATTGAAGTACTGAAAGTTTGTGTATGTCTCATGATTATCCTGTATGTGATCAGTGAGTTTTGTCTTAGCCATAAGTGACCTGTCTGGATTCCTCTCTGTTATTCATGGATTTCCTTCTTGATGTACCAAACCTGGTTTGATTTATTTTTCCTAGGAGAGAGGCCGATGATTCAACAATGTGTCCCTTTGTTGATATTATGGTTCTGAGCTACTTTATAATCTTGAGTAAAATCCTGTCGATTTTACACTATGCCTTGTGGGAGCGTCTTTTTTCTTTCAAGTCTCTTGGGGGCAACTGGATTCCCTTTTGTATTTTCTAATAAGAAAACAATCGGTAATATATCTGATTCTTCGCCAGAGTGTTTGCTCTATCTTAATGTTACTGCTTCTCAGTCTTAGCCTTGGATAACCAAGGTCAAGAACTGGTTATCCAGAGCAAATTGCAATGGAAAACTGTGATACCGACCTAAGTCTATCTAAAGTTCATTTATGTAGTTTTCTGTTTTGAACAGAGGCTAATAATCATGTACATGGATACATGTGGTCATGATTTTCAACACTGATTATGGCCGATCTGTCTCCTAATCTTTTAGGTTAGACTCATACAGTCTTGCTCAGAAGTAACAACCATTCCCTCTGCCTGGAATGCCTTTTCTTCCTTCCCATCTCTGAATGTCTGAAATATATTTCTCTCTCAAAGTCTGTCTCAAATTACTGTGGGAAAATACTTGAATTGGCTTTGTCATCTACTGGACTTGGCTTATATCACAGCTCAACCACCCACAGGTTGTGTAAGTTTAGTTTGGGGAAATTACTTACTTCTTTTAAACTCAATTTCCTTATATATAAACTGGGAATAATAATACCTGCCTTACAGAACATTTATAAGAGTCAAATTATGTAATGTAGGAACAATACTTGGCACTATGTCTGCTTCAGTGTAAGCCCTCAAATGTAAACCATTACTAATAAAAAATGATTATTAGGTTCTTAGGTCAGTTTACAGTTTTTTATTGGTAAGTACTCATTAATGCCTAGTGACGGTTATAATCTTTTATTTATCTTCAAATGGGAAGTAATGACTTCTTCTTAACCCAGATGCCCCTGAATATATCTTTCTTATTGTTATTACTTGTAAAATGCCATAGATGTCTGTGAATGGCTTGTGAGATACTTCAGAGGTCCAACTGTCTGCCCTACCTCCGTTTTCCATCATGTATAAGGTTTTGAAAATCTTCCTGTGGGTATGATCTACTAGGAACATGTTTATAAGCATCTTGTTCCTTGACTACAGTCTGAGATCACAGGCATTATCTAGGTGTAACTTGCACAAATAAAATAGGTTTGGTTTCTCACCGTTCATTCAGTAAACATTTACTGACCATCTACTGTGTGTTTACAGCATTGTGAGCTGAGAATTGCTGTCTTTTGTTCTGACATCAGAGTAACTGAAACTTGGATTCTAACAGATTTTAGCTGTACACTTAGAAACAAATACAATAATTAAAAACATCTCATTTTTAACCTTTTCATTTCCTTGTGTTAATCAATGCTAGCATTATGCCGTAAGAGTCAAAACGTCTTTATAAAGTGCTGCAGGTACAGACTATTTTCAAAAACAATACTTTTTACCCCGTTTGCTTCCCAAACAAAAACTTACTTGACTTTGCCATTTTCTGCAGGTTATTGTAAGGTTTTATTTTTTCAACAGTGCAAACTCCTCTGTTCTCTATTGCCTATTTTCAATTCTGCATGTAATAGTAGCCAAATGAATCAAAGTCTCTCCACAGAAAACATCATATGGTCCTCCCTCTTAGCCTAGGGAAACTTCTGAAAATCCAATGAAAGTGTTATATTACTTAAGAGAGCCTGGGAATATTCTGCTTCTTTAGGCTAAGTCATCTGATTTCATCAGGCCTCTTGCTTCACTTCTTAATGGACTAGTCACACATTGCCCTAGTTGCTGGTGGCAATGACTCTAGGATGAATATGTCTTGGGGGACATTATGGTGAGTTACTGAATGGAAGCGTAGGGATTGTTCAGCCCATGAAAATGGACCACATCCCACTGCATGGGGGGAAATTTGGGTAGAGTTCTGCTTTTTCTCACAGAATCAGACTCTGATCTAATTTCCTTTGCAATTAAGTTTATCTAAACCCAGAAAGACAATATGCTTTTGGCTGTCAGCATTGGTGTTGCCTTGATGATAATATACAGAACTAATTGCTAAGACAGCTTTTTTTTTTTAAATTGCTTCAGTTTTGTCAGCTGAGTATATATGTAGGGTTATATGTCCAATGCTGTTTTTCTTATTTTCTGCAGCTGAAAATAACACATTTTAAAGTAGCCTGAGAGAGTGTGTTTGAAGATTTCACTCCTATTTTGATATAGTAATTAAAGGAAGCTTTTAAGGGAATAATACTTTTTCTCCCCACAAACAGACTCAGAATTAAATAAATGTATTCCAGTGAAAGAAAACATTGTTTATTTCAGGAATCATAAATTACAGTCTGTGTGATAAACATGTGGAACTGATTCTTGTCACTTAACACAGCTGAGAAAACAATTTAATGTCAACTTACTGACAAATTAAGCTGCTGTAACATCATTATTGTTTTAAGAAGCCATGTTGGGAGCAAAATATTTCAAAACTAAAATGTATGCAGTGCACTTTGTCAGTTTGTTAATTACTGAGTGATGAAAGGTAAATCATTGTACAACCAGGATATGGTCATTAGAGAGTGATGAGATTATAGGATTATGGATTGTTATAATGGATGGTAATTTGGCAGCCCCCTGGTTACCTAATAGGAGAACTGCAGCCCAGAGAGGACAAGACATTCAAATTGTTCAGTTTTCCTTTTATATCCTCTTTCCTTTATCTTTGTCCCATCCTTTTCCTTTGTCTCTTCTAATTCCAGGTTGAAATTCTAGGGAACACGCATAGTCAAGAATCTATGTTGATGTAGAATGCTGGGTGCTTTTTTTGTCTATTCTTTCTACTCAGACATCTATTGAAAAAGATAGAGTTGAATGTATGTGAAACAGAATTTTTTTTATGAATCATAGCAAATAAAATTAGCAATTATTTCCTATGGAGATAGCGATTCAGATATCTGTGATACTTTTTTGCATTTTGAAGTATAGTTGATTTACAATGTTGTATTAGTTTCAGGTGTACAGCAAAGTGATTCAGTTATATATATATAAAATATATATTATATATAATAATGTTATATATAATAATATAATATAATATATATATTCTTTTTCAGATTCTTTTCCATTATAGTTTATTACAAAATATTGAATATAGTTCCCTATGCTACACAGTAGGTCCTGTTGTTTATCTGTTTTTATATATAGTAGTGTATATATGTTAATCCCAAACTCCTAATTTATCCCTCCCTCCCTTTCCTCTTTGGTAGCCATAGTTTGTTTTCTATGTCTGCGAATCTATTTCTGGTTTGTAAATAACTTCATTGGTACCATTTTTTTAGATTCCACATATAAGTGATATATGAAATTTGTCTTTCTCTGTCTGGTTTACTTGACTTAATATAATAATCTTTAGGTCCATCCCTAAGTCCATCCATATTTGTGATAACTTTTTAAAAATGCTCCTTCCTATAGGGCTGTCCTTGTTCATGAAAGAATTAATTAGAACTTGCTATTAGGGTTATATTTTTCTGAGCATGGACAAACTAAAAGATGGAGCTATCCATCTCAATGATACTGTAGCACATATTTCTAAGCATTATTATGAGTATTATTGACAAACTGCTGAAGTCACAGGCATTTGTCACTAATGTGGACTCTTCGGGGTTCAGATCTTGAATGCTGTGGAAATAATTTACCAGTATGTCTTTCACTTATTTAGCAAATATCTGGGCATCTACTACATGCCAGAAACTGTTAGACATTGGTGATAATACCTGACTTTACTGAATGTCTGTTACATGCCAGGTAGCATTCTAAATGCTTTGCATGTCTTATATGCAGACATCTCACAGTAATTCCATGTGTTGTGTGCCATTCTTGTCTCCATTTTCCATGTGAGGATACAGGGTACAGAATGGTTGGGTAACTCTCCCAAAGACACAAAGCTGAGATGCAGACCAGTCTGTCTTCAGAGTCTGTGACCTTACCCTATATGTTGTCCTGTTTCTTCAAAAGATGGTTAAAAACAAACAAAAACTAAAACTCAGGCCCTGTCTTCAGAGAACTTACTGTTCAATGATGTAGTTAAATGGATGATTTCAAAATGGGTCTTGGCTGATCAGAGACAACTCCCTGGAAAGATATTTTAAAAGAACTCTGAAGTCTGGGTTGCCTTCCAGAGTTCTAACAGACTCAAATCACAGGCCCATAGAACTTTAGAAAACACTTTCTTATACTCCTTCAATGGCTAGGTCAGGAAACTGAGGCTCAGATGAGTTATTTGTCTACAGAATAACAGAAGTTTAGTAAGAGCCCAGGGATCCAGGTACCAAGATCTTTTTTTCATTATATCATGTATTTAGGCTGCAGTTAAAAAAATAAGTTAATGGTACTTGTGTCTTGACTAAAGATAAAATAGTCTCCTTTGTCCCATTCTATGGATCTTATTCCCCCATCCCATGACCTTCAAGCTAGATATGAAATGCCAGGTGTAGGTTAAATGACCTTAAAAAACAAAGAGAAAGAAAAACTTACTGCTTACGGACAGTACTGAGTATAAATATATATGGTGTATTTTCAGGTGAAATTCACATAAGTGGACCCATTCACTAGCATAGCTTGTTACGTTAGAACCTTAACTTTATTATTTACTAGCTAGGAAACTTGAGGATGTTACCCTTTCTAGGATTTGATGTTCTCATGTATAAACTGGGAATGGTAATCACTTCAGCGTATCAGTGTTTTAAGCTCAATTGCGTTGGATTTCCAATCTCTCACTTCGTAATCACTCAAAGATCTCTTTTATGGACTGTCTGCTAACTGGGTCGTATAACTATTGTTCCTACCAAGATGAATTGAAAACAGAAGAATATTTATTTGCATTGCTCACTGGGCTTTTGCTTGAGGCCTGTGAATCTTTTAAGCCCATGAGTGGGTTTAGAGAATTCTTAAATGCCTGATATTGTGAATTTTTGTAGAAAGAGGGCTTATGATTTTCCTTGGTGTTCATGATCCCCACGTTTTAAGAACTAGTAGTATGTGTTCTAACAAATGAGCCTGAAGCTGCTTGTTTCTTAAGACTGATGCCTCTTCTCCCTGGTGATCTGCACCTCTTATTATTTCTCCACTTTGCTGAGTACACATTAGCGATGAAAGAGATCAGATGTTCTCTTCTGGATTTTCTCCTGAGAAAACAACCTGAAGGTTATAAATAGCCAGAAAAGCACTCTTATTACTAAATTGCCAATTAATGAAGCAACCAGCCCACAGCCAGAAAGGCAGTTAGCAGACAATCAACCTAATTAATATAAGCCAGCAGAAATTGTGGGGTCTGTTGTAATGTCTCTTCTGACTTGTTTGACTGAGTCCAGGGAGTCTGAAGAGGAGCTGATCTTTCGGACCAATAGACTTTAAAATTGAGAGCAGAAAAGTGGTGGACTTGTGTGCATCATTTGTAAAAGCAGCAAGAATCAGATGGATCCTACTGTACAGGAAAGGGAAGGGCTGGCTGCTCACTGCAGCGTTTCATCAGTAGCTCTCTGTCAGAGGCAGAGAGGCTCACACAGAAGGTAGATCATCTGTGTTGTCCTGTAGCCTGACTGTGCAAATGGGAAGACTGACCTTTGGAAGCCTGAGAGCTGAGAGTATTTGCAAATGAGCATTGAAAACAAAACAAAGATAGAAATCTCACCAGATAAATTAGTTCCATATATGTTTATAGTTATAGGGCTACGGCGACAAGAAGCACTCCATCTTACCTGTGGTCAGGACCTGTACATCCTGGATGAATGCCCTCCAGGAATTCTTTCCCGTCTGCTTCCCTAAACTGGGAAGTTTCTCACCCAGAGCATCCTTCATCCCAGTGTCTTCTACCTCCTCCTTCGTCCTGTGACTTAAGAGTTCTTCTTAATGTATATTGACTTGGAGCTGCCATGGTCCTCCTCTCTAGAAGAGAAGGGGGATGGCTAATTTCTGCTTTTTCATCTAAAATGCTTCCAAATGGAAATCCATTTTTGGCTGGAATCTTCTTGTCCGTGTTTAAGCAACCTGACATCCTCTGGCCATTGGAGTAGTTGAAAAGGTTTGACCTAGGCACTGATAAAGAATTTCTGTGTCCAAGATCAAAACGTTACTTGCAGTTAAAAAAGAAGTTGTACTTTCGTGATTAGATTGCCTAGAACAATGTCTAGTGACTTTTTTTAAATATGCTAAACCTAAAAGTTCTTACAGATTGAAATTTAATGATCTCTTTAAGCATTCTTGAACAGGAACTTAAAATAATTTTCCAACTACATAGTATGAAATTTTCAGATTTTGACAATTTCTCCCTAAAGGCAATTGCAGTTAAATTTAGGAAAGTAGTTGCAATGCTTAATGGCGAAGTCATCTGTCTCCTAATATTGTTGGGTAGCCTGAATAACTAGTTTCTAGAGTTGTTTAATCTTCACTAAACAACGCATCTATTAGACGATTTCTGTTACAGAAACTAATCATTAAAGACTAGGGTAAACCCTGCAGGAGAGCAGTAACAGTTTGGAATCTCCCACCCCTTGCTCGATTTCCTTTGACATTTCTTAATTTTCTTAAAGACAGGAAATGTTCACAGTATTTCTTCCTATAGACTTTTTAATCTTTAGTTTAGCTCGGTGACTTCAAACATAAAAGCATCATTATATAGAGTTGTGGTTCTGATGCTGGGCTAATTTGGGTCTGATTGTACTCATTTCTTTGATCGTTTTCACTAATGCAAGCATGAGGAAAATGAGAATCAGGAACGTTGGGAGACTGGGATTAGGCCACGCAACTAGTTCACGCTGCGGTTAGGCAGCTCCCTGAATCAAACTTAACATATTTTTGTGTGTGGTGTTTATCGGAACTTTTATGTTTTCCTGTTTTATTTTTCCTATTATGGTAAGTAGAAAATTCTTCCTGGTTATTTTCTTAAGGTTGTATACATTCCTAAACTGATTTTTGCTCTTTGCTCTCTGTTCAAAATTTCTGAACATTTAATAATACATTTGAACAAGAGCACTTTCTTAAAACAGAGAATTACAGTGGTGGCCTGACACAAACCAACGATGACTAGATTCTTTTATTCATTTAAGGAAGTAATCTCGAGATTCAGAGGGCCCAGAGAAGGTCGAAAAATTTTCTTGGAATCGTGGAAGGAGGGAGTGTATAATATACTCAACATTATGCAGCAAGTCGGAGCAGAGACTAGAATCGTGTCTCTTGACTCCTGGACCAGTGCTCTCTGCACACTGTTCAACTCCTTCTTACCTTATGATCTCTGTCATCCTTGAGGTCTCCAGCCTGATCCTTAACACAGGATAATTTCACAGCCTAACAGTCTGTATGATGCTTTCTTTTCTGTATCATTTCTTTCTACTGGGAAAGCCTGGGGATACATGAGTCAAATTAGGCTGCTTCATGATCACATCACTGGACTCCGAGTCTGACTTTTCCACTTGACTCATTTGGCATTTTTCACAATGACTATTTGTATAATGTTGATGATTCCTTATTTTCTTATTTTCTGTGCTTACAGTATGCTAGTCTTTGCTCAGATCCATACACAGGAGACAGTCTAGGAAAACTGCATAGATATCATTAAGTATTTTTGCAAAACATATATATGGATCTTACTTGTAAATATATTCTTGTGCATCTGCTTCCGAGGGCAGCAGCATGTTGTTAATGGTTTTTATGCCATTTCTTTATTTTCAGCTTCTGAAACTACATTCTGTGATTTTAAGTCCAGAGCCACTTACCTTCCTCTACTTTTTTCTTTCCTCTAGCATCATATTTATTTGATTTAACTTAATTGATTTTTCATCAGTTTTTCTTTAAGGAAATAGAAGATTTGTTTTCCCAATTTGATTGACCTGTATATCATTTTCCTTACGTGGCTTAGAAAAAATTCAGTTTCTCAGATGGCATTTTTGATATACATCAGTCTGTTTTAGATGGAACAACATGGTTAAATAGAGTTAAATGACATTATTAGATTTTTGAAGGTGGAAGGTATGGATGTGGCCAAAGACTAGCTGGCTTTTCATCCAATATATTTCTTTTTTTCTCCTGGGAATACAATGAGATTACATTTTTCAGTGTCCCTTGCAGTTAACGTGGCCCTCTGAGTTCCAACCAATGGAGTGTGGGTAAAAGGGATGTGGATCACTGCCAGGCCTGGGTGTTAAACATTCGTGCACTCTGTTCATTCTACAAATATTTATTGGGTGCCTGCTATGGTCCAAGCCCTGGTAAATGAGGAAGGTGATGGTATTGACAGAAGGATACCCACAGACATTGTTAAAGAATATAAAGTTTCCTTAATGGCGAAGAATGTGGAAACTTATCTGCAACACACCTTATCACATGAGAGAATTTGACAAATCATAGCATATCTTTTTTTTTTTTTTTTTGGAGCTATAATTTGCATATAACATTGTGTAAGTTTAAGGTGATTATCCAGAACTATATTCTAAAGGTGAAGAGGGAAGGGAATACAGATTGCTTCACCTTGTGGAGTTCTTCCCTGCTTTGTTCACATTCCCTCCCTCCTGCCAGTGGACATGGCGGGTGCCACCTAGGACTGAGCCTGTTACTGTAACAGCCTTTAGGATCCTGAGGTGGCCCTGGGAGTTAAAGATAGCTGTTTTCAATCTGATAGTTTACACCAACTCACTTGCCAGTCAGCCAGCTCATTAGCCAACTGACCCATCAACCAATGAATAAAATACATTAAACACTTAAATACTGAACTGATGTTTTCCCACCCAAGAAACTACTGAACACATTAGTGCTGGAACATGAATTGTATGTCTTATCACAGCTGCTGAATATACCAGAACCAGCTTAAACTTTCCTTCCTTCTAATCAATACTTTATTCAAAACATCAAACTACTCTGATTTCAGGATTGCATTTTGTTATAATTTTCCTTTTTCTCATTCCATTCCCTACCCCAACACCCCAATCCTGGGTAGATTTGAAAAAAAATACCATTGTGGGGTGTGGGATATTGAAAAGAGCAGAATTTAGAAGACTGGAATTTGAGTATTTGTCTGCTGCTCATTACATGTGTGATCTTGGTTACATAGCTTAACCTGTTTTATATTCCTTGTCTTCATTTGTATGTGAAGAATAATAAATCTTAGATTATGAGATAATACATGTGAAAGTATTTTGGTGGGTATTTGGTGCTTAGTAAACACATAACAAATGTTTATTTGATTCTAATTCAGTTAAATGAAGAAGACTGGGCAAGATTTGGGGGTGACAGAAGAATATTCCAAAGAATTCTTTCTTGCCTTGTGCCTGCTCAAAGGATGATGCATTTCAGTTATGACTAATTCCCTTCACCTCTGTAAGTCCAGCGAGTTTTACTTTAGCTCTTCTGACTTAGTTCAGGGATGACCGTAGGAAAAAAAGTTCCCCAGAGAAAATCAAGAGGATTATTCTTCATGCTGATCTGTATCATACTGATTTGAAATAATGAGATCACAAAAAGCACGAATGAGAGCTTCACTTTATGCATGCAACTCAAAATCATGTGAAACCCTTCAAATTCAAAATTTACTGAGACATAGAAAATTTCCAAGTTAAGAGACTTAATAGATTGTGAAGTGTATTTACTCCATTGCCCCCACTTGGCTGATAAACAGAAATACCTAGCATGCTTTGTGCTCTGTGAACTTTTAAGTATTTAAGTAACATATCTTTTGAAAAATGCAGAACTCAAGTAGTGTTAGTCAAGGGAAAGAAAATTATTAGGGAATAAGAATGGAAATAGGAAAGAGGGGTCAGTGATTGGTCTGAAAACTGTAGAGGAGAGGAGGAGGCATTACTGAGGAAAAAGTATAAAGGTGTAAATGTAAATGTGTTCTTAAAACATCTAATCTTGAATGAAGGTCCTTTTTTTGTGTGCTAGAATCCTGGATTTTTCTGATACCAGAAGTGTGGGGATTTTTTAACTCTAAGACTTTAAAAAATTCTTTAAAGAATTCCTAGTAAGATAATTCTAGTCTAGACTGAGAAGATAGCTGTGATTTAAAAGCAGAGAATGAAACGGTTTGGATCTAGTGAGTATTAATAAATGACAACATACTAGCATTTATTTTCTAAAATGTGTATTTCTAAAATGTACACTTTAAGAGCCAAATGTAAATGTCTACATCCCTTTTCATGACTACCACTGTCCTTGTGAATAGTTCTAGTTTTACATAGTACATAGTTCCCTTTAATGTGCTGAGGATTTTGTATACATTTCCTGTAAGTCTTTCAAAATTGCCCCAAGGTGGACATCATTATCCTTTTCTCGTAAAAGGTGAAACTCAGGCTCAGGTTGGGTGACCTGTTCACGGGCCACACCCGATAGTAAGTGGCCAAGTAGGGATTCCAGTCCGTATTTGGATCCCTAGTCCATGCTCTTGTTATGCGCCTTTCTGCCCCAATTAGGACACTGCCTCCACTTGGAAGAAGCTAACCCCCATCCAGAGCCCAAGTAGGAAAATCAATAGTGCTTTGAGGATTAGCTTTGTGAACACAAGCCTAAATGTAAGAGCCACACGCAGGGACACCCAGAGTCATGAGTGTTATTCTGCAGTGGTCTCTAAACCATCTAGAGGGATACCTGGATAGCATCTCCTCTGAGTGCAATCCATTCACTATTTCCATCTTAAAGAGACGGGACCGTCTGCCCCAGTCCACGGCACTCTGATTATGTGCTTGCCTGCAATTAATTGGTACACCAACCTGCCAAAAGCCATCTCTCCTTTTTGTGCAGCGGATACAAGTAGAAACATGTTGGAAAGCCTTAACTTTTTTCTGTGTGAGTTCTTATTTCCAAGTATCTCTCTTGTCTGAAAATCTTTCACTTCCCCCAATTCTAAGGTCCACTAGGGGTTCATTGTACTACTGCAGCCTCCCTAATTGTCCATGGCACTGTCCTTGGGTAGGGTCTATAGATGAAGTCTGATGGGAGAAACACACCCCCAGGAGTATCTGAGGTGCAGTTGTTTGACCTGTTGGGAGGAGGATGGATGGTGAAGTGGAATTAAACTTGTGAGATGTTTGAAGAACATCTCAGTGGGCAGGAGCCTCCTGAGATGCTGAGCCGTGTCACTGAATTTTGGAGGGATTACACTGTGGAAGGAAGGATTAAACTGTGTTTGGCACTTTGCCCCATATTCCTCTCCAGATATGTCCAGACAGCTCAGGGACCTGGGACAGTGAAGGGACATAACTGCTTTTTTTCTCACTTGGAGCCAGAAAAGTAGTTACCAGAAAGAACATCCCCAGGAATGGCTAAAATTGAGTTACTAGTCAAAGTAACAAAGTCTGAGCCATATCTAGGACACAAAGTGTGGACCACTGATGACAGGCAGGATGAGGACACAGGTAAGAGCAGGGCTTGGAGCTTTGCTGCAGTTGTACTGGTTATACAGATTCTTTATCTAAACTCTAATTTAGAGTTTAGAGAAATTCTGAGAGTCTCTAAAAAGCATCCTATAAATAGGAATCATTTAGATAAGAATTTGAAACAAGAGGGGAACATTTTTATATCTGAGTTCACAAGATAAGTTGTCCTTTCAGTAGGAAAGTCTCTTTCAGTGAAGTTAAAGCCCCAGGATGCACAACAAAGCAAAAATCCGTATATGATGCTGCGGCTGGCTCTTGTCTTGCTTCCTCCCCTCTCTCTGCCAATGGAAATATGTCGTTCATGGTAAGCTCTTGGAAAGTGGGGGCCTTAGCTGGATTATCTGCCATGTGAATAAACTGGTAAGAAATGAAAATTCTGTTCCTGTGACCTGCAGGGAGAGAATTTGCTTCAGGTATTTTCTTTTACATTGTAGATGGATTTGAGGCTTATTACGGAAAGGGTGGGTGTGTGTTTGGGCACGTGTGTCTGTCATTTTCTCAGAACAACCTTATCTTTCTTTGCAATTCTTGTCTCTTGTGTTCATTTTGTTCTTTTTCGGCCATAATACTTTCACTGTCTGTTATGTTACTTGCTTGTTAATGTTGTTTTCTTTTTTCCCTCCTACTGCCCTCTGCTGGAATGTAGGCTCCATGAGAGAAGAGATTTTTGCCTTTTTATTTTTTTGGATTGCTGGCTGACAGCCCAGTGCCTAGAATAGTGCCAGACACATAGTAGATACTCAGTAAAATTTTGCTTAACAGATATGTGGTGGGATGGGTGAAATCCAAAATGAAATGGTGGGGCTTATGTAGAATAGGAAAGACATTAGTACCACCCTAATTTATATTTTATATTTATATTTTAAAGAGTATAAGACAAAAAACACTAAATGGAAAGCCAGCTGCCTAGATTCAGCAAAGAGCTATATTTTCTTCTTGAGCTGAGACTTGGATAATTTTAACACGTCGTGTTTCACCCAGATTTATCAACAACATAGGACTCGCATTCTGGTATTGACGTCTCCCCATCCACAGAAATGACCCTTGTGTTATGTATGCATCCTCCATCCCTCTGCTTTGGCGCCATGGTAAACAACATCTTGGTAACACCTGATCCCAGTTCATTATAGGGCCCACACTTTTGGTCTACCCTTGAATAGCCCATAACTGTTCTAACCTGGCGGCTCCATTTGGCTCATCGCGCATAGAACACAGGAAGCCATTGTAGATAGAAAAGTCAGAGACTTATTAAAACCCAGAGTCTGAAATTTCATCTTTTTCTACTCCCTAGTTAAAAAAAAAAAACAACTGCATGTAGCTAATTGAAAGGCTGCTTTTTCAGGAAAGAGGTCTTTTCTCTAATCACTTCCAGGACTTGGTTGGATGTGGCTGCTGTTCTGGGATTCTGGTGAGTGGATACGTTCCGTGAGCCTGGGGGCCTACCAAAGCTGGGGCCCTAGAGGGGGAAAGCTATTCATACGGAGCTGTCAGCACATCTCTCTCTATGAATTGCTCTCTCCAGCCTATCAGGATTTCTTCATTTGGTATAATAGAAGACTTTCTGTAAGAATGGGGCCCATTCAGAGCAGGTTACTACAAACATAGATTTCCTTGTTAATACACGTTTGAGCCAAAGTATACTTCTCGGTAAACAGGACTGGGAAGAAATGGAATGGCTGAATCAGACTGCATTTGTTTTGTGGGCTTTTTGAATAGATGTGTATTAACTCGGCCAAAGTTACTTTTTCTATCCTGGCACTGAACATGGGTGGCAGGCGTACTTGACATGGTGACCAGAACATATGAGTTTATTATGGAAATGAGGTAACGGTGTGTGTTGAGTAGGGAAGTAGGAAGAGGGACAGATTGATGTCAGGCCTGCCCCCCCCACATTGAAGGGTCTCCCCAGAGCCCCTGAAAGAACAGGAACAGTACACTAGGTGCAGAGATCCAGCCAGCTTTGTCTTTTGACCTTGGCTGCCACTTCAAGTGTGGGTTTTGTAAAGAATCAGGCTGACTCCCTCATTCATCCATCACTGGCCCTGAAGACCATGTCTACACAACAGCAGAACAACTGAGTGATTCAGGCTGCAGCTACACCAGGGACTTCCAATCTGTTGTTGTTTCTGTGGTTTCCAGGCGTGTTACAAAATTTCACCCACTTGATTTTTCACAAATTAAGGTAAATAGATTTTTTTAAGAAACTGAAAAAAAAAGATACTGTTTGAAGCTGAAACTTCAAAAGGAATAAGGATCACTCATCTTTGCAACGCCCAAATAAATAACAGGGATCTGAGGAGTTCATTCATCAGCTGGTTATTTGGCCTTCAATGGACCCAACAATGCTTTTGATGAGTTTATTATTGAATGATGCCCATTTTTCATGTTTCCTTGAGAAACACTGTATTTATTAAAAGTAAAGCTGGATTATTATGAGGAAGGGATACATACGAATCTTTTAATCAAGGAAACACAAGCCTTTCTTTTTCCTGCCTTCCATCCCTCCCTTTCTTCCTCCCTTCATTTCTTCCATTGCTGAGAGTAGAGTGAAGCTGTGTGCAAGTCACATGAATACAGTATTACTTTGTAAGCCAGGGAGATACATAAATATTTAGATTTATGAGGGAACCTTTGTTTGTACCACTGAGACACTTGGGTAGGCCTTTGGATTTTCTGGTGGTAAAGAGGTAGGGTGAAACCTCACTTATTTCATCATAATTTGTTGTCCTTGGGTCATGAACCAAGGTTCATGGTCTTGGATGAACCTGCCGTCTACAGTACTTGTTGCCTAGTATCCTAATATCGCTGAAATCTTTGCCTAATTGTGTATGGATAAACAGCATCACTGTGGCAGATATTCTCTTCAGCTCTGATTCTGTGTGCTTGGCAAATTACATGTCATTTGTCAGGTATAAAGTTTTAAAATCTGTATCCTGTAGTATTTCCAACTTTACCAGGAAGTTGTATGGACTATATTCAAATTAGAGTTAAATAGAAGTGATTTAGCTCACTGGCGAATTGGAATTCTGGAATTATATATTTCATATGTTGCTCTCATAGCAGCTGAGCAATCATAAGTAGTACTTCTTCATTTCTGTGAGTCAACTTCTTTTTCTGTATATTCAGGATAATAGCATTACATTATTGATAAAATTATTGTGGGAAATTTATGGAAAACACTTGGTATAGTATATGGCACTAAAGTTAGTCCCCCAAAATGCTATTTTATGTTCAGATATAGTTATAAAAGACTTACAATACTTAAATAGGATAAACATTTCTTGTCTGTATTATGTAAAGCAAAAGTAATCTTTACCACAAATATCCTAGTTATCATGAATTCTGAGTTAATAGAATCCAAATGAAAAAGATGTTTGGTTTATTTGGTTTTAAAGCAAAATTTATGTTTGGAGTTAAATAAACAACTTGTGATAGAAACAAAAGAAGTCAGTATATCTGAAAAGTTAAAAAAATTGTTGCCATTCATCTAAGCTCAAAAACAGATCTCCTCTCTGCTCTGCTTTAAAATCGGTATCCTGTAGTATTTCCAACTTACGAGATGGTCCCATCCATTGCAAGACTTCATATATTAACATAGATCTCAAAATCAGTCTCCAGTCTGGACTTTTCTTCAATATTGTACACTTCATATAACCAGTGGTATATTTGTCATTTCTTCTTGGGTGAATAGCAAGCACCTCAAATTTAATACCTCTAAACCTGAATGTTTGATTTCCTTTGAAATCTTTTACTCCCTAATCTTCAACTCAGTGGCTCTCCAACTCAGTCACTGAGTCATCAACTCAAGACAGAAATCTGGAAGTCATTCTTGCCTCTTCCCTTTCATACTTCCTTTATTTGTTTGATCAAGTTCTTTGATTCTACCTACATAATCTTTCTTGAATCTCTCCAATTTCCTTTATCTCTGCTACACTCACCCTGGTTCACCCTTCTTCTTCCACCCAGACTCCTGTTAGCCTTTTAATAAACTTCTCTGCTCTCACTCTTGGCTCTCTTTAATCTGCTTTTCATACAGGCCAGACTGTTCCTTTATATTTGTAAATTGGATTATGCAAACTCCAAGTTTCAAATCACTTGACACCCAGGTCAGAGAATACGGTCCCAAATCCTTACTGTGGCCCACAAGGCTCTGCATGAACTGGCCCTAGCTCAGTGCATTCCAGCCATATGTACCTTTCACTGGTTTTCCAACAAGTTAAGGCCAAGTTTCTTCTTGTCTTTAAACTTTTCCCAAAGCTTTGTCCTCTGCCTAGAGTGTTCTTCCCCCACAGCTTCATATGCCTATGTCCTTTTTTTAGGTCAGAGCTTAAATTATTGCAACTTTTCCGGACTATTTCATCTAAATAGGTATCCATTTCAGTGTTTTGTTTCAGAACTGTGTTAAGTATGTTGCACTTACGCAGTTTGAATTTTGCAGCTTTCTCTTGTTTTATTTGATATTGTTTGTCTTCTTACTAGACTGTAAACCATGAGGGAAGAGTTTTATCTCTTCATAGATGACACCCCATACCTAGGAAAGTGCAGGGCTCATAGAAACTCAATACGTATGTGGAAAAAAATGACACAAAATTAATCATTGATTGCGGTCAAGAGAGACAGAGATTAATATTTAGGAGAATTGGATTCTAAGTTTTAAGCTTTCCATTAATAATTTTTATGACCTAGAGGTGGTCAAACTTTTGAGATTCTCAGGTAATTTTTTTCCCATAAAATTAAGAAATAGGATAGATAATGTATAGGGTTAGGGTCATTTTATATCTCATTATTATCTGACTTTGTCTTTTTGTCTTTCATTTTCTCTAAGGAGCTGAACATAAAGCCTGACAGTAGGTATACTAGGTATCCTAGGTTGAATCTCAAGTATTTTATTCTTGGAAAAATTATTTGTACAGGGGCGAGTTAGTGAAAAGCAGTATCTGCTGTTTTCGTGAATCTCAAAGAAAATTGCATGATCCAGTGGCCCAGTGATCTAGTGATTGTACAATTGTATTTCACTTTCCTGCCTTTAAACTACACATACACACAGAAATACTTCTGTCTCCTTAAATATAATTTCATCTTTAATAACTTGCAGGTTATTACATAGTTTCTTTTCATCCAGGTGTTTCAGACTCATCACTGTTGCTGGTTCACTGTGCTACCTCTGTCATCCTTTTGAAGCCTTCCTCATAGGTACTTCTTTTTGGTCCTCTATTTGTCATTGCATTCTGAAGCTTCTCCAGTTCCCATTATCTTATTCTTCCCTAAGTTGCAGTGGAACTTAAAGTTCGGAGGAGGCACTGTATTTTGTGACTCTTTTACTCAGCTCTGCAAACTGAGACTATTTGAATGATTCTAACTAATCACATACATTTCTGGTCCTTTTGCTAATTTCAAAAGAACATCTATCTAGAGATGCTGCTATCCATCCTTTATATAGGACAATTCATAGCTAATGTAATGGCTCTAGTATGAGATTATTGTGTGTCTGCATGACATTCTTGCTTTGGTGTAGCAAGTGTGCCTCTGGCTCAACAAGAATTGAAACAGTTCTGAGAACAGCACCCATCATCTACTCAACTCAGGGAAGTGGAGCTCAGCCTTCTTTACAAAGCTTCAGTGGAGAAAACCTCCATTAATATCTAAACATAACTAAAAATTCTAGAACTGACAAAACACAAGAGGTATAACAATATGTAAACTCTTCTTCCCATACTATGTTATAGACTAATAACTATTATTATAAATTTTTTTGTAGTCTATATTCTTCAATTTAAATTCACATACAAGTGTCATTCAAGCTGTTTCTGTTAAAATTCTTAGGATTTAAAATATTTTCTCTTTAATGCATTTCAGTACTATGTTTTAAAATGAGTCTGATATATTTTAAATGTCTTTAAAATGCAATTTTTTGTTATAAATTTAGAAAGCAGTCTGTGTTCATAGAAGTTTGTGTAATTAAATCAACACCTGTTTGCTGGCCACCAACCCTTTGCCGGGTGTGGGATGAGAAAGACTAATAAGGACTTGAAAGTTTATTGGGAGGGATGGTGAATATGAACGAGCGCTCATTTTGGTCTGTGTGATGATTTGCAAGAGGGTCAAAGATTTTAGTTCAGTTCCCAGTACTCAAGAGAGAATATTCATTTCAAATGAAGAATTCATCAGAAAGTGATAGGGAAGCTTAGCATGAAGAAAAGAATGTTGTCAGGGAACTCTAATTAGATTAATGAAAAAAAGCTGACTTGTGTCAGATTCAGTTCCAAGTGCTTCATATGATATAGTAACTAATTTTTTGCAACAAACCCATGATATGAGTAGTTGTTTAATCCATAATTTATAGGTCAGAAAACTAAGGAACAGAGAAGTAAATCAGGGTCACATGGCTTATGAAGCTGGATTTCAACCCAGGCAGCCTGGCCCCCGGGCCTTGCTTTCACCTGCTCCCCACTTCCTCCCCTCTTCTTGCTCTCCTACTTTCTCTCTCTCCTCTCTTTCCATTAGAATGGAAGAGAAAATAAAGAAGATGAAGACATAACACATTTCATAGATCACAAGAAGACAGGAAGGCTAAAATAGGCCTTTCCTTGATTAACTCTGATGGGCCAAGCAGCAATTGCTGATGACAGTTTGGTGGAAGCTGAGAAAACCCCTAAGGAGAGTTGGGTTGAAATTGTTAGCTAAGCACATAATCTTATACTGTGCATGCTTGTGGTGAGAGAGAAGAGAGTTGGGGCTGTCCACTGGCAGAGAACTCTCCCTCTCAGTGTGAGAATATTTTGAAAGGAGGTGTATGAAAGGCAATTTTAAAAAGCAAGAGATTCCTCCTAAGCTTCTATTATTAGTAATTATGATTTTTGAAGTAGAACCATTGGCTAGCCATAAATAAGACTTAAACTTGGTTTTAACAAATGGCAAATAATAGCTAATATTTATTAAGCAACTATTATTGTAGGCATTTTTGTAAATGCTTTTCCTGTTTTAACCCATTTAGTTATGAAGACAACTAAGAAAATCATGTACACTGTTTTATAGATGAGGAAACCAGTTCACAATAGGCCAGGTCTCTCACCCAAGGTCATACGGTCACATATGGCGTTTTGATTTGAAGCCAAACTATGTTTGAAGCCCACGCTCTTAATCCAACACTTTCCACAAGGGCACCTGTATCTGTTTGCCTGGCATATAGTAGAAACTTGGTAAACATTAGTTTAATTACTGAATTACATGGATTCTTGCTGGTACTGTCTTCCATTGCAGATTCAATGTTGTTGTGTTTTTTTGGTTTTTTTTTTTTTGTAATTAGTGTAACTGTTAAATTAACATGAGACCTTCAATCCAGAATAGTAAAGTGGAGCAAAAAAAAAAAATACACAAAAACTTTCACAATTATAGCTTTAGCTTTTTCACAGCCTACCAGTCATTTTAAGCTATTTTCCCGAACATGCTGCTCTCACACGTCTGTGAAGGTGCTGGGGAGACCTCTTGCTATAATATCTTGTATTACTCTATCTGATGAGTGCAGTTCACTGTTCATCTTTCGAAAGTTCCCATTTAATAGCCTCTTATGTGAAGTTTACATCCTTCCTCTCCAGTCACCAGTGATTTAATTCTCCCTCCTCCAAGCTGACAAGCTGGTAGCTGTCATAAAAAAATTATACTGCCTTATCGACAAGGAAGACCTTTTTCAAGACTACTGCAGTAGAGGAGTGAGACTGAATGCAACACCACTGAAACAAAAGGTGGCAGGATTTCTAATCACTGGAGTGAGCCAGTGAAAAAGTACTAGAGGAAGTTAGCAGGGAAGTGGGTCAATGTCATTAGGCCATCTGCATTTGCTAATTGTTGCTTACTGAATTTGAGCTTCTGTCCTCTCACAGAAACTGGGAAATAGGGACACTGCCTTTCTTAATGATTATATTTCAAAGGGATGGCTCCCAAATCCTTGAGAAAGACATTCCTGGGCTGTACAACTGGCAAGAGAACTGGGAGAAGACTTACATCTCAAAGAGGCCATGAAAGAATTGACAATGAAAAGATTTCTAAAGTAAATGCTCCAATAAAAGGGAGGTTGGGGCCTACCGTCTAAAGTTTATTCAAGTGGAGGTGAACTTTAAGGCTTGGTCGTAGCACAAACACCTCTCGCAGAAGTTTTTGCTGCATTATAACCAAATCTGTCGTCTTGTAAAGCGTGAGCCCCTTGAATGTAAGAAGTTTTGGTCTGCCTCCATCAAGCCCAGTGTCTGGCTCATAGAAGTAACCATTCACCGGGCACTGGATGAACGAATGAAGACCCCCAGGGATCCATAATAAAAGGCCTCAGGTACCTGGCTTTTTAGTTCTATTTTTTGTCCCCAAATACCTTTTGGTATAGACTTTCAACTGACATGAAACTGAAAGGAGAAAGAGTTTTCTCTTGTGTTATTTTTTTCTCCAAAATAAATCAAGTTGGAGGACTCTTGCTGAGAGAAAATGCTAGGAGCTGACTTTATTGCTGATGACAGCCATATCAAAGCTGTCTTCTTCAATAAGTACCTCTTTTCTCCTCTCTCTGCTTCTTGGTAGAGCTGTCTTGTTGGCCCCTCCACCATCTCTGGTACCGTCGGGCTGCCCCAGCCTCATCCACATGCACCCACGTGTGGTGTAGTCTCTGGCTGAGAGAGGGGTGTAAGGGGGACCACTCCAGGTAAAGGGCCAAAAGACTAGAGACACGGGCTTTGGATCTGCTCTTATTTGTTAAAAGCAAATGTCCTACACTTATCAGCAGGGTTGGCTCACAGACAGAATACACACTAGACTATTTCACACTAAAACTGCAATTTTCAGAATCTCTTGGAAAGTTAGAAGCCTCATTCCTGCTGGGAAATTGTTAGCTGCTGCTGGGGGTTGGTCCTGGGCCTAAGATGGGGAACTGCCTCCCTGTGTATCAGAGTCCCTCCTGCTCCCTGGTCACACCAGCCTCCTTCACCCAGTTTGTCACTGGCCTGGTCCAAGGTCAAGCCAATTCTTTCCCTAGGACTCAATTCTTTCATGCATTAAGAGGGAATAATAGGACTCTATGGGAAGTTAAGGAGAACAAATGGGATTTTATTAATGATCCGTGCTCTTTAGACACCCCACACCCAGTTCTTTTTTGTTGTTGATGTTACGTAACATCCCTCCTGCACTTGCTTCTGCGTTTCCTCATGCAGCTGTGCAGTGTCTCCCAGATCCATCTGTTAACACTGAGCTCCGCTCAGATGCACTTTGTACTTCTTTGCCTCCTGTTGGTTCACAGTCAGAATACTTCAGGCTGTGGTTAGGGGAGAAGATGCAAGATAGGATTTAAGGGAAGGGAAGAAAAAGAGAGGAAAAAAGAGAATAGAGTTAGATGGTATATGTCTTATAGTTGAGAATAAAGGCCATTCTGCTCATGAATGCTATGACTGTAGTTTCTGGAAGTCCATTTTGGTGATTTCCTTTTTAAGCAAGCACAGTTTACGTACTTTGTCTTCAGTGACACTGCCATCTGTAACCCTGACCCTTGGAAACCGGACTGGCAACCACTTGTTGGAGGGAACAGTGGTGCCTCAGTCTTGGGCAGAGTTCAGAGAGGGACAGCAACAATTTTACAGCTCTCTCAGTTGGGAGACCCGTGCTTTGGACGTTTTGACAATTGCCTCCATTTCACACATCACGCTGCTTGGACACATGAGAAACAGGTAGCTTCCTCACTGCAGTGAGGTAGGGAGAAAGCTGCCAAAACTGATCTGGCCTCTGATCATGGCTGGAGGGGCATTTGCTTTGGGGAGCAGATGAAAGAATAGAAATCTTCACCTCTAGACCAATGTAAGCCAGAGGGAGTCGGGAGCATTCCCATCTCTTGGGAGGGATGGAAGACTTCACCAACTTTGTTAACCAGTTATAAGTGTGTGACAGATTTTTTGGCACTCAGGGGAATCGAAATCCTATCTAGTTTATAAAATAAACAGGGCGTAAGAAATGATGACCTTCCTCAGATTTACTTGGAAGGTAAAAAAAAAATTGAGAAGGCATTGTCATTTATTGACTGTAAATATCTTTGGAGTTCTGCATCTCTGGATTTGAAACTCATCTCTAGTATTTGTTAGTTACATGATCTTGGGTAACTTACATAACATCTTCATTCCATCCTTTAAAAAAATGGGGGGTATGTTGTTTCCTTTGAAGATTGATCTAAATTTTAGAGATAATGTTTGTAAAAATGTCAAGCATATTAATGACTCTAGATCTTGATATAGAGAAAATGCTCAAATTATAGTTTAAGGTGCAGATTTTCTGACCAAATGGGGTTGGGAGTAGGGATGTGAGAAGTATGGGAGTTAGGGAAGAAACAATAAAGCGGTTTTTAGTAATGTCAGAGGGACTGTAAGTTGTCGATGCTATGTCAGCAAAGCCATAGTTAGTATTAAGGACATTTATCTTTTCATCAATGAATTGGGGACAGGTAAGCTTTCTCAGCAAACCATTTGTATATATTGAGGCTATTAAGGGTCAGATACTGCTGCATTTCTGCCCTGGCTCACATAATTAGGATATTACTCAGATTTGTCCTTTCTCTCACTCTTCTAAAATATTTTCTTGCCTCTTCAGAAGCTGACTCCTTCATCTTTGTGGGGCTTTCTGTGCCTCATCATTTGAAACTCACAGTGATTTCCTAGAGGAAAGACTATTTTTCCATTTGCTGGTAATTTTCATCAGGTCCTCTGCAGATTTATTTTCTTTTCATTCTTTTTCTCTTTCCAATTCTAAGACAAAAGCCCCTCTTCCCACACGGAAAGAGTGCCACCTGTAGCATCAAACCTCGAAACCCCTCAGTGACAGAGCTGCATGTGTCCCTCCCTTGGCGTAATTTTCTTGGGTAACATCTTGATTGTGGTACCCCATGTTTAAAGTCCTTCTGCTGAGGTCCCCAGTGCCCATTAGTATAAATTCCAAACTTTTTCATTTCAGGGTCTTAAGAATGCTTCATAATTTGTCTGGTTTAATTTTTAGACCTTACGTTTCACTGCTTTCTTCCTTGGGCACAAAGCTCAGTTTTCATTCTGAATTTTTCAGTTCTTCCAGTGTAGCAGCTATCACTGGCCTCTGAAATGCTCTGCGTGTATTTTAATCCCTTTTTGGATTTTTAAACTCCTAGTCATATAAGATTGATTCTTGTTATCATGGTAATTATGTTCTATGAAGTCCCAGCAACACTGCATGACCAAATACTGATTTATTTGTAGGGGAAACACACATACACATGTACACAAATGTATACCTCACATAGATTGTAATTTTCTATCCTAAAAGCAGCTCATTCTGGTGGACTCTCTCTTCTTTATTTTATAAAAGAGAAAATGAAGTTCAGAAGTGTTGAGTGACTTGTGGGAGGTTGCCCCACAAACAGGGGCCAGAGATGGGACTCAAACCCAGTCTAACTGGCTGGTGTCAGAGCATCTTGCACTGCCCCGCACAGCCCTCCGAAGTCTCCGCCTTCTCCTTGTCTCTGAGCCCTGAAGCGAGGAGGCAGAGCACCATCTTGTTCACGGTCAGCTGGGAACGTGTGAGTCTGGGCACTCAAAATTTTCACTGCTCTGCACACGTCTGTGAACGAGCCAGAGAGAGTTGCAAGTATTGATTTTGGGGTTACAAATAAATTTTAGTGATAGATGGCTTTGCAAATGCAGAATCCACTAATAATGAGGACTGACTGTACCCGTCTCAGCTGCCACCCTCAGACTGAGTCAGATGTTCCTGCTGGTTGCTCTGAACTTCCTTGATCATAGCCATTATCACCCAGTATTAAAATTGCCTGTTTATCTCCCTACCCTGAGAATATATAATCTAAGTAGGAACTTTTCTTTATTGGCCATTATTCTATTTCTAAGTGTGATTCCAGTGCTTGACACATGAAAGCTCAGAAAACATTTGTTGACTGAATTAATGGAAAAAAAACTGCAAAGCGTCCCACACTGCCATGCTTATGCAACCAACTTCACCATGAGGATTTAGTTAGTCTCTGGTTAGGGTCTTCGCATCAAAGGAAAATGAGCAAGTGCTCTGAAGATGATGCCTTGGTCAGTTTTCTTACAGTTCTTGTGAAAGACCATGGTAATGCAGAAACTTTGAAATTCTGGGTATTCCCTCTGTTGTTTCAACACACTAGGAAAATTCTCTAACACATGTCAGAGGAGTCCTTATATCAAAGAGTTCAAGTACTGCCTTGCGTTAGAGGAGATTTTCCTTCTGCCCAACACACCTGTAAAATAACAGCTGTACCACAAGTTTAAAAGGGAGGCTGACAAGTTCAATATCCAGGTCTTGTCTTTGAATACAGAGAAATCGTCCAATGGCATGAATGATGACATACTAATCACTGAAGAAATCTGACAAGGTCATAATTGGAATGATCTGGTGACTAATTTTAACCAAGCCATTCTGCTCTCTAAAGGATCATGACTATCCTAGAGTAAGAACAAATATATTGCAAAAGGAGGAAAAAACCTTATAAAATGGGGAAAAAATGTTAAAATCCATTAAAAAAACTTACATCACACCTGGTAGAAAATGAACCGGCCCATGATTGGTATGATAATGACTAACATTGAGCAAAGCCTGACAGATATTTCTCTTGGACCTCTTTTTTTATGGGTGGTGTCAAGGCTTCCAGGGGAAATTTTCCCTGGCCACACATCAAGTCATTATGGGAGCCATGCACTGAACCCTCAGCCTCTGGGCTTTGGGCTGATACCGTCTATGTTAGGCTGCCCTTCTAATCCCAGCCATGTTTATCTTGACCGTAAAGCTTGGCAAGATGTTCTTGTCCAAACGTAATTGAACTCTGTGGTCATTCCAAAACTTTTACCAAAGTATGATTTTCTTATTCCAATATTAAATTTCTTGCTGGGTTCCCACTTTCATAATTATCCATCCTATCCATCCATCAGATGAATGTCTCAAAAATTAAAATTTTTTTTTGTTAATTTGAGTAACTTAGTTACAAAAATCAAAACAGAAGTTAATTCTAACAACTGATTTAATCTTTCTAGGCAAGAGAGCTGTTGTATATAGGTTTAAGGCTGTTTGGGAAAGAAATACTGACTGCTGGCCAACAATAACCATCAATGATGGACAGTTAAATTGCCTCTGGTGACAAGCCTTTTCAAGGTGCACCTCAATTGGAAATAATTTGCATTGATCTTACTCCTCTTTCCCATGATAGTCGATGCTAAGAATGTTCATGTGAAATGTTCTTACTTTGAATTAATTATTACTAATACATTATTAGTAAGTTGGCTTTTCAATTTTGTCTCCAAAGAAGCAAGGCCAAGTCCAAATATTCAGAATCTCAGTTAGTTTGAAACCTAATAACTTGGCAAGTATGTTCTTCAACAAGAGTGATAATTTCATTGACTTCTTTTTTTTTAAATTAATTAATTAATTAATTTTACATTTTTTATTGAGTTATATGTATGTTCATGTATAACTGAAAAATTGTGCTCTACAGTGGAATTTGACACAACATTGTAAAATGACTATAACTCATTGACTTCTTTAAATTGATTTTGTCCTCAGGTTTCAAAAAAGTTTTTTATTTATTCTTAAATATAATTGTTATCAAAACCATTTATTTATTTTGTGTAAAATATTTATGGCTAGTCCAAGATAAACTGCATCTTCCAAATACTTTGGTCTTTCTTCTTATTTTGTCTGTTTTCCCTCTGAGTTTCAGTATATCTTCTTAATTTTTTTCACCTTCCTGCTCCTTTCAGCTTCCCTTTTCTTTTACCTGTCATCTATGATACAAGCAATTAAGAAAATTCTCTTAATATCCTGAAGTTAATTCTCAGAATGAATCCAAGCATTTAAATGACTTTATATACCCAGAGGGTGTATTGTTAATAGCTATCAATTAAAAAAAATTTTGTGAATGGAATGCTTATATGAAGTACAACCAACAGAGGGAAGGTGGCATTTTCCCTGAAGAGAAATATAATCTTAGTATATTAGTCAAAAAAACAAAAATTAAAAAAGAAGGAAAGAAAATCAGGGGACTGATCTGATAGAATGCTGCTATTTTTAACTTTTGTATTAGTATCCTTTTGCTAGGTTTCATGCTTTACACAGAGGAATTATTGGAAAGAGCTTGAAGACCTGTTTAAATAGTAATTAAATTTTTCTGTGATCTATCAATAATTTCTGAATATTATTGACAGTATTTGGAATTTTGTAGAAGAAAAACTAATTATTTTATGATACTTCACATTGGTTCATCATTGGAATCAACTGCCAAAGTATTTACAAGAATTTAGTGTTTTTTTTTTTTTCTTGGCATGGTCATATGCATAAATTTGGTTATGCTGACCTCTGTCAAACTCAAATTTTCTAATAAAATATGAAATATATGCCCTGCCTACTAAAAAGAAAGATTTTGAAAGTTGTGATGGTATTTGAAGAGTTATTTAAGTCTAAAATAAGGATTGCGAGTGCTGAGTTTAATATTCTTACCTTATCTGGTGTCACATAGGTAATAATCAGGATTATGTGCATTCAACACAATAAACTACAATGCAAAAGAATCTTTAATTCCTTAAGGACAAATTCAAACTCAAAGGTAAAGATTCTCATTAAAATTATGACCCAGAAGGTGAAATCACAAACTTTCATGATGTGTTCAAGACTTAACTGAGGATAATATTCTAGTTTGCTTGACCTTGAATTTGGAGCCTGGAACCTGCATGATGGTTTCTGTGTGTAACGGTTCTTACAACTGTTCAACTGACGTCAGTTGTGAAACAGCCATTATGATGTTCAGAGACTAAAAGTACTGATCCTGAAATGTGCATGTCTGAATCTCTGGTGATTATAACGGACAAGTTATTTGATTGTATCCAATGTTACTGCTCACTGTTCCCCTGGAAAGTACACATAATATCTCTTAAGAGTGGCAATGTGACTATTTTAACTCCCCGTCCATTCTCATTCTGGGATACAAAGAAATAATATGGCAACAGGCCACCCAGCTCCAGTTCTCATGAGGTAGCTGAATGTGGAGAGGAAATGGAGTCTTTTTGCCTCATGGAACAAGGAAGAATTCTAATTCCTTTATTAATTCAACAGTTTTCGAATACACACATTGGTACAGACATGAGCTACCCATGGGTTTATGTTTCTGTCAATTCCTTTCCCATTTGGAACTCAGGTCTGACTTAAGAATTCTCTAGTAAGTTATGGGAACACATGTTAAACCCATTGTTCCTACTGACTTTTTGGTCAATTTTGCTGAATGGTAACAGAATTATTTTCTTATTCCAACAACTCACTTTCCATCCAGCAACCAGAGTGATTTTTTTAAAAACACAAGACTGGTTACAAAATGCTCCTGGTTAAAGTCTCTAAATGTTTCCAATTACACTTAGAATTAGAAAAAAAATAATCTTTACATTCTTCTACAAAGCCTTAAGGTGATCTCTCTAACATCATTTGGTACTAATCACTTCCTGGGCCACTCAGTTCCAACCAGTTCCTCAAATAGCCCTCTTCCAGATGCAGGAACCTCACGCAAGCTGTTTTTCCACCTGAACACTGTGCCACGTCTTCATCTCAGCATAGGTCTTTGCATGAAGATCATGTTTTCAACTTTTAAGATCTTAACTTGTGTTTTCTCTCATAGTGTTCCCTATATTTGTTGTAGTATTTACTGTAATCCTGAATCATACTTGCCTATTTACTTTTTTGTCTGTGTCTAAGACTAGGTTTAAAAAAATTCATAGGTTTTATACATAGAACATATTCAGTAAGCAGTAAGAACAAACAGCTTCAGTGCATGAGTGAGTTAAGAGCATAGACTTCTACAGAGTTGTAAGAAAAAGATAGACATTCTTCCCAAGAACTTTTCCACCCAACCATGAGACATTGGAGTGGCAAATTATGAGTGAATGGATGTACTGTTTATCAGGATGGATCCTCTTTTTGAAGGGATGGTTAAACTGCTTAGATAGTCCCGAGAGAACTCATTAAAGCCTGCCAAATGAGCAAGAAGTTTTCCTGCCACAGCCTGAAAGAGAGCAGTACATAGACCTGGACTATAGATAAACAGAGAACGTTGGTCTTCAAATATGAAAGCAGACCCTGAGAAATGGATTCTTGAGGAAAAAGTCAGGTGGTTGAAGACCAGCTCATTTCAGATAGGGAGATGTGGAATTGTATAGACCTGATATATTGGTCCAATTCCAAAACCTGCCCCTTTCCTATTGTAGTGAGGAAACGGACTTCAGTTTTATGGTCTGGTTACTTGAAAATTTCATTCATCCACCACTGTATTCAGTGCAACCATCAGTGTATATCCATCAATGTATTGAGCACCTACTAACATGCCAGACTCTGTGCTAGGTAATGTGACTATAGTAGTGAATAAAATTACTTTCATAAAGCCAAGAGTTTGGTTAAATCATTAAACATGTCATAGTAAAGAATGATGGATATAAAGAAAGGGAAATTTGCTGATATAAGGAATATTGGCATATGAGAGTTCATCTTAGCTGAGGAGTTAACATTATGGTAACATAACAGCAAGTGCCTGGTATCACATACTGTCCCAGCGCACTTTACATACGTTATCTCATTTAACGCTATAACAGCCCATGAATATGGTGCTAGTTTTAGTGGCAAACCTAGGCTTTGTGTTGTTTTGGAGCTTGTTTTCTAGGGTCACGTAATTTTTTTTGTAAAAATAAATTTTTACTAAGAGAGGAAGGAATGCCTTTAACTCCTAATTTTAAGGGCATCTGTATAGTGGTTGAAATAATTAGACTTTGGTCAGTAAGCTCATAGTTAATGGCTTAATTACGGCTTATTTGATGTGAATCAACCTCATGTGACCATATTTATGTTTTCAAGCAACAGAGCATAGGTTTCTACAATGAATATTTTAACAAGTTTCCTATAATATTTTTTTCCCCTTAGGCTGAAGGTTTACAAGTCCTTGAAACTATGAAACTTCTCTACGCTCTAGGACGTTGATGCCAGTGACAAGGTACAGAACAACTACAGATTTTATTTACCTGGTGTGTAAATATATTATCTGCCTGTAAGTTGTGACGTCCAGCTCAGGGTTTTATCACCTCCAGCACCTGAACCTTCTAATTTTTTTGATGGTTTCTGGCTTCTAGTTTCAATTATAAATTATAAAATTTAACTCATCCAGGGCTGAGTTGAAGACTATGAGACTTAAACCTACCTTATCCACGTTAACAGATGAGAAAGTTCAGACACAGTGAAGTACAGACTCTGTCTCATGGCAACATTAAACCTATTTGGAGCTCAAGCTCTTTCCTCTGTGATGCACTGCCTCATGCTTTTGTTTGTTTGTTTGTTTTGGTACACTGGTGAGGATTTTCCACTTTTCAATTTTGAGAATAATTTTCTGACTTAGTGTGTTTCCTTTTAGAGAGTTTTCAAGCGTTCCCCTTCTAGATTCCTCTTCACTTGTGGTCTTTCTGCCTCCTTCTCTCTTAAACAGTATTTTTTAAAACATTAAATTTGACCACCAGAGAGTCCTTTGCCAATGTACAGTTGTATGCAGTCTTTCCTGGTAAGTTTCTGGTCTTGTGTGATGACATTTTCCATCATAGGTATATTCTTGTTAAGGCTGGCCAATTCTACAATTTCTTGCTCTGTGGTTAGACTTGAAAACGTATGTGACCATAGTGGTTCAGGATCTTGGCTAAACTCCTGAGCCAAAAGGTGTTTCTTAGCAGATGGTTACTTTGAGGTTTGTGCATGCATTTCAGGCTTCCATTTCTAGGTACCCCCTAAAGTTTGCAAGTTAATCTTCAGCAACAACAGGTTTGTATGTTTTGGAAGTTTCCCGAGGACCATAACTCTTAAATTTGCTCTTGCTTTTATAGATTGTACAGTTGTTATTGTGATTATTTTATTTTATTTTATTTATTTATTTATTTATTTATTTATTTATGTGTGCTATTTTTAGATACTGTTAAAAGTCTTGTTAAGGATTTTCCTTTTTGGTAATGATATTTATAAATCTTAGAAAATAATTCTTCTTCTTCTTAGTTTCTTCCAAATAAACTTTAAATTCTGTGGCATGGTTTATGGAGTTCGGATCTGTTTCTAACATAGGCAAATATACTTCTTAAATGCCCCTCCTATGTTGTTCCACGTTTACAGTGAAGATGTTTAGATTATCTTTGCTGTAGCACATCAAGCCACAGTCCAGGAACTACTGAGAAAAAAGTTGGGCCTTGCTGTGAATTAGATGACTTGAAAAAAGGAACAACCCATAGGTGTTTGGCCTATCTAGTCCTGCTCCAGGGCACCAGGCTGCACAAGCAGAGGGCTGGCTGCATTTCAGCGTTTGAATAGTCCATGGACTACACATCTCTCCATGGCTATCCTGCAATGGAGTCTGGGTCTGAATTTTGCTCACCTGCTGAGTACAACTTAGATGCTTCCCAAGCGAAGTATGTAAGTTCTACGTTCAATCAACCAGTGTGTGTGTCAGTGGATAGATCGGCTGAGGTCCTAATTTTTTCTGAATGCTTCACAGTAAGCATGTAGAAGTATGGTGGGGAAAGATGGCTGCCTGGGATGTTCCATTTTGAGGTATGAATATTTGGTGTTTCAGAAACTATGACACAGTCCCTAAGAATCTTTCATTTCACATGAAATGATCAGACACCAAATTTGTACTAAGAAGTGAAGACAGAACTATCAAGCTCTGGATTGTTCACAACCTTCCTAGGGCCGAGAGCATGCTGTCTTCATCCTTCTAACCCCGTAGACTAGCCTGGGGTCTAGTACATGGTAGATGCTTGATGAACATTCACTGAATAAATAGATGTTCAGGCGTTTCTAATATAACCCTGGTGGGTCAATTCTCCTATCTGCATAGTTGCACCCCACAAACCTGTTTTAAATCCATGAGTCATTAAAAAAGAAAAGTTTTACTGAAGTTATTGTGGGGGAACAGGGAAGCACAGAGTCCAAAATCAATTATCTCTCAATTCGATCCTCTTCCTTGGCTGTTACCCATCTTTGCTCTTTCTCTGAGTTCTCATGCTGCTGCTGCTTGCTGCCTCTCCTAAAATCTCCAATCGTGTATAGGCAAGTCAGCCTTGAATCAAACTTGCAAACCTTGCCCAGTAAAACACGAACTTAATTATTAACCAAACTGTAACTCCTTGTTTTTCCTGAAGTATGCTCTTTGGTAGCAAGAGCAGAGGTAGAAATCTCATCCCTTCACCTCAAGTATACAATTTGTATGTCCAGTAGAGTCTCTTCCAAAGGAGACCTTCTGCTGCTAAAACCACAAGGCTTAAGTATATTATTCCAATTATTTGCATTTTTCCTTCTTTGACCTCTTGGAGGTAGACTAAGGGGTCTAGCATGGGAAAGAATTTGATTCTTAATTGTTCATTTGAATCAGAGCAATTTTAGGTGTCAATGCAGCTTCTTCATCCCTGTAGAAGGTTAGCGATCATGTTCCAATGCTGTCACAAAATACTGACGTTGACCTTAGTCACTCTAAAATGCCACGTTCCTCTTCTATAAAATGGAACTCTTTAGAGTTAAATCAAAGTCAGTGGTCTTCAATCTCAGCTGCACATGGGATTCAGCAGGGAGTTTTACAAAATATGATGCCTGTTTTAATCTGTGCAGGGTAATTGCCAGGCACCTAGATTTTTCAAAAGCTCCCCCAAGTAATCACTAATATGCAGTCAAGGTTGAGAATTACCAACCTAAGAGCTACAGTGGTAATTAAATTAATATATATGAAAACACTCAAACTGAAAGAGGTTATACGAATATAAGGAATTCCTTCTAGTCTTTTTATTAAAGTAAAACAAAACCCACAAGACATTCATGCCTGCAGGTAGGGTGACCAACTTGTCCCGGTTTGCCTAGACTTACCTGGTCTTAATACTGGCAATCCTATGTCTTGGGAACCCCTCCATTTTGGTCAAACCTAGATGGTTAGTTACCCTAACTGCAGGCCTTATTAGCTGTGAGGTTTATCGAGTTCAAGGAACCATTAAATAATCCCTTCTCTATTTCTTAAAATACTGGATATTCAGTTGAGCTATAAGTCAAAAGACTGGAACTCCAGGTTGAATGCACATCTATTCTCTCTGCCCCTGGAAAAGCCTTCCTATTTTGTTTTTCCTGTAGTCCATGCCTTTAGTCTCTCTCGGTCTAAAATGTCTTTATTCTCCATCTTCATTTACTTACTGTTCAAGTATTTAGGGCTGGGGATTCTCTGGCCTTAAAGAAAAAAAAAAAATAAAGCAGGCATTAACATTTGCATTGAAAATTCCCTTGGTGGTGATTTTTTTCCTTAGAAAATGTGAAGTTTATACATATGTTTAGAATTCAAATAGTGAGCATGCTTATGCTCAGTATATGTCATGGATCAAAGATGAATTTATGTAGGTCAGTGTATCCTAGGCAGAATAACGGTTTGATTTAGAAAACTTGCCCTGATCAGTAAAATAAAGTAATCGGTCCAGGAATCATTAGGACTCTACTTTGCTGCCTGGCCCTAAGGAAGAATTAAGTCAGTGAGAGCCTTTCTCCCAAGGAGTCGAGTGCGTGTGTTGTGGTGTGTATATATGTGTGTGCATTGTGTGTGGTGTGTGTCCTTGTGTGTATACGTGTGTGGGGTGTGTATGTAGGATGTGGGGGTGTGTATGTATGTGTTGGGTGTGTGTATGTGTGTGTGGGGTGTGGAGGGGTATGTGGTATGTGTATGTAGGATGTGGGGGTGTGTATGTATGTGTTGGGTGTGTGTATGTGTGTGTGGGGTGTGGAGGGGTATGTGGTATGTGTGTGTTGACGGTGTCAGCAGGTGGGCACGGCTTTTCCTTCTCTTGCACCTTTCATATCTCACACAAGAGTCTTCCATGTCCTGAATCTAACTAACTCCTCCTGGCAAGGGGGTCAGGGATATGTGTTCTCCAGGTTCTCAGCCCCCGTGGTACAATAGAGAGCAAAAAAGGATGGAGATAGTATTAGCCGACAGCATCTGGCAAGTTATCACATTGACTTCAACTTTTTAACTAGAGAAGACAGCCAACTCCATATAAAGTGATTAGGAAAGAGCTCTCTATGGAATCTGACTGAGTGCTGATACTCTGGGACCACGTAACAGTGTATTCCTTGGCTCCTCTTACCGTCCAGGGAATACACTGAGGAGGTCACCTCTCATTTCAGTACTTGGCACGTAGCATGCACTCAGTGTTTGGTGGTTGTCATTGCTGTTAGAGCAGCATGAACGGCAGTTAGCTCTTGGCAGCACAGTGGGGCAGCCAGGCTGAGTCACTCAGGAAAGTGAGGCATTGGCTACAGAAATCACTGTCACTACCACATGCAAAAGAGGGAGTACAAAAGGGGAGAGCTGATTGGAAAAACCACATGTTGAGTTTTGGTCTTTTCACATCACACCCTACACCTCATTGCCCAGCGCATTGTCAGACGTATTTATGAGTTTCTGGTTGGAGATTTTTTTTTGCTCTCCTCTTCTCTATCTCTCTCTGAGTAATGTTTCCAGTTCTTTCAGTAGATGCTTGCTAAGCACTTGCTGTATGGAAAGCACTGTGCTGGGAACCAGGGAAATAGAAATATATAAATATAAAAGATAATTTTTAACTTTATGGGTTTATAATGAAATAGAAGTATGTGTGTGTGTGTGTGTGTATGTGTGGGTATACAGTGGCTCTTATGCCCTAGGTAATGGGGTAGTTACAATAATATTTTTCCTCTTTTTGGGATTTTGTTGACTTAGTAGATATGAAGATAGATATGAAAGATAGATATGAAAGACAGATGTGGGAGCATTTGGATATTAAGGAATTTATAAACCAAAGAGATGCATTCCTGCTGGAGTTACTCCTAAAAGTTTTGAAGAGTCAAAAGGCAAGAAAGTAATTTAAAAAATAATGGGGCATATCCCAAGGACTCCGGTGTCAACTAGAAGGGATTCCTGTTGGCCAAATCTGGGGCTATTTGAGCATAAAATAATTGACAGTAGTGAATTATCAATCATTGAAAAAATAATATCATCCTGATAATAAGTATAGATAAATAGAAAGACGGGTGGGTGGCGGGGGAGAAAGAGCTCTTGCTGACAGTGGAATGCTGAGCGCTGACTGGTCAATGTAGAGCGAGCACGTGGTTTGACTAACTTATTTTGCAACCATCAGTGTAAAGACTTTCAGGCAAGACTTATCAATGAATGTTTAATCTAGGCAGGATTTTCGTAAGAAGCAGTGTGTTTTCATGGTGAAGTGTTTCTCTTCTGCTTGTTAGTTACAAAGGGAAACAATAGTACATACAGTGGTTGTCACATTTTACATTCCCATTAGCAATGTATGAGTTGCTTTACCTCCTTGTCTTTTTGGATTTTGGCTGTTCTAGTGGGTATGGAGTGGCATCTGATTGTACTTTTAATTTGCATTTCCCTGATGACAAATGATGGTGGGTATCTTTCCAGTTACTCCAACGTGGCCAGAGGCAGAGTCTTTAGTATCTTTCAGTCCATAAAGGGCTCCATCCCTAGCCTGGTCCCTTTGTGAGCCAAACGGAGGGTATACCTTTCAACATACCTCTTGTTCTCTTGGTTGTGTGTTTGAGTATCATCTTTTGCTGAACTGTGGAAGACTAATTTCAGAAACCATACCAGGGACTCCAAGGCCAAGCAATTGGAAGTAGAAATTTTAGGTTATTAATGATGAACTATGGAAACTCTTCTTTGTTTCCATATATCCTTTGCCCATTTCTAAAAGTACACTCCAGGATCTCTTGGGGGAGCTAAAGAAATAAATGATAATGATGATTAAAGACTGCAGTCTCCTGAGTGCTCATCAAATTTGAACCTTACAAAAATATTGTAACAATCATCTGACTGCTGTTTCTCGAATATCATCTTATAAATGTTTCCCAGTAACCCCAATATGAAAATAATCGCTGTCCTTTTATAGATGATGAAGCGAACCAGACAGCTTAGTTACCCTTAGTCACATTGTGAATGGGGGAAAGAACGTGGACCCCATCTGCTGGCTCTTGTTTCCTGCCATACCACAGTGTCCTGCTTTGAAAATGAAAATGCTTAAGATGAATTTACTGTCATGTTAATACTGGAGAGGTTTTCTTTCTAGATTATCCCAGATCACTGCTCCTCCTTTTTATCCCATTGTATTTTAGATTATTTCACCATCAAGTAACACCTACTTCTGGGACAGAGAGAGGAAAGGGAGATAAAATAAATACACACTGTTCAATTTATTTTGCTCCAGCTAGATAAACGTGGTGGGAGAGTGGCTTAGAGTCAATCAGTTCTTTCCCTCCCGTCCTTTCTCCCTCCCGCCATCCCTCCCTCTCCTTTTTCCTGCTAATTCTGAAGGAGTGCCTGTTCCATGGTAACTGTAAGGGTCTGAGGTGAGCAACTTACATTCTATCTATAAAATGAGGATGCTGATTCCTGCCTTACAGAGTTGCTGTGAAACAGAATGAGGCTTCTTAGTCCTCTACCTTTCCTGTTGCAGTTCATGCTCACGGGGCAGCTCAAAGGTTAAGTGACTTAGGCTCCTATTCCTGTTCTTAAGTAGCTTCCAGTGCAGCACAGAATTTTCTATTGATATTGGTTTGTTGCATTTGCCATTGTCTTTAATATTTTCAAGTTGACAGGACCACAAAACCTGGTTGACTTGGCCATATGGGCTAATAACTTTGATAAAAAAAAAAATGCCTAAATCTGGGATACAGTGGGAAATGATTCCTCGTCTCCCAGGTTTGGGTCTTTGTCTTCTTCCCTGAAAACCGATAAACAAGATACTCTCAGCAAAATCGGGAGAATTATCTGTCTGCATGTGAATAATCATCCATCCCAAGAAGTTAATCAACAAGGAAATAAAATGCTAGGGAATTTAAAGCCTTTCATTTCATTTTCTTTCAATTCTTTTTGGTATGCACCAACTGTGTTGGCTATAAAGAAGTTTTATATCTTCAGCTTCAAAGGCATCTACTCTTCAAACTTACTCAATGTGGAAAACCCAATCTCTGAGAGGTCTGTGGAAAAACCGAGGCTGCCAATGCGATAAAGCACCCTGCTGACACAATATGATTTTGTGTCTTTTTTTTTTTTTCCCCGCTTGCATCTGTAAGCAGGGGATAAGTGCCTGCTAATTAATCCAATCTCAGTCCTGACACAGTCACGCTCATGGGAGTATCTATTCCCCTCTTAGGGGGAATGGAGAGATTCAGAAACACACATGCATTAGCCTGGTAAGTCCTCAGGCAACTTTGCTGCCAGAATGTGTTGCCAAGAGACTGTAAGTAGTCAGGCCTTTCTGACTCATTATAAAATGTGCTCCCCTGATAGATAAAAGCCAGGGTGGGGGGATTTGATGGAGTACTAATGAGAGAGGCAAGTGACTAGAATGCCTGTCCAGATGTGAGAAGCCAGCCGTCTTTGCAGAAGGGCTCAAGGGCCATTAGGGAAGAGAAAGCCTGACAAGTGTACCTTGTGGCCGGGAAGAGAGACAGATATCAAGGAACTGTGCCGTCTGTTGGCTGCATGGACCCAGAAGTTGAAGAGCTTGTGTGACTAACAGGGTCCTGTGCCAGCGGGTGGAGGGAGAAATGAGTTTTGATGAAATGGTTGTCTCTTTTCTTAGACAGTGATTTCAATAGGTCACCAGGAAAAAAAAAAAAAGAAAGAAAGAAAAACAACAGATTTGTATAGAGTCCATGAGTCTCCATCCCTTCCTTGCTAAGGATCTAAAACATAATTTATTTCTGCCTGAAGTGATTTTTAATACTTGTAATATGTTTAATTGCTTTCAGTATGTTCCGGCAGGGAAAGGAGTATGGTGGTGAGATCCAGTGAAGCCCTTTCTAGTAACAAGTCCTTTTAAGTTAACACGTTTTTGTCCATGGTGGGATTTTAGCCATCCCTTGTTTGTGAATGTGTTTGTTCAAAAATCGTTAGGATGCTATCTTCTTCTCCATTCCTGGTAACAGGTGGGGGAACATTCTGCTGCTTTTCCCCTTACGATAGATGCCCTTGATTCCTTGCTTGGTGGATGGTTAAGGGCTTGAGACAGGGCAGACAGAAACAGTTAAGAGCGCAGACTCTGAACTCAGAAATATCTAGTTTTCAAATTCCAGCGCCGTCATTTAGTAGCTGTGAGATCAGTTTTGCGCCTGGCTAGGGGGGATCACAGTAGTAGTTACAGATGTGACGGTTCTAAGGCTTAGATAGCATATTACATAAAAAGTGATACAGCGACCGACAGAGTTTAAATCCTCAGAAATGTTAGCTATTGCTTTATAATCATTATTATCTTCGTTATTATTGTTGTCTGTGAGTACATCCCCCAAATAAATGTACTTCTAGTGATAGTCTCATGTGATTTTCAGAGTTAAACTTCGTGTTAAGTGAGAGAGAATACATTATGAAGGAAATGAAATAGGTAAAATAGGTAATAAGGTGGATGAGGAAAGGGATGGAGAAAGGAAGGGGAGGAGCCAGGGATGCTGTTTTAAATGACCTTATATCTTAAGTTGGGAAGCAGAGTTAACATTTAACCCCCATAAAAATCTTTGTATTTTTTTTAATCATTATGGAAATAATTGTTTTAATATTGTAGTCTTCAGATCACAATACTCCATAAAATTCAATATATAATGCCTCATCATTTTCTGACGCGTCCGCACATAGGAATGTTTATGATACTTCTTGTCAGAGTTTTCCGTAAATGCTTTGAAAATGATTTTCTCATTCTCAGAATTACGGAATGTGGAAATTTACAACTGCAAATGGTCATAATGCTATTAGTGTAAATCTTACAATTTACAGATGGGGGAACTAAGGATAAAGGAGGTAAAATGACGTACTGAACTTCATATAGGGGATGCGGACTAGAATCAGGTCTCCTAGCTTTCTAGGCAAGGTACTTACCCACCTGCCCCATCTTCTAACACTTAGTAAAAGTCATCTAAAAAAGCAATGCATAATTAATAATGAACAGAAATTTATGTTTTTGGTTGGTTTTTATAATTTTCCTGGATACAAATGATCACTCTAGGCCTGTTCTCTTTTTACAAGTTTAAAAAAAATTGTGGCAAAATAGACATAATGTTTATCATTTTAGCTACTTGTAAATGTATAAATCAGTGGCATTAAATACACTCACAATAATTTATACCCATCATCACTGTTACACCCCAAACTTTTTGATCATTCCAAACAAAAACTCTGTATCCATTAAACAACAGCCCCCCCCGCACCCGCCATGATCCCCGGTAACCTCTGTCCTGCTTTTGGTCTTTGAATTTGCCTGTTCCAGGTACCGCATATAAGTGGAATCATACAATATCTGTCTTGGCTTATTTCACTAAACCTAATGTGTTCAAAGTCCATCCATGTATCAAAATTCATTCCTTTTTATGACTGACTTTTCAATACATAAATATTTAAAACTGTGTATATATAAATAAAACATATATATTAAATTTTATTTATTCATCTTTTGAGGGTTATATGGTTGTTTTCATTCTGGTTATTGTGAATAATACTGCTGTTGACATTGTATACAGATATTTGAATCCCTGCTTCCAGTTCTTTTGGATGCATACCTAAAAGCAGAATTGCTGGACCAGGTAGTATTTCTATATTTAACTTTTTGAGAAACTGTCAAACTGTTTTCCCCAGCGGCTACCCTATTTCATATTCCTACCAGTAATGCATGAGGGTTCCAATTTCTTTACATCCTTGCTAACATTTGCTGTTTTCTTTTTCTTTTTTTTTTAATTATAGCCATCCTAAGTAGGTATGAATAGATCAGTTCTTGACAAGCTGATGGCTTTGCCCTCCAGGGGACATTTCACAATGTCTGGAGACATTTTGGGTTGTTATATTTTAGGGGGAGGAGTTTGCTACTGGCATTTGGTGGGAAAAGAGCCAGAGATGCTACTAAACAGCCTACACTGCTTAGCCCTTCTCTCCACAACAGAGAATACGCCAGAAGTGCTGGGACTGAGATAGTTTGTTTTAGATCCATATGCAGTGTGCAGAGCCAGGCTTCTGATACTCAGTTCTTCTATACTCTTTGCCGTTGAAAGAACATTATGATGTGAAACAGATTCCTTGACACTAGATGGCACAAAGCGATGAGTTTTTCTGAAATGATAAAATGCAGGACACTGCTCGGGACAAGATACTACTTTGAAATTGGGACAGCACACTGGCGGAATCATCAGAACTATTCCTAGAAATCACTCAGTTACAATGATAACACTGCCACTTTTGATCCTGCTTCAAAGCATTTCTTTACACTGAACTTACCAGAAGTCCCCTGGGAATTACCACAGTATTCTCCAAAGCTTCTTGAAACATGGAACCTATATAAAAAATACAGTCCATTAATGAATCGTTTTGGAACCATTCATTAGAGACAGATTGAACATCTGGGCTAACATAACTCTTTATTAAGGAAAATTTGATTATAAATTTGAAAGACGTTCTGTCTTCAGTACAAGGAATGTTACTGAGAGCGCTTACTATGTGCTAAGAGCTGTGCTAAACTCAGGGAGAATATAATGCTTAAACAGTGTCTCAGTTTAATACAGAATACATCCATGTTTCTCTTAAATCAAAAGTATGGATCTGGTATAAACTTACGATGTAACATGCAACAAAGTCATATTTTTAATATTTAATGACAAGTAGAAATGTTCATTACATAATATGAATTGAAACAATTGTTTACAAAAGTAGTGTGAATGGTATAAACCCAGTGCTGCTTTAAGAATCATGCCATATAATGTATATATATGAAGGAAAGGCAAAATACATCTAAATGTTAATGATTAACTGGGAAATTACAAGGGTTTTTTCCTAAATATTTTCTTCATTAGAAAATATTTCCCACATGCATTAGGTTTATAATGCATAATAAAAATTGTTACTAAAAATAAAGTTAGCATGTCTTAGATGATTATCAAGTCACCCCACACTCCCTAAGTAAATCAGTGTCTACTCTGAGCCCTTTCCCATTGGAGGATGGGGAAAGACGATGGAAGATTCAGGAATGCACACCATTGGTCTGTTTTGTTTGGATGATTCATAGACGTCTGCTAGGAAAGAATGATAAACTCTGAGACTGAAGTAAGGGCTGTGCTTCACAACTTTCAGATGCATAGGAATCACCTGGCAGTCTTGTTAAAATGCATATCCCGATTCAGCAGTTTTGGGCCAGAGACTGAGACTGAAGTTTCCACAAAGCTTCCTGGGGTCACTGATGCTGCCATTCCATAGACCACACTTTGAGCAGCAAGGAGTTCGGAGACCATTCTTGACTCTGCCACGTAATAACTTTTTGAACTACGGTTAGTAATGACAAGATGTAGAGTGCATTTGTGTTCACATTAAAATCTCTACAGAACTTTACGTGGAATCCTTACAAACTCAGGGTCAGTACTCATCTTCAGTTTTAGAGAGACAGACGTGTTAAGTGACTTGTCAGTATCACACCGCTAGTGACTGGCCAAGCCAGACCTCCAGGTTCTGGCTTAGCACTCATATTGTCGTGACATACTGCTTCTCTCTACTTGCTTGCCCTCATCAGTGGAATGGGGGTATAGCCCAAGCAGTGCTGTTAGAACACACAGGACGGTATGTCCAACAACTGGGAATCTGCATATTGGTAAGCTAGAGAATCACAAACATGAATATCTGCAATTTCCTACATAATTTGGAGATTACACCTGGGTAAAAATTGAGTTTTTGCCTTTATTTAATGAATAATTAAGTGTATTCCCAGTTTGTATGGGAGGAATACAAGTCTTCTCAATGGAAACCAGTTGCTGAGCCAGAAAATGCAAACTCAGGCACTTGATTCCCAGCCCTTCTCAGGATTCAGTGGATTCCCTCCCTTCTTCTAGTGCAGCACTGGCCTGGGAGCAGCTGGGATCTCCTTCATGCACGTCTGGTTTGTGGTCTGGGCTGGTGAATGTTTAACCTGCACCTTTGAAGCTGAAGCCCACACTACATTCTTCATTTCACAAACCAGTTTGCTTGATGTGGTGAAACTTGACCCGGGTCTTCCATGCAATGTACTGTTATATCTGGGCATGGGAACGGATGGATTTGCCTGGACATTCCTTAGAGATCAAGATGGTGCAGAGGGTTAGAATATCTTTGGCAAGGGGCAAGGACTGCGATTCTCTTATTTCTGATGGAACAATTTACATTTGGCTTAGTCATAAGCAATCTCAATTTGTGAATTCATTTTTGTTTCTAATGGAAATTCCCACACTCTGTTTGTGTGTGTGTGTGTGTGTGTGTGTGTGTGTTTGGAGCCAGTGTGGATAGGATAGGGTAGAAACAAATTGCCAGAAAAAGATGTAGATGCATCATTTCAGGCCTCACTGAAAAGAAGAGAGATAAACAGTGGCAAGGAAACTTAATTTACTGACATATACTAAACTTCTCAATGGGAAATTTTCACTTCCTAGATTGTGCTATAGATTGGCCCTGAGGATCGATTCATTAATATCAGGAATTCTATGCATTTGACAGGCTAATAATGGTGTTTTCTTAAAGCTGCTGTTGTGAGAGCTACTTTGTAATGATTTTGCCAGGACTATCTTATGTTGAACAAACTAAGTTTGGAGGATACTCCGAGGCATTTATCTTTGAGGGTATCTTAGAGGCCTAAGTGCAGGGTATCTTAGAGGCCTAAGTGCAGCTGGGCAAGTATTATTGAGTGCTAAGCATTGTGGAGAATATAGAAGGAGGAAGGAAGATAAACAATATGTGCCTCGCACCATGCTAGCTGCTTTCCTATACATCATTTAATCCTAGGAAGTTGGTGCTTAACTTCTCTTTTCAGAGAAACATGGGACTCGGTATCATTAAAAAGTTGCTTTATGACCACAAAGTTATTTAGCAGTAGGAATGGTATTTAAATCCAGAACTGTCTCACTGCAAAAATCTTCTCTCTACTACCATTATCTGATCTTACAAAGCACTTCAGTTGAATGTGACAAATAATCCTAGTATATAATGAAAGTATTGTCCCGACTCCCACATCATCTAAGAACTGGTCTTTTTGGATGGATTTAAGTGTGATATATCAGGTCACACGGAAGATTATAAGAACTTCCATTATGTGTCTCTTAAGGATATGAATCATTTCTTACAGTGTCCTTTGTAGCAAGATTTTCACATCTGATCATAGAGTGGCTGTCTCTCCAGTAGGTAATTGTTTCATTCTCATTTCATGGACAGGTCTCCCATTTTGGAAGATGGTAGGCCATGCATCTGACTGTCAGAAAGCTCAGAACCCAAAGCATGAGGGCCACACTAATACTCATTTTTAATCTCATTCTTGACTTTAATGTCCGTATTCCTGGTTTTCCTTCTACTCTCAGACTATATTAATTTTAAGTTTATACTTTCATTTATTATATATGGCTTTTTAAGCCATCTTGAAACACTTATGAAGTAAGATGAAATATAATCAATAAAAGTTAACTATAATCCATTTGCGACTATAAAAATTTTAAGTGCTACCCTCTGCCATAACTATATCTGCAATAGGATTTCAGGTGGAGAGGAGTGAGACCAATGTGGATTGCAGCCCTGCACTGGTTGCCCTGAGGACAAAATTAATCCTTCTACCTCAGGAGTAGTCTTCTAGGGCCAGTAGTTCCTAGAAAAGCATCCTCTCAGAATGACAAATAGCAGAATAAATGGCAGGTAAATCCTAGTGAGTGCTCTTGTCGTAGGTTCCACACTTGTCACTTCAACCAACTTTCTGAAATCCCTTCTAGGAGGTGACTATGATGGTTCTTCTACTAGGGCTCAGTGAAGTTGTGGCTTGCCTGAAGTTGTATATTTAGGGGTGAAATGCAGGAACTCTGACACCAAATCTAATTTACATTGTTGGGTCATTTTTTCTACCTCATGGAAGAGAAGATCCGATAAATATATAAAGCAAAGTCTTTTCTGACCAGTAGGTAGAGCTTCTTGACTTGCAGACAACCATTCTCTTCTCTTTACCCACTTACTTCTGAATCTTCTCTTAATTCTTTTTTGAACTCCTCCTCCACCTCTTCCTCCCTCCTTTTCTATTTTTTCACCCTTCTTTCTTGCTTCACATTGACTTTATTGCCATGCTGCCCATTCTCTACAACTGTAATGGTTTCACCAGACTTCAAAGCACTGGGGGATGTCTGTGGGGTGTCCTGGTTGTTCTGGTTGTTTGAGGCAAGTTTCCTAGAAATTAATTCCCCTGCCCAGCATCTTCAAGTTGAAGGAGATATGTATCTGGCCCTTCTCTCCTGATTTCTCAAGTCTGGGCCTTTTATGTGTGTAGGAGAGTGGCCTTTTTAGCATGAGAATCACAGTAGCCTTATTTTGTTCCTTTTCTAAGACCCATGCGTCATTACATGTATGCATCATATTGAAAGATTGATTAAGCTAATGTCCCTGATAAGACTATCAACGTTTTGCATAAAAGCATCTTTCACTATGGTATATTTATTATATTATTATATATTTATAAATATACATATTTATTTGTTGACTGTCTCTCACTAATATTATGCAAGCTTCATAAGAACACAGATCTTGCCTTATCTTGTTTACCACTCTAGCTCATAGAGTAGATTTTGACATATAATAGATCCTCAGTCATATTTATTAAATGACTTAGCTGAATGGTGGTCCAGAATTCATTCAAGATTCAGTCAAGGAGTAGAAACATTTTTGGGTACTCTATGTAGGAAGGACTTTAATATGGATGATTGGATACTTGTAAAATAATAGAAAGGATTATAAAAACAGGTTCTAGGCTTCCAGAGCCACACAGATCTGATCTTAGAGCCTTGATACTCAAAAGTGTGGTCTGAGGACCAGCAGCATTGGATCACCTGGGAGCTTGTGCACTTCAGGCCTCACCCTAGATGAACTCAAATGGAATCTGATTTTAATAAAATCTCCCAGTGACTTGCATGCATCACATGGAACACTCCTGAGACTGAAACTCAAGCTATGCCATGTCTGATGCCCATTTGCTGCAATTTTTCTTCCCACCAAAACCTAGAGAATGGCCACTCAAAGATTCAGTCCAGAAAAAGGAAGTCAGCACAGAAGTAGCTTCTACTGCCATCACTGCTTTTTTAGAAAATTGTGGTAGAAAACATAACATAAAATTTACCATCTTGATCATTTTAAAGTGTATAGTGCAGTAATGCCTACTGTATATACATTGTTCTGAAAAGATCTCTAGAACTTTTTCATCTTAAAAAACTGAAATTCTGTATCCACTGAACAACTCCTTTTTCTCCAGCCCCTGGAAACCACCATTCTACTTTCTGTTTCTAAGAGTCTGACTACTTTAGATACCTCATATTAGTGGAATCATGTAGTATTTGTCTTCTTGTGACTGGCTTACTTCACTTAGCATAACATTCTCAAGTTTTATTCATGTTGTAGCACATGGCAGGATGTTTTTTCAAGGCTAAATAATATTCCACTGTATGTATATACTACATTTTCTTTATCCATTCATCCATTGGTGGACATTTAGGTTGCTTCCACCTCTTGGCTATTGTAAATAATGCTACAGTGAACATCGGTGTGCAAATAGCTCTTGGAGATCCTATTTTCAATTCTTTTGGATATCTATACCTAGAAGTAGGATTGCTGGATAATACAGTAATTCTATTTTAAAATTTTTGAAGAGCCCTCCAGACTGTTTTCCATAGCACCTAAACCATTTTATACTTCCACTTACAGTGGACGAGTGTTCCAATTTTTTCACATTCTTTCTGACACTTGTGATTTTTTCTGTTCTTTTGATAACAAACATTCTAATGGGTGTGGAGTTAGATCTCATTGTGGTTTTGATGCGCATTTCCCTGATGATTACTGATGTTGACCATCTTTTCATATGCCTCGTGGCCATTTATGTATCTTCTTTGGAGAAAAGTCGATTCAAGTCCTTTGCCAATTAAAAAAATCAGATTATTATTTTTGGTATTGTGGGGTTGTCAGAATTCTTTAATATATTCTGGATATTAATCTCTTATCTGTGTGGTTTGGAAACATCTTGCCCCATTCATAAGCTGCCTTTTCACTCTGTTCTTTCACTGTGCAGTTTTGTAGTTTGATGTAGTCCCATTTGTCTGTTTTATGTTGCCTGCATTTTTTATGTCATATCCAAGAAATCATTACCCCAAGCTCAATGTTATAAAGATTTTGCCCTATATTTCCTGTGTTACAGTTCTGGGTCTTACGGTTAGGTCTTCAATCCATTTTGAGTTAATTTTTGTATGGGGTATAAAGTAAGGGTCCAACTTCATTGTTTTGCATGTGGATATTCAGTTTTCAATACCGTTTATTGAACAGACTATGCTTACTCCATTGTGTATTCTTGGTATCCTTGTTGACCATATGTGTGAGGATTTACTTCTGGGCACTCTATTTTGTTCAGTTGGTCTACATGCCAGTACCATACTATTTTTACTAATGAAGCTTTACAGTACATTTTGAAATCAGAAAATATGAAACCTCCAGTTCTGTTTTTCTTTCTCAAGATCATTTTGAGTATTTGAAGACCTTTGAAATTCCGTATAAGTTTTAGGATTTTTTTCAATTTCTGCGAAAAATGCCATTGGGATTTTGACAGGGATAGTATTGAATCCATAGATTGCTTTGGGTAGTATGAACATTTTACTATATGAAATCTTCTAATCCATAAACATGAAATGCCTCTCCATTTATTTGTATTTTCTTGAATTTCTTTCATCAGTGTTTCACAGTTGTCAGCATGTAAGTCTTTCACCTTAGCTAAGTTTATTCCTAAGTATTTTTTTCTTTTTTTGATGCTCTGCCACTGCTTTTTGACCTGTACCAAGCTGGAGAATGTATTCTACAACACTGCTCAGAGAATACTTGTATTTTTATGACCCTCTTAGATGGCAACAGTAGTCAGCAGCTGCAGGAAAATTTCTGCACCTCATTTCCAGTGTCCAAATCTCATAGAATCTATTTCTAATACAAAACTTTAGCTGCAAGGAAGTCTGGGAGATACAGTTTTTGACTTTCCATCTTCTCTAATAGAATGAGTCTAGAAAAGAGGTTGAGTGTGCCAATCTAAAAGTAGCTAGCCCATGAATAAAATAAGGATATATTGAACAGAAAAGGGCATATAGCCAATATTTTATAATAACTTTAACTGGAGTATAAGCTATAAAATTTTTGAATCACTGTGTGGTGCACCTGAAACTAATATATTAGAAATGAACTATACCTCAATAAAATTTTAAAAAAGAAAAAAATAGCTGGCCTAGAGTATGAGCAGTATTGGTGGCCTTTCCAGTCCCCTTACACTGGTTCTGCATACCCATCACCCCACTTCTGTGTATTTACTGCTAAGATAGAACCTTCAGCTATCTTTAGAAGATTATCCTTGAGCTGTTGGACCCAACCACCTCTGCAATCTTGCCTGGAAATTTATCTACTGCCTGTTTTTCTGCCCAGCATCAGTGGCTTGTACCCATGACAGACGAGTGCATGCGCTAAAGCAGCCTGACTGAAGCTGGGACTTATCCTGGAATCCCACTCTTTCTTTGCTCCTTCTCCCTTCCCTGTCCTGCTTTCCTTGATCCTCTACCAGTCTCTCCAGGAGCACTTCCTTCATCAATACTTGGCATGTTACGGAAACGACAGGCCAGTCAAGAAACAAGCACCACTCGGAGGGTTGGAGTACTCAGATGTATTATGCCAGCAGGCTCAGAGGGGCTTCTGCTCCAAAGCTCTGAGCACCTTCAAGATGTGCACAGGAGGTTTTATAGGGTAAAGTACAAGCTTGGGGTATTTGGCCAATAGGCATGGAACAGCTTTAGCAGCATTATCATCACAAAAGTGGAGGCGGGGAGGCAGCAAACCAACATTCCAAAGCCAGATATGTATCTTTGAAAATCCAGCTGGCTAGCAAAAAAACATGAACAGCAAACCAACACTAATTAACCTTGATTTACAAGTTAGTCCAGCAGAACTCAGATCAGTATTCCAATACTAGACTTGTTAGCCCAGCCCAGCCCAGCCTCTCCTTCACATTCCTAGACTTATGAGTTATCTTGTCAGACCAGCCCGGTTTTTCCTTCACAGGCACAGGTACCCTGACCTTAGGCTCTGCTTCCAAGTATCTGACCTAAGGCAGTGTGAGCAGCTAGCTTGGGGGTAGCTAAGAGAGATTTACATTCAGATTTGTAACTGCTTCCCCATTATTAAAACTCTCTGTTTCGTGATCCATATAACCCCTTCCTTCAGGCATAAATTCAGTATTTCAGTTAGAATAACAAACAGACATATTTTGTAAATTCATGCTAGCTGGCTATAAGTTTATTATTTTCTGGATGTCTAAAGAAGAAAGTGCCTCCAAATTTTTTCTATTGCTTTGGAATTTTCTTCCTTTAAAAAAATCCTTTTTTTTTCTTTTGCCTACTATTTTTTCCTTAAATGTTAAATAAATTTAAACAACAACCACAATGTCATTAATACAACTGATTGTTCTTTATTTCCTTCTGGATCATATTGTCAGTAGAAGACTTGAAGTTCCAGTTTATTTGTCCAGTGATTTTCATTTCTTGCACAGAAGTCATACAATAATCTGAAATGATTTTTATGAACTGTGATATAACTAATATTTTAAAGGTGTTTATTCATGTGGTTATTTCGGTCCTGTAGCCCCTCTGCTTCATTCTCAGAGCTAGGTAACGTGGAGAACTCAAAGAATTAGAAGGTGTTGTCTCTACCATCAAGAAATATATATCTATTTAAACTCTTGAACTATCAGGTCAGTCCAGAGGCTGTCTTGGCATCCAAGTTTTTAGCTTAACTGTATTATACATAAGAAATTAGAATAATATATGGGCATGGGTCAATTTCCATTTAGTTAACTCACTTAAATTTTTTCTTCTTTTGGACTCAATTCTCATTCTAATGAAATTGTTGCTGTTTTTTTCTCATCTCTAGACTTCCAAAAGAATAGTTAATAATCACTGCCTCTGCTTCCTAATCTTGATGGAGGAAGAACAGATGTGGGACGTGAGAAGGGCTGCGTCCCAGGCTTCGGTTGCCCCTGGGACGTGCCCTGCCAAGTGTGGGTCCTTGGCTTCGTGCAGGAAAGAATTCAAGAGCGAGCCACAGTTGAGTAAAGGTAGATTTATTCAGAGATTCATTGCAAGGCAAGAGAAAGGCCACGAGGTGCGGGGATTGGGTGCTCAGATTAAAAGTAGGTACACATTCCATAGACAGAATGTGGGCTGTCTCCAAAGAGAGAGAGAGCCGCATGGCCAGTTTTTACGGGCTCAGTGGCTTCATATGCTAATAAGTGGAAGGACCAGTATAACTAGCCTGGGGAAGTGGCTGGGATTCCCAGGAAGTTGGCCATTTCCCACTCTTTGGCCTTTTGTGGCTAACCTTGGGACTGCCATGGTGCCTGTGGGCGTGTTATTCACCATGTTAATATATTACAGTGAGCGTGTAATGAAGCTCAAGATCTGCTAGAAGTCAAATCTCCCATCATCCTGAGCCTCAAGGCCTACTAGGGGTTGAATCTTTCACCATTTTGATGTTATTGTCTGTAGCATTCCTTGAATGGCTTTGCCCTGCCCACTTCTCAAAACTAAATTTTTATGTGGATTTCTAGATGTTAGAAATTCCGATTTTTTTTCTTTTTCTAACATTGTGCCTGCTAAAAACACGTCAGGAGTCTAAATAGGCTCATGGTTACCCATGTGTGGCCTCTGTTTTACCTACTTAGTGAATGATGAGCAATCATACTATTTACCAGCTTTGTTGAGGAAGGCTGCTTTTTCTTTCCTGTAATATCTGATCCAAACTTCATAGAATGTACAGATGCAATCAGCATAGATTCTATACAGCAGATAGGTTGAAGAGAAAATATTTAGAGGACATAAACTGAAATAGGGAGTGATTTATAAATTTATTTTTTATTTTAAACTATTGAATGTTGTGTTTGGCTGAACTGCTATACTTTTTGGAGCCTGTCTTATCTGTATTTGGATGTGTTGGCCCCGCCCCTGTTAATCAAACCATTCTCTGTGGAAGAATGAGCTTATTTCTGGAAGAGGTGCCTAAAAAGAAAATACTCCACCTTCAGTATAAAAGAGTTCTTGCTTTCAAAATGTATCTCGTGTTTGGCTAACCCACCAGTTTGTATCTTTGCTCCTCGTTTCGGCAAGTTCTTGTCTAAGTGCGTAATGAATCGTACCTCCTCCTCATCCTCTACCACTATTGCTCTACTACCCCCCAAAAGAAAGACAGACTCCACGGAGGCAGCAAAAGGTATGTTTGCAATGAGTTGTAATGACAAGGACAGAATTGGAAATTGACAAACAGAATCCATGTATAGTTAATACCAGGGAAGGAAAAAGTGAAAGTCCTGGGAGGTGATCTGGAGACTTGTGTAAGCTAGTCCCATTGCTTGTATTATTATTATTATTTTTTGGACTTGAATATGTCTCTGAGAACCATTGCTTTCCCCAGAAATGCCCTGAATAGACTGGGAGTGATACGGCTTCGTGAAGGAGAATCAATGAACTGGTGTAAGTGATGGTTCTCTTACCTTCTCTCCAACGTGAACAATAATCAGCTTGTGTTCTAAGAGTCTGCAGTGAGTAGTAGTTACGTCCATAGAGTTTTGTGTCAGAAATGGGTGTGGGTCTTAATCTGGTTGCTTCTGTGTGATTTAGGCCAGTTTACTTACCTCCTTAGTCTCAGAGGTTTCCCTGTAAAACCAGAATCATATTAGCACTTCTCTCACAGCGAATGTGAGTTCCTGGCACAAGCAAAGTTCTCAGTAGTTGCAAGTGATCTGTGAGAAAAAGAATTCCTCTAAGAGGAGCCATGCCAACGTTGACAGGACCCCCTGCCACACACCCAGCTTTGGCAAGAAAATCCTTTTTGTTGAGAAGTCACTAATTCACTCAGTCGAATCCTTCCTTTAGAAAACGTGTTAAATACCTGCTGAATGCAAGAAAATGAGCTATTTGTGTATTAGTAATAAAGGGTATTATCTATTTATATGTATTTGTGTATTAGTAATAAAGGGTATTATCTATTTATATGTTTTTACCAGCACAGTAGGTGGCCAGCAAATGCTTATTGAATGGATGGCAGGGATATTTAAGGCCAGTAATGGCCTGGCACCTCTTTCCAGAGGCATGAGCAGTAGGTAGCCCCCATTTCTCATCAGCAGGGTTGCTACTATTGGCAGCTGTTGAATAAACACGCTAGTTTGGGCTCAGGGCTTTGACTTTAGAGGAAGCAGCAAATGTCAAGCTGTCCTTGGTGTAGATGGTTTTAATGAGCAGATGGAGGCTGAAATAGGAGTTGGGATTTATGCAGTAATTCCCTGCCCAAACTTTTGTGATATGAACAAACTGGTAAACCTAAAATGAGGACTGTTTTCCTGCCATAAATCCCACAGGCCTGGAATCATTAGTTTCAGGTTCTGTCTGAATTAGACTCAGTAGGGTTGAACATCACTGAGGACTTAGGTTCTGATGAAGGTGCGCCTTTCCCTAATTCCCAAACCTTTTAAGAAAAATGGTCAGTCTCCTTTTAAATCCCCAGAAGCTCAAGGTAATATCCACACTTGTCAAACTTTTATTTTCATGAATTTCATATTGTCTCCAGAAATATTTATCTTTGACAAGTGATTGCTCAGTTACATTTATTTAGACAGACGTTTTGTTTTGTTTTGTTTTCAGAAGAATTTAGGATTAAAGCCTGAATTCTCAGGTTTTTCTAGCCAGAGGCCGTTTCCGGACAGTTAAATCCTTGATGGTAAGAGATTCTCATTGCGAAGCTAATGAAGCAACACCTAGTGTTTACTCTCCAGCTTCAAAATTTAAACCAAAGAACCTGCCTGATTGCAAACAACCTTGCCAGACACAGACAAAGGGAGAGTGTTCATTAAAATGGCTGACTTTCCAACAGGCTTTCGCTCACCTTGCTTACCAGGGAAGGCTGCTTTGATTCTCTACAAGGGGGCCAATAAAAGCAGCAGAGGCCAATGTTTCTGGTAGGTTTTTACTAGAGCAGGGGTTGGTACACTATGGCCCACGAGCCATATCTGACCCACTGCCTCTTTTTAGCATGGCCCAAAACTAAGAATCTTTAGTAAATTTTCAGATGGTTGGAAAAAAAATCAGAAGAAGAACATTTCATGATGCCTGAGAATTACAGGAAATTCAAATTTCAGCATCTGTAAGTAGTTTTATAGGCACACATCCATGCTCATTAATTTATGTTTGCATATGGCTGTTTTCATGCCATAGTGGCAGCATAGTTGTGGCACAAATCACATGGCTTGCAAAGCATAAAATGCTATCTGACCATTACAGAAAATGTTTGCTGCTTCCTGTGCTAGGTGAATCTTAGGTGTGAGTTGAGGGAAGCTTGGGTTGTCCATGACTCTGTCTCCTGCTCAAAGGAAGGAAATCAGTGGAACCCATCCAAACAGACCTGAAGGATGGGGCAGAGTAAAAGGCAGAGGAACTGGCATCAGAGAGACATAAGTTTGAGTTTTGAGGCCTCCATTGTGTAGTAGGATGAACTTAGGCAAAGTGCTAAGGCTAAATCTCTGGTTCTCAGTTTTTTCTATTGTAAAATTAAGTTGATAATTCTTCATTATCAAACGGTTGCTTAGAAGCTGACTTACATGCACCTACATATATATTTTATATGTATACATATAGATAGATAGATAAAGTCTTATCCAGCAAACTTGTCACATAATAAGTAGGTGCTCAGGAAAGGTAGTTCTCTTTTCTTTTTCCTAAAAGTCTTCAGAAAAAGCTTTATATCCTTTCTTGGTAATGACATTTGCTTACTTTTATGTTGAGGAATCTATGCTTAGTGCCTTTTGAAAATCACTGTCATGTAGATTCTCAAATAAAAACCGAGAAGCTGTTCAGGATCAACAACAGTCCTCTGAGGGGTGGAGGATTTTTTTTTTTTATTAAATATCTCACATTCCATGCTGACCCTTCTGCTTTGCATAGGATAAGCAAGCAAAGTTCTTTTATTTTCCTCTGGGCAGCTATTTTCCCCAATTTTAGTAATTTTAACTTTCTTTGGACCTTACCCCAGTTGTTTATTCCAACCCATTCTGCTGTATTGAGTGAATATTAAAAACTTTTTTGGAACTCAGTCCAGTTACCAAATCTCAAGTCAATTCATGTTTCTTAGGGTAGGAATCCCCAGTCATCACCAAAGGAGGATCAAAAACATGTCAGCCCCAAATCTTGGCTCTCCAAGAAAGGGCATAGATAGACGTGTGCATTTTCCCACTAGCTCTGCACACTGGTCAGAAGTTCTAGATGTGACTTTTAGAGCTGGGGTCCTGTGTGTTTTAAGAATTTAGTATTACAGTGATGGCCATCCAGCTGGCGCATTCATGATTACTATCAGTAGACCTGACCTAAAGTTGTTTGAATGTGTCATAATTGTACAATGTGGGCAAACTCTATGTGGTCAAAAGGTCTTATTTGTTATACAAGCAATTGCACAATTTAATGTTGCAGAACAAATGTTCTGCACTTACTTTGGACTCTTATTTTTTAAGCCCAATCTTGCCCCAAGTTCTCAGACACAAAAAGTAGAAAGATTCTTGTTCCATTATTTATATGTAATGAACTTCTGGTCCAGACTCAACTTTTATTAAACATCTAACATAGACCTGGAATGCAATTGTCACTTTTCTATGCATTATATTAGTTAATCTTCATGTACTGTGAAAGATATTGTTTGTTGCATTTCCCTGTATATTTTCCCTTTATTGTTGAGTCTATATTTATTCCCTCCTTTCTTGTTTCCTTTGGATTAAGTGTCGAATTATTTCTCTCCTATTATTTCCTCTCCATTTTTTGAAATGTACGTGCTCCGTGTGCATTCTTTCAGTGCTCACCCCAGCTGTTTTTCCATGCCAACAATATTTAACAAAGCAATCGATTTTCCACACAAAAAATTAGAATTAAAAACACTTGATGATTAGTAATTTGGAAGGGTTGTGATAAGAGATAAATTGTTTCATGTTGTTCTTCCACATATATTTTAATAAGATCATCGAAAAGATAAATGCATATGTTTACCAATATTTTCTTTCATTCCATCTTGTCTCTCAGACCTTCTATTTCATATCATTTTCTTCCTGCCAGAAGCACAATCCTTTTTAATTACTTCTTCGAATGACTTTTGGTGGTAAATACTCTCAACTTGCATTGATCTGAAAATTTTCATTTATCACAAAAGTAATGTTCATTATAGAAAATTTGGAAAATCATGCACAATAATACATATTATCACATGTAGCCCATTTTCATTTTGCATGTCTCTAATATGCACAGATATCAATTATCATGGTTTCATTAAATAACACCAGTATCCCATCAACACGGTTCAAACTTCAGTTACCATGTTGTATTAACTGTGAACCATTGCATAAAATATGAACTTTACTGCTAGATATACATTCCACACATGATTATGTAAATAACCATTGCTACCTGTGATCAGTGACCAGTCATGTCACTTCTTCCAGTCTGTCAGTGATTGCTCCCAGCACATTTGTCGTTCAGTTCATTTACCGAGAGTCTTTTGGCAATAAACTCATGCAGCATTGACAAAAATAGATAACCAAAAGAGGGAGTTGGCCAACAAAGATGAAGTGTAACAAAGAGACAAAAAATTGACAAGGCTGCAAGTGAAATTTGAACCAACTGTAAAAATGGAGTTTTGGAAGAAACAGCTGTGTGTGAGAATGTTAACAGTGTCACTGAGACTGTAGATATATAGGAACGTGGTGAAGATCATCTTGCCAACAGAAATGAGGCAAGTAGTTGTGATAAAAGATATCCCAGAGGAAGTGATGCTGGCAGAAAACAGCACATTAAAGCAACTCTTGGAGATAGTGCATGATGTTAAAAGCACAAAGGATAAAGTGTTAGAAGCTGATCCAAACTTAGAAATGAGTATTACAATTTGGCAACACGTAACAAAGATGTTCCATATTATACATTATACAATGAGATGAAGGCAAGCACTGCTCAAACTAATCTTGATTTGTTTTTACCATAAATAAAATACTTTTTCAATATTTCTAATGTTTTAAATTACAGTATGCTAAATGAATATTAGTTTTATTATGTTCCTTTTCCCAATATATTTATAACTGACAGTAAAAAAAGTATTTAATGTTTTGACAAAAAGTTTTAAAGATCATGGAATTGTGATTTTTCCAGTGATTATTAACAAGTGCTCTGCAAGATTTCAGTCATTTTTATGGTCCTGCATTATTATGCAAAGCTAGGACTGCCTGTGTATTTATCATACATACTTATAAATGCAGTATTGTGACAATCACAATTCTCAAAATAAGCACTGTCAATTTTTTATTTACAGGCTCTGGCATTTTTACCTTTTTTGGCAAATATTCTTACTTTGACTTTTAATAGTTTTGCTGAATTTTGACTTCTTGGTGTACAGTTGTTTTCCTTCAACTCGTTAAAGATATTATTCCATTATCTTTTTGATTCCATTGTTGCTCAAAAGAAGTCAGCTATCAATGTAATAACCAATAGATTTTAGGTGATTTGTACTCTGGCTGTTTAAAATACCTCTTTTTCTTTAGAGCTCTCCAGTTTTACTATGATGCAGGTAGGATGTGTGTGTGTGTGTGTGTGTGTGTGTGTGTGTGTGTGTATGTGTTTTATTTAGTCATATTCATTAACTTTTTAATATATATTTATACATGTATATATATTTTTTTCTTCATCACTTTAGTTAAATTATGGGCATTCAATTTTCCAAGGGCAGCTATACTATCAAAGCCAGAAGTTAATTCTCAAAATTTTCAATTAGAAGTACCTTAATATAATTTATTGTTTAGGGGTTGTGGTTTATATTGTCCACTATAATATCTGTTGTCTTTTGTAATTCAAAAGCCAGATATAATTTCTCTTATATTCATAATTCTCTCAATAGCCATATATTTAAGACAAAATAACATAGACTTAAGTTTGTAAACAAAGAGAGAAATTTCTTTTAGTCCACATGTGATCACAGAGACATTTTGATAACTATATAGTTTGTGCTATTAGGACATGACAAATAAAAATAATAAATACAGAACTGCAGCAAAATAAGTGTATAAATCCCCAGAGTAAAAGTATTTGACTTTATGCCCTTTATGGTTCTCTACCATAAACATTCTGACCTGGCTGTGAAATTTCAAAACTATTACAGTGATACCTGATGAAGGATAAGAATGAGAAGATGTTTCAAACAATTTTAATGTAACTACAGAGTATCTTTTACAGAAACAGTTACACTCTTGAAGTTAGGGAGGTTGAGTCGTAGACTATTTTCCCTGTGAACTGGTTTATATTTCGAAAGGGAAAATGAACAATCAGATGAAATGAAATGCAATGCAATGACATTTGGTTCATCTAAGATGTATCTCCTCTTCTCTGGGCTTCAAAGCTAGGCCATGTCTAGAATGCATGCTGTGGGAAAGCTTGACTGTCAGGAAAATCTTACAGTAAGATGAGTTATGCCATAGAGTCAAATGAGCATGGATTTTAGCATCAAACAGAACTGGTTTTAAAGTTTTGGATTTCCACTTGCTAAATATGCAACCTTGAGTGAGTTAAATAACCTGATACATGTTATCTTACACTTTCAAACTCCACTTTTCTGATTAGTGTGGAGATACTAGCACCTACCTCCTAAAGTTGTGATTGATTGAATAAAAAAAAAGTGTGAAATACTTAGCAAAATACCCCCAAAATTGTAAGCATAAAGTAAATGGTGTTTTCCTTTCTGAAATGATGGATGAGACATGTTTTCCCCCATCCTGATACTTTCAGAAGCTAAACAGTGGAGAATATGCTCATATGCTTTTTATTTTTAGATTATTTGGCTGCATTTATTTATTGCATAACATTTCTTTTTAAAACAAATATGTCATTTTCCAATGCCAAGGTTAGATTTATGATTCCTGGATGATCTTTGAGGTCTTTTCTAGTTCTTATTTCATGAGTCTATAAATCAAACATGCCATTTTAATTTTAACCCTAGCTCATGTGTCATTCAAAGTAAGTATGTCACTGAACCATAATAACATATGAGAGCTACAAAAAGTCTTTCTGATTTTCTTTAGCTTCTCATTTTATACATGAGTAAGCTGGGGTCTAAGGAGGTAAATTGCCATGTGTAAGGCACATACTGGTCAGTGGCAAAGTCCAGACTGGAATTCAAGTGCTGTTTTACATTGTTCCTGAGTACCAGGTTTAAATAGCTTTTGGAAATGTAGAATTATTTGATGTTAAAAAAATTTGTACACTCAAAGAATTGGTTAATGACAATATTGTTGAAGATAGACATGTATCTGGAAAAAAAATGTGAGCTAGAGTTTGGCTTCACTCTCATAAATTATCTCTTCACAGTGTTCTCCATCTGATTGTGCTGTTTTTATGTCTTATGCAAGGTGCATGGTTCAAGCAGAAAAGTAGCCTGACAAACTAATTTACCATGAAGATTTAATTACTTAACATGTTTTTCTTTGAGAATTCCTCAATAGCAAAATGCTTAACCACATAGCTTTTCTGGCAGGTGTTCGGATATTGGAGTTACAGCCTTTTATATCTAGTTTAAATATAGGCCTGGAAAGGTGTTCTTTTGTTACCACTATCAACACAAATATTTCTGGGCTTCAGTAAATTAGTAGAAAGCTTGAGGATATACCCAAGTATAGGACTATTCTAGCTGAAAGCAGAATTCACAAATACTGAGGTTTCAGTATCAGACCAGAACCATGTGTAACCAGAGGTCACCGAAAGAGAGGGACCACTGGCATTTTCCCTGGGTTAATCATGGCATGAGGCCCAATGAAACATGCATACTTAGAGTAACATATGCATTCTCTGCCCTGACTAGGGAATGAATAGAAGGTGATAATTGTGGCTGTGCAAAGGAACAGAGAAGGAACAGACCTAGAATGGCAAAAAATATGACAAGTTGCTTTGCCAGATAATAGGGAAATATGTACCACACCTTTCTCAAATGAGGAAAATAGAAGGAAAAAAACCCTAGAAGGTTAGTATGTAAATTTTATTATTCTTCCATAATCTAAATAGTATTTTTGATAGTATTTTGCTTTATTGCATTCTTCAATTTGAAAAATAAAAAATTTGAAATACAGAAAATGATAAAAATAACCCACTTGCCATAATCTCATCACCATTTAGATATCACAAAATATTCATTTAAAATTTCTTCTGCTTTTTTATAATTGGAGGTTTTACATTTACTTCTGTATTTCAATTTAATTTTGGTGTCTGTAGTAAGTGACAAATCTTAGATGATGAAATACCCATTGTAGGGCATTTGTAGGACACAGGGCTGTTGAAGGCTATCTCTTGCCTTGCCTGCTGGTTAGCAGAAAGAGTCATGTGGTATAGAACAATGTGCCATGATTTGTGCTAGGTGCTTTTTATTATGTAATTTGAGTCTTGTATCAGCCCTGCAAAGTAGGCATTATCATTCTCACTTTAAAGACGAGAAGACTAAAGCAGGATCAAGATGGCAAAGTAGGAAGATCCTGAGCTCACCTCCTTCCATGGACACATCCAAACTACAGCTTTTTAGAACAACTCTCTCTGACAATGACCTGATTATTAGCAGAACAGCTCTTCTACAATTAAGGATATAAAGAAAAAAATCACATCGAGATGGGTAGAAGGAGCAGAGATTGTGGTCTATTCAGGATCTACACTCCTGGCAGGTGACCCTAAAGTTGGAGGGGGTATCACAGACTTGGGGTCTTCCCTAAGGAGCAAGGTGTTTGAGCCCCACATTGGGCACCTCAGCCCTGGAGACCAGTGCCAGGAAAAAGAGCCCCCTTAATGGATTTTGAAAACCCAGCAGGGCTTATGATCAGGATCGGACAGTTCCATAGGGGAATTTTACCAAACATTTAAAGAAGAGTTACTACCTATCCTTCTCAAACTATTCCAAAGAATTGAGGAGGAGGGAGAATTTCCAAACTCATTCTATGAGGTCAGCATTACTCTGATATGGAAACCAGACTAAGACACTGAAAAAAAAAAAAAAAAAAGGAAGGAAGGGAGGGAGGAAGGAAGGAAGGAAGGAAGGAAATTACAGGCCAATATCCCCAATGAACATAGGTGCAAAAATCCTCACCAGTATGTTGGCAAACTGAATTCAACAATGCATTGAAAAATTCATAATGGGATTTATTCCAGGCATGCAAGGATAGTTCAATATTGCAAATCAATCAACATGATACACCACATTAACAAAGTGAATAATAAAATCTGCATGAAACTCTCAAGTGAGGAAAAAGCTTTCGACAAAATTCAACATCCATTTATGATAAAAACTCTCAACAAAGTGGGTGTACAGGCAACATAACATAATAAAGGCCATTTATGACAAGCCCACAGCTAACTTCATACTCAATGGTGAAAAGCTAAACTTTTCCTCTAAGATCAGAAACAAGTCAAAAATGCCTATTCTTGCTACCTTTATTCAACACTGTATTGGAAGTCCTAGCCAAAACCAGGATACTTGTCAAGAAAAAGAAATAAAAGGCATCCAAATTGGAAAGGAAGATATAAAACTACCACTATTTATAGATGACATGATACTATACATAGAAAGCCCTAAAGACTCCACCAAAACCCTATTAGAACTAATAAATGAATTTAGTAAAGTTGCAAAAAAGATGCAAAATTAGAAAAAGTACAAAATTTTAAGAAGCTACAAAATTAATACACAGAAATCGATTGCATTTCTATACACTAATATTGAACTATCAGAAAGAGAAATCAAGAAAACCCATTTACAGTTGCATTGAAAAGAATAAAATACATAGGAATAAATTTAACCAAGGAGGTTAAAGACTTGTACTTTAAAAACTAAGACCTTAATGGAAGAAATTGAAGATGACACAAATAAATGTAAGGATACACCATGCTCATGGATTGGAAGAATTGATATTGTTAAAAATGTTCATCCTACCAAAAGAAATCTACAGATTCAATGTAATCCTTATAAAAATACCCATGACATTTTCACAAAATTAGAACAAATAACCCTGAAATTGGTATGAAAACATAAGATCCCAAATAGCCAAAACAATCTTGAGAAAGCAGAACAAAGTAGGAGTTATCACACTCCCTGGCTTCAAACTATACTGTAGATTGTAGCAATCAAAGCAGTATGGTACTGGCACAAAAACAGACTCATAGGTCAATGGATCAGAAGAGAGAGCCCATAAATAAACCAACATGCATTTGGTCAATAAAACTATGACTTAGGCAGGAATATGCACTGGAGAACAGACCATCTCTTCAATTAGTAGTGTTGGAAAAATTGGACAGCTCCATGCAAAAGAGTTAAACTGGACTACTTTCTCACACCATATACAAAAATAAACTTAGTATGGATGAAAGACTCAAATGTAAGACCTGAAACCATAAGACAATTAGAAGAAAACATAAGCAGTACAGTCTTTGACATTAATCTTAGCAATATGTTTTTGGATCTGTCTCTTCAGACAAGGGCAACAAGCACACAAATAAACAAATGGAATCACTCAAACAAAAAAGCTTTTGTATGGTGAAGGAAACCATCAACAAGACGAAAAGGCAAGCTACTGAATATGAGAAAATATTTGCAAATGGTGTGTCCAATAGGAGTCAATATGCGAAATATATAAAGAACTCATACAACAATTCAATATCAAAAAAAGATCCAATTAACATCTTGTAATAGCTTATAATAAAAAGATTATGAAAAGGAATATATGTATGTGTGTATAACTAAATCACTATGCTGTATACCAGAAATTAACACAACCTTATAAACTGACTATACTTAAATAAAAAAAAAAATGGGCAGAGGACCTGATAAGCATTTTTCCAAAGACTACATACAGATGGCTAACAGACTCATGAGAAGATGCTCAACATCATTCATCATCAGGGAAATGCAAATCAAGCCCACTTTGAGATATTACCTCACACGTGTCAGAATGGCTATCAGCAAAAGACAACAAATAAGGAATGTCGGTGAGGATGTGGAGAAAAGGAAACCCTCATGCATTGTTGGTGAGAATGTAAACTGGTGCAGCAACTATGGAAAACAGGATGGAGTTTCCTCAAAAAATAGAAAAATGGAACTACCATACATACGATCCAGCAGTTCTACTCCTGGATATTTATCCAAAGGAAAAAAAACCCCACTAATTTGAAAAGACATTGATGCCCCCAAATTTATTGCAGCATCATTTACAATACCCAAGATATGGAAGCAACCTGAAAGTCCATGGACAGATGAATGGACAAAGATACAGTATACACACATATGATAGAATATCACTCGGCCTTAAAGATGAATGAAATCTTGCCATTTGCAACAGCATGGATGGACCTAGTGGGTATTATGTTTAGTGAAATAAGTTAGAGAAAGACAAACACTGTATGTTTTTGCTTATATGTGAAATCTATAAAACAAAACAAAGTAACAAATATAAAAACAGAAGCAGACTCACAGAGACACAGAGAACAAACTAGTAGTTTCCAAAAAGGAGGGGACATGGAAGGGACATGGAGGGACAAAGGAGGAGAATAGGTGAAGAGGATTAAGAGGGACAAACTACCAGTTATAGAATAAGTCACAAGGCTGTAATGTACAGCCCAGGGAATGTAGTTAATAATATTTAAATAACTTTGTATCCTGCATCATGTAGAAAATATTGAATCAGTGTTACACTCCTGACACAAATATGATATTATAAGTTAACTATAATTCAATGAAAAATAAAGAGGCTGAGAGCCTTGAAGTGACTTATCTAAGCTCCTATAGCTATGTGAGTACTATGCTTGTATGAGCTGTGAACTCTTCTTCATCACAGTGTACAAAGACAGACTGCTGATTCCACAACATGCCTGGAGCTTTGTGTACAGAGCTGTGAATGGATATCAAATTTGGAAATCCTCAAGGGTGCACTGACGAATAACTTCAGATACTGGGATTTTTGGAAAATCATCACTACCTACAAGTCTATTTGGAGTATAATGCTCAATATTTGGAGTCGCCCATTTTTGAACAAGTGTATCAGTCTGGATGGTGAGACTTCAGGCTCACAGACAGAAACAAGCTCTCCATGGGACAGTAAAACCCATCAGCCAAACGCTGTGGACAGTAGTTCCCCTGGAGAAAAACCATCCAAGCAGTCTCATAGAAACTGCTGATTGTTAACATGTTCCTATTTTGCTGGAGAATGGGACATCCTTATTCCCAACTTGGATCTGTCAGATGCTCCGTATTCATACTGCATCATGGGGTTATTAACGTTTACTATCACTCTGTTGTTTCATCATATCAGATGTTTAAAGCTGGAGTGTAATTCAGTGAGTGAACAGGTATTTTCAAAGCTAGAAATCTGATTTTGTTCCTCATAAGTATCTTTCGGTCAATTTTATGACTATCCTAGAATTTTTAGCCATGTTGGAGTGGCTATACATTTGGCACATGCTAGATGATTGATTAAAATTAGATTTCAACTTACCAATCAATGGAGCTGGAAAGTTGGGTGATACCGAGTTTTTTTTTTTTTTTTTTTTTTTTAAAACTCAGAGTGAGCAGAAATAGCTACCTGGGAAAATCAATTTTTACAGAGTTTTTCTCCCTCTTTCCCTCAACCCAGATTTTTACCTCATCTGCTAATGATTGCTCTTCTGAATGGAGAGAGAAAGCAGGAAATAGTGATTGTCTGGCTGTCCAGATACAAAACTATTTGATGTTGACACGAGGATTTCATTTTGAAAGTATTTTAGACCTGTAGGTTCACCCAGACCTTAAAAAAACTCGGCGTCAGTGGAGTGATGGGTTGTCAACCCATCAACAAATAAGCATTCTCAGTGAAAATGGTGAGATTCAGAGAAATTTTGTCTTTTATTTTTCTCTTGCTCATTCATGAATGATGTGTTATGCATAGTTTCAAGACACTGCACATAATTTTTGAAAAACTATGTGCATTTTCTTAGCTGCTTCTACATGCTTGACTTAATTTTGAGAAGAAAACATGGAAGCCTATTCTGTTGCTCCATCAGCAATTTGATCAACATTTAAAATAACTGATAACTGCATTTTATCTTCCTATCTCGATAGCTTCCTCTGAAGTGTGTATTTTATTAGGAGAACTATGAGAGTCCCTTAAATTTAATGTCTTTCTTGTGAAAAGTTTTTATATTAGCCTGTAACCAGGGCATCTTGTCTCAGTTATTAATATATTATTCTTTAATACTGTTGTTTCGCATCCTTACATCATTATTAAAATAAGCCTCGAGTGAATCTCTTAATTTTTTTAGTCACTTCCCCAGAAACCACACTAATTATTCATTTTAGAATTTTCTGAGACAAATATCATTTTCTTGGGAGATATTATGGAGTAACAGTTTTCAAATATGAGTCTTGTATAATGCCATTTTAAAAGACAAAAATATTGCTCTCAGACTTCTATTGATAGAATTTTTTTCACAGTAATATTATGTGAACATGAGTTATAGAAATCTAATTATGAGCTCCTTACCCTTACAGTTCCCATGTAGCTATAAAATCAAAGAGCATATTTATAAATTTTAAAAATCATAAAGCCAACGAAATTAAAACCAACAATATAATGATAGATGATTTTCATCTTTTGGAGAAAGTGCAGACCTCCAAGAACAAACCCATGCATGCTTGGAAGTAAAGGTAGAAACCCTGGTCCAAGGTAAAGGCCTTAGATACTGGGATCAACTTAACTCGGGTTTGGAGCCCACTTTTGTTCTCGTGAACTTGGGTGACTTCTCTGGAACTCAGGGTTCTCATCTTTGGAATCATTTTAAAATGTCTTTTTCTCAAAAAATTGTTTTTCCACATTAAATTTAGTCACATGCTCCATGGTCAGCTCATTTTTTTTTTTTTTCAAGAAGATGAGAGCTTATTCCTCTGTCTTCTTTTCTACGTGGAAACTTTTGGTAAAGGAATCTTTTAGTCTATCTCCCTTTCCAATTCTCTCTCCTTACCAGGGGAACAACAATAATAGCTGATTTGTGAGACTGGGAAAAAGCCTCAGCTTCCTTTAGTTTCTCTGTCTTTCCTCATTTGTCTGCCTGCAGAGGCAGCCCATCATTCTCCTGCCTTTCCCAGATAAACCTGCCTGGGATAGATCAGTGGTCTGACTTCAAGAGAAAGATCTAGTGGCCATTTCTACTTCTCTCTGTCCCTCATCACTGAAGCTTGACGTCTTCACACAGATGAGTGCAGGGGAGGTGGTGATTTGGGGAGAGCTAACTCCACAAACCCAAGCTCCCTTGTGCCTGGGCTATCCCAGTAATGATCCCAGATACGATGGATTCAGGGACCTTAGGAAATTTAGCAGAAGAGCCAGGTTGAACCCCTTCTCCAGTACAGATTTATTGATGATAAAGCGAAAAATCTCATTTCCGTTTGTCTGACTCCTATGTCTCTTTCAGCCCTTTCTGAATTTGGTAGTGGGGAAGATAGTTGTGATGATCACTCCCAAATTCTGTGATGTACCTCTTCTATTTTTATACTAAAAACATGTTTATGGCTTTCATTTGCTGGTAGAAATGATCTATACTCACCCTTTGTACTTTCAAACTTAGTATTTCCTCTTTAACCCACTGAGCGTGTCATTACTAGAATGTGAGCTTTGTGAGAGCGGGAATGGAGTGGACACGTCCATGGCTATATCCCCAAGACCTAGCATAGTGCCTGCTGCCAAGTAGGTGCTCAACAAATCTTTGCTGATGAATGAATGCAAGTATTAAGTATACATTTATTTATATGGTATTTAAAATTCTCTGTTCTAGGGCCCTGAATATCTTTCTAGGCACCTCTCCTCTCTCCAATTTTTTAAAATCAAGATGCAATCAAAGGTCTGAAACTCATTGCATTTTAAGATAATAATGCTTAAATAATTCTTTACTTACTTGAAGCTTCATTTGAAAAAAAAAAAAAACCTTTTAGAAATAATTGTCTTCTGGATGTTGTAGAGCTGTCAGCTAGCTGCGTGCCTGTGATTGTGTGATAATATTTTCCCACGCTGAGCAGTGTTCATTCCACTGCAGCATTAAGTATAAAAACATTCCCTGCGGGCATCTGCATTTCTTTGAAGAAGGATAGTACTTCTTCAAAGAAGAAGGAAAAGACTTAACTGATGATACACCCTCTTTCTTTTTGTATTCATGTGGACGATAAAATGAGACTTTCTAGTCAAATAATTTGAACCATATTTAAAATTTTAAACTGGAGCTAAACTAAATACAATAGCACTATTAAAAAGGTCAGCAGTGTTACAGTTTAATTTTAAGTCAGTCATTGTGGTTACCATTGTGAGGATAATTATACTTAGCATGGCTTAGATCTTATGATTAGAAAAGTACAGCCTTTGCACATTTGTAGAGACATATACAATATAGCTGTTGTGTGTGTGGTGTGTGTGTGTGCGTGCCCATTGTGAAACACATGTCTATGAATAAAAGATACTTCTTGAAGCTGTATATCTCCATTCTGGGGGGCTATTAATCTTTTTTGATGTAGGTTTATTTCCATTTAAAGGTTTGCTGTATTACTTTGATCAGTTACATTTTGCTGAAGTACTGAAATTTCTGTAATGGTTCATTCAACATAACATAGTGTTTTAAGACTGGCTTTGTCTCTGAAAACCGGCACGTATGATGACGGTATCTATAATCATGTTAAAATGGAAGTCAGCTTTAAATGCAGAATCGTCTAGACTTTGACTTTATTTATGCCTGGAAAAATGAAGGAAGAAATAAATATTTTTGCACATTTTACCTCTTTCCACCATATAGCTCAGTGGTAACTGACTTACTTAACACATCTGGACATTTCCATGGGTCTTATAGAATAGTCTTTGTTGGTATCCTGACTTGTCATTTTTACATTTTTTCTGGAAGAGATTGAGTTACTCCTCTTCTTGAATGTGTCTTTCCCAGATTTAAGACATTTTCTTTTTCAGACCTAATACGCTTAATTGTTGTTTTCATGATCACAGGGGATGTTTAGCAAATAGCCACTTATTTAGAGAGTTGGTTTGTATCTTTTCAAATCAATTAATGCTTCCATCTAGTGACGTATTTGTCTGGAGGGAAAAACACAGACATCCCTAGACATACCCCTTGCCCATGTTTGTGTCCACACACATAAACACAAATTTGCAGTGGCTGTTAAAATCTATTCTAATGTCCCAGCCATCCTTCATTGTAGTGATAGAAATTTTGTCCAAGGACATGGCACCACTTAGTATTTGGGAAATACTAAATAAGAGATTGATTATTGTCCTTCTAGTATCAATTCCCTCTTTCCTCGTGTGTTCTCTTGTGACAACAAGCACTTTTAAATGTCCCTTCCTTTACCCTTCAGTCATATGGGTAAAAATATTCTATGAGTCTATTTCTTCTGTACCCAGGAGGGTAGGGGCCCTGAGGCAGATGGTGGCTATGAGCAATAGGGGATGGTGCAAGCCCCCAGATCTTCCCAATTTGTTTGTACGTTCCCAGGAATGGCCAATACTAGTGACTTTGCTATGCTAATCCAGGCTTTTTCACATCTGAGTCCTTGAATCTGCCTTATAGGGAAATCAAGTGCAGAGACAGAGAGGGAGAATAAAAGCAAAGGGCTGTAAAACTTAAAAAAAAAAATCCACCTGGACAAATGGAAAGAAAGCATCTTTATTTTTGTCATTGAGCTAATGATAGCATTTCAGCCTTTGATTATGCCCTAAAGATCATCTGTTCTGACCATTCTTTCAGTGCTTCAGTCCCACTTACCTTATCCCTACACAGTGGCTCCTTAGCTTCTGATCACTCCAGACGTATGGCTAGTTGTTTTAGGTTTCCAACTAATTGATGCAGTTCAAGGGATGGGAAGAACATTGGCTTTGAAGTTGGAAGACTTGAAATATTATATTCATAGAGGAGAGAGCATTTAGATGAGCCAGGAAGAGATCTGCATTCCAGTTCCAGTGCTGCTACCTACTGGTTGAATTACCCAAATAGATTGATTTTAAATTGAATGAATTCAATGATATGGAAATTGATAAGAAACTATAATGTTTTGTTTCTTTTCTCTCTCTTTTTGAGTCTGAGTTTGTTCCTCTGTGCATATAATGGGTGTTACTGGGTGAAAGCAAAGCAGGAAGTCACGAGCCTGCCTGGGAGGAGGGACGTGCAGTGGTGAGGGGTCACAGAGTGATACAGATGAAGGGGTGTTTAGAGATTCACTGCTATTTTGTTGATCTCTGAACACCTTTGTTTATTCCTGAGAATAAAGACCTACAATGATACAGTCCTTTCCCGTGTCACAGAGCTGGCTAGTGTTAGGTTCAGGACAAGAATTCAGCTCTCTTCATGGCCAGGTCCTGTGCTCTGTTAATAGAACAGAGGTGGAGTGTAGGTAACATGGAACACTGTCATTATCTTCACCACTTTACCTCCTGGAAATCACTGTGAGTCAATCTCCTTTTTTCTAAGCCTGGACATACTTTGCAGGTATGGTCAATGATGCAACAAAACTAGGAAGCTATAGCTGATTAGTGCTAACAAATAATCCCTATCCTATACTGTAGCATTTCTGCAGATGCTGGCAACATGTCCCCAGTGGGCAGGACCAGCTATCCTTATTTGCAGTAGCAGGTCTAGGTGGGTCCAAAGCAGGGTCCCTAGGGGAATAACTTTTAATGGGAAATCATGTAGTTAGTTGGCTTAGCAGCCACAGAAGAATGTATTTCTGGCCACCCACGCTACTTGGGAGTCTTAAAATTGACACAGGCATTTGGACAAGTATTTGCAGTTATCAGCATTCAGTGCTAACATGGGCACCATTCCATCCTGGATTTCCCCAGAGTTATTACAGACCATGAGAATCTGGCCCATTAGGCAATAACACAGTCATAGAGTTGAGACATCATTATGGAAGGCTAGCATCCGAGGTTGAGAGCATCATGAATCATGCTGTATAGAGCTGACTGCACAAAAGGAGCCTTTTCGGGGGCAACTTGGCTGACTAGATGGTGCGTTGTCACAGGAATCTCACCCTGGCTCGCTCCTCTCAGGGCATTTGCAGGGCTTGTCTCCCATCTGTGTGTCCGTCTGATGCCACATCCCCTGTTACGCTTATGGGGACATCAAGTGGGGAGTAGATGGGAATTGCAAAGCTAGTACTTCACTTCCCTCCACACTCACCCCTTACCTGTCTGGAAACTACACAACTACTTCTGAGGCGAGCGCCACCTATCAGTATATTGAGTTTGGTGTTAGACTCATTTCTTCTGTCAAATGGGGACATAAGGTTTCTTCATTAAAGTATATATTGCTCAGAAATGATCAAAGCAGAAGACCAATTCTACTTCTTCAAAACCCATTTATTTTATGTGACCACTTCCATGTCTTATTACTCCCTTGTAATTTTTATCAGATAAAATAATTTCACAGTGGAATGCAGAGGCCTTGAGAACAGACTCTGGTGAATTCTGACAAACATTTGCATATATCCAACACACCTATTAAGATATAAAGCATTAATATCACCCTAGAAAGTTTCTTAGGCTCTTCCTCTTGTCAGTCTACTCCCCACCAGAGGTAAGCACTTTTCTGATTTCTATCACTAATAATTCATATTCTTGTTTTAAGATGTTCATATAAATGGAACCACACAGTATGTATGCTTCTGTATCTGAATATTTTGCTCAGTATATTGTTTCTGAGATTTATTTTAAAATAAAGTCTGCGTTTTACATTGTATAGTTTCTATTATCTTTATGTACACATTGTTGCTATTAAGATGTCAGTAAATTTTTCATTCCAGATATCTTGTTTTTTAGGCTTTGAATTTCTGTTTGGTTTTCCTTTATGTGTTTCATTTGCTTGCTGAGATTTTCCATCTCTTTATCTATTACGTACATCTCTCGTTTTTTATCTTTGAGTATATTTATAATAGCATTTAAAATTTTTTGTCTGTCAATTCTAATGCCTGTGTCAAATAAGTATTGATTTTACTCCCTCCAAATTATGACAACAAATTTCCTAAACTTTTGCAATGTCTAAGTGGTTTTAAAATTATCTGGTAGATATTGTAATTGCTGCATTATTGAAAGACTGGACTTTCCTTTAGAGATTTTGTGTTTTATACTGGCATGTAGTTTATTTGCTAATAAATTGGTGGTTTTTAGGCTTTCCTGGGGTAGGTCTACAGTTGCCCTTTCTATAAAACCAGAATAACTCTCATTTTAAAGTTTAGGCGGGAGGGTATAGCTCAAGTGGTAGAGCGCATGCTTAGCATGCACAAGGTCATGGGTTCAGTCCCCAGGACCTCCTCTAAAAATAAATAAACTTAGTTACCCCCCGTCACCACCACAATAAAATAATTAAATAATACAATAATAAATTAAAGTGCAGCCTTTCTGGAATTCAACTGAAAACCTGGGATAGTCCAAAAAGTTTCTCCAACTCTGATTGTTGGACTCCAAAGCTTTCTAGCCTTGTGAAGCTTTGTGAGTATCTATTTAGCTCACTGCCCCTTCCCCCAGTAGCTATCTATATGTGTGTGTATATACATACATATCAAAATAATACCCATTTTATACATATGAAACTTCGGTATTATTTTGATTTACAAATTATAGATGTAAGAGTAATTCTCCATTGATTTATAAAAAAGTTAGCATAGCCCTTGGTATCATCTTTGGAATTCAAAATGTTGTATATGTTCTATGTGGATCATGACTTGGGTCTCTGTGTGGCAAAAGATTATGAAAATATCCAGAGAAGAAAATTGTGAAATTATCTGATGTGGAGGTTGGCTAATCTAGAGAAGATGGCATTAAATGAATGAAGATTTTTATTCCTAGAGTGTGACAAGACGTTTGCCATTTCTAATAGCAATTTCTTGGGTATGAAGACTTTGTTGCCACCTAAAAAAACAGACTTTCATGCTTGATACTAACCTTGTAAAGGAGAGATGGGATATGCTGCTTTTGATGTCATTTCCTCACATCTCCTCTTACCATTGTCAAAATGGGCAGTCCCATGACTCTTCTCTTGCTTTACCACTCCAGAATATTATATACATTGGATATTAAATAAGCTATGGTGAAGAATCAGACAGATTATGAGGGCTGCAAATAATGCACACCATGTATTAAACCCAAAGCCTGGTCCTCTGTACTCAAAATACCAGGCAATTTCTTCTTTTGTTCTTAATTTGAATAGAATATTTTTATTTACTACAGGTTATATATATTAATGATAATATTTAATGTTTGAAATGATGGTTGGCTACTCCTTCACATCTGTTTGCTTTTTACACCTGTGAGATAAGCAGATTAGACAAGGAAAATGACTTGGCGGTCAGATATACTTGTGTTCAGTCCTGGCCAATCCACTTATTATTTATATGACTTTGGGTAGGTTTCTTAATTCTCTGCCTCAGTTTCTGCATATGTCTAATGAGGATGATAATGCTACTTACCTTGTAGAATTGAATAAGAGGCTATGCATACAGCACTTAGCACAGTGATACACAGAGAATTGGTATATAGAAAGTGATTAAAAAAGTTAGCCATTGCATTATTATGATTATTTTCCCTATTAGCATATGATAAATACAATGTCATAAAGTTTATCTCAGGGGGAGGGTAGAGCTCAGTGGTAGAGCCCATGCTCAGCATGCATGAGGTCCTGGGTTCAATCCCCAGTACCTCCTCCATTCAAATAAATAAGTAACCTAATTACCCTCCCAAATATAAAATAAATAAAAATTTTAAAAAATAAAATAAAGTTTATCTTAAAGCCCAACAGTAAATGAATAGTGGCATTAGATTTATATCTAAGTTTTCTAACCCTAAGTCAAATGGCTATTTCTATTAAATAGTGAATTTCGTCTAAAATAACATTAAAATTTATTTGAAAAAGAGAAGTTATGTGAGATTCTTACTGGTCTTCCGAGAAGATGACTTAATTCTCCACTAGGAGCTAGCTTTGATGATGGAAAAAGTCCCCTGCCGAACTTTTAGATTCTTTTCTTCTTTCTGAAGAGTGTGTGTGGTCTCTGGCAATGGACAGGTTCAGAGAAATAATCTGAGCTGATGCCAAGTGGACTTGAATGGACACATCAGTCTTGTTGGGTTGCAGTACTTACTAACACTTTCTCCAGTTTCCTCAAGAATGAACCATTATGTGCCCATTTCTCCCCCCCCTCCATGGTGTCTTGAACTACTTCTTTGCTATTTAGCAGAAAATGTATGTTTAGATACTTGAACCCCAGATCAAGATTGGAGAAGGCTTTCTCCTCTGCTTCATTGCTGTCTGAAATATCAGGGGCTTCTTTCTCCAGGCTATGTGTTCTCTCTCATGGAAATTGTTACAAAGTCAGATCTTTTTATCCTTTGAGACATTTCACTTATTGACTGCTGCCCAACTATGCTTAGTGTCATTTCCTGGGTTCAATTTTTGAGGAAAAGGGGATAGTTCCTTTTTTGTGATTATGGTGTTGGATGCTGGACACTAATGAGGGGCTTCAGATGGAGCCTCATAGCTCCCTTCCTTTACAGCTTTCAAAGGATTATTTTTTCCTTTATAAAAATTGTTATTCTTATTTTTTATTACAGTGTAGTCCATTTACAATGTTAGTTTCAGGTGTACAGCAAAGTGATTCAGTTATGCATATAAATACATACCTATTTTTTTTTCAGTTTCTTTACCATTATGGCTCATTACAAGAAATTGAATATAGTTCCCTGTGCTACACAGTCGGTTCTTGCTACTTACCCACTTCTCATATAGTAATGTGTATCTGTCAATTCCAAACTTCCAATCTGTCCTCCCCCTCCCTCCCCCTTGGTAACCACAGCTTGTTTTCTATGTCTGTGACAGAGAAAGACAAGTATCATAGGATGTCACTTACATGTGGAATCTTAAAAAAAAACCAACAAAAATCCAAAGGTTTTGGGGTCTGATTTCCTTGAGTAAAAAAGTAAACGACATTTTACAAACTCTTTGCACATTTCTTCCCCCCCCCCCCTTTTCTGGAGTCTTTTTTTTTTTTTTTTTTTGATTCAAAGAATGAACCTTCTTTTCCCCACTTCTTCTGCCCATATAATCCATCTGTCCACTTGCTTCCCAATATTACATGACTCTGGACAGTCACTGTTCTTTTGTGGGCATCAGGCGGAAGAATGGAGGTAACTGACAACTTTGTTGCCTGATTTACCTCTTCCCCAGCAGGTGCTTCTCTGTCTTCCGGGCCAGTTGTTAGCCCTATCAGTAAAGCTCAGAACCTTGTGGTAAATATATTTTTACATCTTTTAAGAATTAATCAGGTAGTCAAACTAAGAGTATTGAGTCAACTTTCAGAGAGAGAATTTTTCCCTTTTTCTTTAAAGACTTGTAAGGAGTGGGTGAATGGACGATTTGTATTACAACTTGCCAAAAATAAACTCTTTGGGACATCAGAATTGGGCTGGATTTTAATGTTATAACTGCCGTATTTTTATCTGGTTTCACGTATTGCATAGTCACCTGCATTCAGTTTTGTGGAGTAGTGATTTTTTTTTGTCCTCAGTGATATAAAATTCACCTGTCTTTGATTTCAATATTTGGCTTCATGAAAGGCTCAATCATTGTAAAGCCAAGAGAATCAAAAGCTAGTTTTGTGGAAGAATTCAATGTCTCCCATAAATTTTGAGAACAGCTTCACAAGTCACTGTGGTATACTGGTGACACATTAATAGCTTTTAAGTAGTGTAGTTCCTCTTGAAATAAAAGCTTGCCAATGCTATTATTAAAATCACAGGCAACTGAGATGTTTCTCTGCTAGAGAAGAAATGGTAAAAACATGAGTTAATAATAAAAGCAGTATCAGTGGCATGCAGGGGTCCCCAACTCATGGCTCAAAGTGTCTCTATAAATCTTCAATATTTGTGTATTTGCTGACTTTACTCTGCTTTGTCTTCTCTATTTGCTGATGTTCGTAGAGAGGAAGGCAATGTTTCTTAGGTCCATACTGTGATTTGTACGTCACTGCACATTTATTTTTCTATGTCCATCTTTACCTATACCATGCAGTGCTCTCATTTATTAATTTGTAAAGTAAGGAGAATTTCTTACAACTAGGGGATCACATAATTTTTATTGTCCAAATTGGGACCCTTTTGAGAATGAAAGGGGGCACTATTAATTATTTCCAGACAACAAGTGTAAACTGAGACTACGTGGGCAAAGTATGGCAGTAGTTACCCTGTTTAAACAGAGTAATTTAAAATTCTGGTGCTAGACTTATATTTGCTAACTAAAGTGTAGGCTATATAGAAAGATTTTTGACTTATTGCTAATATACAAACCTAAAAATGCATAGTTTGTGGTACGTTTTGTATGTTACAGCCTTGCTCTATCTACTTATGATTTTCATGGCAAGTCAATGGAGTAAAGTGGGTCATGAGTTCATAAACTGTAAAAAGCCCCTGAGCATCTGGCCCACCATTTATAGCTGCATATATAGAGCCTGCAGTTACAACAGGAGACTATCTTTAACCAAAGTCCATAGAAAGACTCTGATATGGAGAATTACATGTAGAAATTTTATTATGGAATTCTGTTTGGTTCAGCATCTGTGGGAAAGTGAAGAAAGGAAGATTAGGCAAAGAAACTGAACTGTGATGCAGTTGCAAAAATGACCTCAGCTGATCCATTGGGAACTCTGGAACTTGGGTGGTCCTTCAGACTTGTCCTGAGCTGAAACAAAGGAGCCGGACCTTTGAATTTATCTCTAATCAGTTATTGGATGTGGGCTGTGTCTGGAGTTGGGTTCTGATGTTGGGTGAGATAAATCCCTGTGGTCTCTAGGTCAGTTCCTAGAGATGGGCTCAGCTCTGAGCTGTCAATAACCAGTATTTACAGAAATAGGGGAGGGGGTGAATGCCTCTATCCTGGTGGGGGAGTCTAGACAGTGTACTCCAGCATCTAACTGAAACTCAAGTTGTATTTAGATCACCAAACACTAAATCACATTACCCTCATGTGTAATTTAAAAAACAAGATAAAACACCACTTTCTATTGTAGATAAAGTTTTTTAAATGTTAAAGACATGAGGGAACAAAAGAAAGGCTGCCTTCCATCATCCAATTGATTGGAACTAGCTATGGAAGCTCAGGGATCACTTCAGATACTATATGCCTGATATACCAAAGTCTGGCTACACTTGCCTGGTAAACATAATTGGTGAAATTTATCTGATCAATTTTGTAGTGATTGCTGTGTCTAGGACTTCCAAAACTATGTTGAATAAAAGTGGCAAGAGTGGGCATCCTTGTCTTGTTCTTGATTTTAGAGGAAATGCTTTCAGTTTTTCACTGTTGAGTATGATGTTACCTGTGGGTTTGTCATAAATGGCCTTTATTATGTTGAGGTATGTCTCTTCTGTGCCCACTTTCTGGAGAGTTCTTAATCATCAAAGGATGTTAAATATTTTCAAAAGCTTTTTCTGCATCTGCATTGAGATGATCATATGGTTTTAATTCTTCAATTTGTTAATGTGGTGTATCACATTAATTGATTTGCAGATAATGAAAAATCCTTTCATCCTTGGGTTTAATACCACTTGATCATGGTTTATGATCCTTTTATTGTATTGTTAGATTCTGTTGCCTAGTATTTTGTTAAGGATTTTTGCATCTATAGTTCATCAGTGATATTGGCCTGTATTTTTTTTTTTTTTTTTTTTTTTTTTTGGTTTGGTTGTCTGGTTTTGGAATCAGGGTGATACTGGCTTTATAGAATGAATTTGGAAGTGTTTCCTCTGCAATTTTTTAGAATAGTTTCAGAAGGAGAAGTGTTAACTCCTCTATAAATGTTTAGTAGAATTCACCTGTGGAGCCATCGGTCTTGGAGTTCTGTTTGCTGGGAGTTTTTAAATTACTGGTTCAACTTCATTACTGGTAATATTTGTCTGTTCATATTTTGTTTCTTTCTGGTTCAGTCTCGGGAGATTGTACCTTTCTAAGAATTTGTCCATTTCTTCTAGATTATTCATTTTATTGGTGTATAGTTTCTCATAGTAGTCTCTTATAATGCTTTGTATTTCTGTGGTGTTGGTTGTAACTTTTTTCATTTCTGATTTTATTGATTTGAGCCCTATCCACTTTTTTTTCTTGATGAATCTGGATAAAGGTTTATCAATTTTGTTCATCTTTTTGAAGAACCAGCTTTAGTTTCATTGATCTTTCCTATTGTTTTTTAAGTCTCTATTTCATTTATTTCTGCTCTGATCTTTATGATTTGTTTTTCTTCTACTGACTAGATTTTGTTTGTTCTTCTTTCTCTAGTTGCTTTAAGGTTTGGAGCAACTTAAAGGTTAGGTTTGGAGCACCTCAGTATATAAGGGAAATATTAACAGACAGAAAAGAAGAACTTGACAGTAGTACAATAATAGTGGGGAACTTTTAACACCTGACTTCTATCACTGGAGAGATTATCCAGACAGAAAATCAATAAGGAAACACAGGCCTTAAATGACACACTAGATCAGATGGGCTTAATTGATATTTATAGAGCATTCCGTATGAAAGCAGCATAATACATAGTCTTTTCAAGTGTACACGGAACATTCTCCAGGATAGATTACATGCTGGGCCACAGCACAAGCCTCAGTAGCATTTTTCCCCAGATTTTCTTACAGCTGGGTCAAGGGCAAGGGGACTAGACTCAGACAATGAAGTGAACTGGCTCTGGGTTTTAAATTGGAAGCTGGTATAGATATAGAATCTTCCTTTCATCAATGCTGATTATTTTCTAAGGGAAACAGTTAAATCAGTGGTAGCATTTTTTTCTCCTGTATTTTTTTTTTTGAGTTTTATGTATCTCCCCAACTACATGGGATATTATATGATAATAATAAAGTTCATTAAATTATACTGAGTTTTTAGCTATTTTCTCTTAGCTAATAATCAGTCTTTTAGATCTAGAAGAGATTATGCAATTCCTGTAACTCATAAATTTTTAGAGCAAGCAGAGTGTATAGAGGTTATTTATTCACTGATTCTTAACTAGTATCCCACTGAAGTTCTCCTGAATAAAAGTCTCCGGAGAAAGGTATTTGTCACAGTTTGGTTAATAAAACAAACCATTTAAATGTTTCTGAAAGAAGAAACTTGATGAGATAATATGTGAAAAATCACACAGCACAAAGAGAGGCACCCAGAGATGAATTAGCAGGAGCAGGGATCACTACTTTCCTCTAAGGCTGTAACGACAGATAGAGGAGGTGGTAATAATACTGTCCAGAGCCTAGGACTGTCCAGGCAGCTAGAACCTTGGTGTAGGTATTCCTACACCTACTTGGGAGTGGGAATGAAAAAATCAAAGGCTGCCAGCAGGAGTTAGAGCCATGGAAGCAACATGGTATTTTCAATGATGCCATCCAGGGATGTTTATGAGATGTAGGCTGACTGTGATCTACCTTGTCTACTCTATGGATGGGTCCTGCGTCTGAACTTTAAATCAAGTATTAGGATGACAATTCCTGAGTTTCCACCTGTGTTTCCAGATCCAGCTTTAGGAGCAATAAAGCTGCAAGGGCGGGGGATGATACTATGGCTTCTTCCTTCTTCTTACTCACCAAACTCTTAACAGAGTTTCCCACTGGCCAAACCTGACCACAAGGCAGCTGGCAAAGAGGCCTGGGAAATGTAGCTTCCAGTGGTCAACCCCAGAGTAAAGGAATGGCAGAAGCAGAACTGAATGCAAACTAGGCAAATGATCAGACAGTATCTTGGAGCATATGTACGTCCAAGTTCAGGTGATTCTGAGAGTAAATGACCCAGTACAGAACTACTCCTTCATCGTTTAGATACGGAGCCACGTTCCAGGTAAGAAGTGACTTTCCTGAGCTCCCACAGCTGCTCGTGGATTGACTGTGCTGCAAGTCTTCTGGATGCTCTGTGTCTTTGGTAAATAAGCATGGGGTGGCTGTCAGCACCAAGTGGGACTAACCAGAGATCCTGACTTAATGACATGGCTGGTCCTTGTACTCTAATCCTATCATCAGATTCATTAAATATTTTATCTTAAGAGAATGATTTTTAAATTATCATTGATATACTGTATCACATTAGTTTCAGGTGTGTGAAATAATGATTCATTCATTTTACAGATTATACTCTATTAAAAATTATTATAAGATAATGGCTATAATCGTATTTATATAATATGAGACAAATTAAATTTGGATATTTTAAATCAAAATTTTTCTTTGTGTGCCTGTTGCTATCTCCTTTTGTGGTCTTCTGGTTACATAAATTCTTTACATATTTACATAGGTGGGTGATGAAACAAAATAGGAAGGAGAAGGTCAAGAATAAGGAAATGATGTTGGTATGGATTTGGCTTGTAAGGTATTCCCAAAATACCATGAGTGAAGTAGCACATTGAGGTCAGTGACATTATGATTGGTGGCATGCAGAGAATTAGATTACATACATAGTATCACAGGTGGGACAGAATATTCTAGATGAACGAACAGGCAATCAAAAGCAGGTTCCCACAGAGTTCAACTTGCCATGGAGAAGGGTTGACAAGATCAAGGTGTGTTATTGAAATGAGGGCCAAGTCCATTGACTTTCAGAGTAAGAATCTACTCTCGGCAGCGAATTGAAGGGCTAAACAGGAAGTGAGGCAGAAAGGCAAGTACATAAGGGAAGAACAGGGATGACAGGAAGGTTATGGCTTAGTGGATGTGGAATGACACAGAGTTTCCCCAAGGCTTAACACATACACACTAAGGACAGCATTATAAATTTCAGATCCACAAGCTGAATGCTCCTGATAGAGATGAATTCAAGACCAGGATGGGGTTGAGCCTATAGGTAAAGGATGGAGCTGACTACTGCCGGCTGGGTCTGAGAAGGCAGGGTTGATGTCCCATTTCTGCTTATTATCATCAAGTGGACTTGAGGTGCAATCTCATTCATGTGGTTTTCAGCCTGAATTTGAGTTCTCTGATTTAGCTTCTGACCTCACTGCTTCCCAGGGCCTCCAGACTATGTGTGATTTTCTTCCTTGGTCTTTCAATCTCAAGAGGTTCCACAGGACACCCACTGTCTTTGATCTGCCAGCATGACAAAATCAGCTTTCCTTGATGATCATCACAGCTAGTGGAAATCCCTTAAGAAAGCTATTTTTTTTGTGACTATGTTTTTTACTTTTAAAATTATGAAAATAATTCATGTACATTTGTAGTTCTGAGATAATTTCATATTGTTTAATGTAAAAACATGAGCCTGCCATTCTCTTTCTTCAGTTCTGCTCTCTGTTCATACAAATTTTTAGCTACCTGGGGTTCTATAAGATTCTGAATGAAGAGAAATTACTTGATAAGCCCCTGTTCTCAAAGGATGTATGTATTCCTTTTGCCTAAGGAAAAGATCATTCTGACCTCAAGCTCTGAGATAACTTGAAATGTTTGGGTCTCAGATTTTGACACATGACCTTTCTTTGAGGGGGTAAATTAAGGGATATGTTATTGAGGGGAAAATGCAGGCAAATAGTCTGAGGTTTCTTGCTTAGATGCTGCCAAACATTTGTATATATGAAGACCTTGGAAATGAATTTTACCTTAAAAACTTTAATAAGAATTTCTCCTTAGCAGAATTCTTATGTTAAAGTTGCAGTGAATCTAGACACCTACCATTGAAATGATTGGAAAAGGGTGCTAATAGGAAAAAAAGAAATATGCTTGAGATGGAAAATAAAATGGGAGTGAATTTTCAAAACACATAGATGATTGATGTCAAGTAGAAAAAACCCCTGATAACTGTATTTTCAATATTTCCCTAAATGGTTTGACATCATACAGGTTTGCTGCAGCCCTGCCTGAAGGCACAGGGTTAGATTGTCTAATCAGCTCTCAACCTTTGTGATTGGGAGTCTGATACATTTTCTTCATTTTGTCATGTGTACTTTGGAAGAGAATTTTGCTTTGCTTCCCCATCTCAGGTGTGAAAATCATTTTTGGTCAAACAACTCCTGATACTTAATTTAAAAAAATCCTATTATAAATCTGTTCAGCTGCCTGAATCACAAAGTGACTGGCTACTTAATTCTAGGTTTTTATTCTTAAAGCAAAGGTTATAAGTTTTCAGGTATGTTTTCTATGTCATCAACATACATTTGACAGCATACATTCACGATCTGAGTCTTTTCAGTCCTCTTCATTTCATCTCTTCATTTCCCTAATATTTTCAAATGGAAACATTTCACCTTTAGACATTAGCTAATTTGTGAAGGTGGCAGGTGAATCTTGATTATTTAGTGAGTTGGTGAGGGCTGATATTGGCTGCTCTACTTGTGGTGGGTGTGAGAGTGGGTTAAAACTTCCATTGCGCTTGCCAGATCTAGATAAGGGTCATTCGCTAGAGAAGGATGGGAGTCTTCTCTGCAGGACAGTGGGAATTCAGAGCATGGATGGAAGAACATCTAGATGATTTATTTATAGCTCTTCTGGACAGAGACACGTTGCATCAGTAGAATACCACGGAAGAGCAAAGAGACTTTTTGCTTTTTTTGTTTTGTTTTATTTTGAGAACAGATGGTTGAAGCTACAAATAAATACCAGCAAACATTCTTTACTATTGATTTAATTGTGAGTGAAAATAAAACTTGACAGTAGGAATGACCCAGAAACATTTTGTGGTTTCACTGTCCCTGGAGTTTGGGACAGGTCTACGGGGTTACCGTCAATCTGTGCCTTGAGACACTCAATGTTGGGAACCATGAAACACATACATTTTTAAAGTTTCTTGGGACCAGTGAACCCAAGATTCCTGATAAAGGAGCTTCTTGGTACTTTGGAGATGAGAGAATTCTGGGCAATCATTTATCTTGCCATTTAACCATAATACTCGATGGCAAGATACCTTGTATGTGTGCACATGCATGTGCACATGTACACATGCAGCATACCCATTGTCAGAATTCCATTTCAGACATGTTTCTCTATTGTACAACTTTTAATGTACTATCTAATTCTAAAAGTTACAATGCGTACATTATCTTCTGAGACAGGTAGAACAGATATATATCTTGACTCGACCACATACTAGTGACATGAACTTGGGAACAGGAATAACCACCAAAATGGATTATTGTGAAAATTGAACAATGGGTTTAAACTATAGTGAAATACCTGGCATATAGTAAATGCTCAATAAGTGTTTGCTATTTAAAAATTATTTTTTATAACTCAAGTTCTTGTTATCTGAATTGTCCCAACTATCTCACCTATGAACTTAGAATAATAATGGCTTTGTACACACTGAGGGTGCATGGAATATTTGATCATCTCTTTCTATACCATGTCTTATTTTTTATTTCTTAATAATTTGGTGGATATAGGACTTGTCTGTACAGGAAGCTTAAAATATCACTTTGGGAAGGGAAAATAACTTATGCATTTTTGTTATTCTCTAAGCTTTTTAACAGTGTTAGGTAAGTGGTAGACACTCACTAAATTTTCACTGACTTGCTGGTGGGCAGGCACGTTTTTCCTCTGTCCCCCCCGTAGCTACCAGCATCACCTGTAGGTTTTGGATTTGACATTAATGGGGAAGGTGTGGAACCTTCGGGTGTTAGGGCACATAAGTGAGTTATCTGTAATCAAAGTCTCAATAATGCTCTAGATGGTAAACAGTTAGTGCCATGTACAAAATATGCAGCCATTGACTTGAAATGTGGGAGTGCTTTTCGTCTGTTTGGTGCCAATGCATCAGTTTGACTGCTGCTGTTTTACAATGTGTGACTAGTTGGTTTCCATTGTGCAGCAAGGATGAGCATCTGAGGAAGTCAGTGTGTTCTTCATTCGTGGGACTTCCACCACTGGTCGCATACTTCCTGGTAGGATTGGTCACCAGGAAGCGTGGGACCTGGAAGTCATAGGAAGTTAACAGAGGCTTAGAAGACCCATTGATAATCAAGAGACAAGGTAGTTTAAAGAAAAAAGCAAATTTGACCTTGAGGGGAATCAGTTAAACGATCTGAAGCTATTTTCATGTTGATGCAGTGTGAATGTGATCTACTCTTTGGAAAACCTAAATTCTTCTGATGATTATTCCACAAAATGACCCTAATGGTTATTATGATCCCAGTAACCTTACTGATCCATGAGATCATTTCATGATCCACCGTCATACTGTGACCCTGTTCAGGACTTACGTGGATGAATCTACCTTGGTTTCTAAGCTCGTTCCAGAGTTCCTCCTCCTGAGGCAATCGTGTTACTATAATAATGTGTATTTAAGTCTGTGTATAGACTGTACAATGATGTAAGATTTTACCATTTTAGTTGGACATCAAAGAATATAAATCAAAATTCTTGAGCTCTATCTTGATTATTATCAGTTCTGTAAAATAACCAGATTACATAGAAGCCGTTGCTTTCTTGGAAGTGAAAAAAATGTTGGTGTTCCTTGGGGAGTAGAGAAATTTCCTGCGAAGTTTATGTCAATTCTGTGAGAAAAGTACTATAAATTGCAAAGTAGTTTATAATACATTGTAGTTTGGCAAAAAGGGGATTTCTAATTATCATCCTGGCATTTGAAAAATGAAGATTAAGATGGGAATTTACCCCCTTATGTAGAAGAGAGAAACCTCACATTGAGTTGATAGAAGGGAGAGAAGATGCCTGTATTTATCTCAACATGAAGTCATTATATTTGGAATTAGATTTTGAGCCAGTTTGTGGGTGTATGACAGGGAGGGAAGCCATTCAACAAAGAGAAAAGAGCAGGGGTAGGGGGACAGACGACAGAGAGATTTAGACATAGAAACAGATGGAGAGGGAGGTGATGAAATAAACAAGTAGATACAGGGAAAGAGGCAGAATAAGAGATAATGATGTAAGTACAAACAAAGACACAGTGAATGAACTGAGAGGGCAGGACTCTCCCAAAACATTACGGTGAAACCCCCCAGGAGATTTCCAGTTTCACAAAAGCATATGGTTCCTTGAGCCAGGAGCTTGGATACTTGGACATACATCTCCTTTTGAAATACACACACATATGACACAACACACATTTCTTCAATGTGTATGGAAATGCACTTTTTTAAAAACCTGACGTTATATGAGTTTTGAAAGGTGTGAATTCTGGTGAAAGACTCCATACTGATGGGCTCTATAGTTTTGTAAGAAAGCCTGCGAAATGTTTTGCACATGTTCGCTTCAGGGCATGACTCATCTGCTTTCTACTCAACACTGTGCTCTGTGCTTGCTTCACTGCCCTCACCCCCCCCCCCCGTTCCCTCTACAGATCAGGGATTCATTGTGTTTCCTCTCTTATATCTCTGTGATGTGCATGCTCTATGATACGCAGCCCACACCTCTCTTTCATGAAATCATAAAATAATGTGAAGAACAATACCTTAAGGAGTTTGTGTTTTAAAATTTGTCTCCTGTGTATCACTGTTCTCTTATTTACCTGTGTTGCTTAATACTTAGATTCAGACATGCAAGAACTATCACATCTATTTATTGTGTTGGCTAAAATCTTATTTTTCATTGACTCCCTTTTTTTAGCAATAGGCATTGTGGTGACGGTGGGATTTTTAGAATAAGAGGAGGAGGACAGGGTATAGGAAGGTAAAATGGGGAGACAATATGTCACTCAGTTTTATGAAGCCAAGGACTGCTACCGTTAGTAAAGACTCAAAGGAAAAATGGGAGAAAGTCTTTTTCTTTCTGTTCTGAAAAGCTGCTTCCTGGATTATGTCTTATATCACTTTTTTTTTTTTTTACCATTATGCTTTATTCTAGTTTCAAATGTGTTTATTCCTCTTAAGGAACTGAGAAGAGTGCGACAGGGGAGAAAGCAGTGTCACTCTGAGGGTCTGCTGTTGAACTGGTTACTGCAGTGGACCACTGGGGCTGCCTGAGACACAGGAAAGGATTTGTCCACTTGTGTCCATTCCTCACTGGTTAGAGGTGGCTTCATGGGGTAACTTTCTCACTCTTGTGGGTTTGCCAAAGTGCCTGAATGGCTGTACAGTTTCCTGCAGGAGTGGCTTAATGGCAGCAGTAGAACTGTACTGGCAGAAAGCATGAATATTCAGTGCAGCTGAGGTGAGGTGCTGTTGGGTTCCATCTGCCCAGGGATCGGTTGCCATAGCAACACCGGAGTAGAAAAGGGTTGAAGGGATTGAGAAACAGGGCATAAGAGGACTCTGACAGACACAGCATGAGTGCAGGTTCATTTATATTTCACATGTACATGTAACCAGTGGGAATTTCCTCCAAATTCTAGAGTAGTTTGACATCCTGAGTGCTACTGCAGATTTTTATCTTTCTGTATTTATGAGTATTGTATTGGAACATGGAAAGAAGCTGCATCAGAGGTTTTTGGTTTATTTTTAAGCCAGATGTGTTGCTAATACATCTGCCTGTTGGAATTGATTTTATAATAACTTGAGTTTAAAATAAAATTCACAAAGAGCAAAGAAAACAGAAAAATGTGAGTGATAAGAATTTAAAATCAGCAATTTTAAAATCAGCAGATAAGTTACGGAAAAGCCAGAAGGTTACAATAATAATTTTAAAAAGTGAAAATCTAGCAAACATGTATTCTAAGCAGCATATGTGGAAGTTTCCTGAATTGAGAATGTATATTTTTATAGCTACTCAGAGTGAATAGACAGGCACTGTCTCCCCTCCAACAAATTTCTTCTTTAAAAGGCCTAATAATGAGAATTTTACAGAAGGAAATATAATGAATGAAGGAGTGATGGAGAAAGTGTGAAGATTAAAGGAAATGGTAAAATAAAGAAAACTTTCAGTGCGAGAGAACCAGCAAAGACTTCAGTATTGATAAACCCTAAAGTGATGTGAAATGTTAAATTCCACAATTATTTACATTTGCAATGAAATCGGAAAACAATGTGGGAATAAAAAAAAAAGTCTGAATTGGGATATGAGGAAAAATGAGAGGAAAGAAAAGGACACAGTGGTGCTCTTGTTCACACAGAGGCTGTACTGTCCTAAGCTATCAGTTTTCATATCAAGTCCCTGGCAAGCATCAAAGATCTCCTTTCTTTTGCCTCTTTACCTCATGCGTGGCCTTTGAGGACATTAATAATTGTTTTAATAATACTAACATTTATTTCCCTGTGTTAGGTATTCAGCAAATGCTTTAGCTTGAGTTTCATTATTTAATTCTCACAAAGACTTTAGGAGGTAGATTTTATTATTTCTGTTATTGTAGACTTGTTTAATGAGGCTTAGCGAGGAGAGTTAAATTGCCCAAGGTTAGAGCTAGTGATAGCCAAATTGGAGGTCAGCCCAGTTCTGACCTTACTGAGAGTGTTCCTAACCACTTAGCTCCCCGCTGGTGAAGGGGACATGAAGAACAGTCCTGATCTAGAGAGGTCACTGACTTCATATTGAAATTCTGTAGGCTTAATGCTGCTTATGGCCACAATGTTTTGAATATAACTCCAGGCCAGGTCTTCTGACAATGGCTTTCTTCTGACTTGTGTATATACATGTATAAAGATAGATACAATGTTATAAACTTTAAATAATATTTTTCTCTCATTAATGTTTATTATTATGTAATAGCACAGTTATTAAAATTGATACAATTATACAAAATCAGGCTCCTGGTAGAAAAATCTGGATTCTGTCTTTATGTACACTTATTCTACCATCTATCTCTGTTATCCATCCATCCATCCATCCATCTATATCATCATCATCTATCTACCTAGCTAACATGGTTCATGAGTGCACAGGTCTGTGTGTGGATGAGTAGTAGGAATATAAATTATTTTTCTCAGGACATTGATGCTGTTAAACAGACTGGGAAGGTCATAATGAATGTCATATACACCTCTTTATTCTAAGTCTTCTGACAACTGAGATGGTTTGGAATGACAATGACCCTCATGTGGAAGTGGTTAAAAGAGTGTGCTTTTCCACATTAGTCTTGGCCCTAGTTTCTCTCCAGCAGTTACTGTGGTTATCAGGCTGCTAAGGAAATAAACGAGTACCTTGTGGCAGGGTCTTTTGTGGCCCTGGGAGATGAGACTGAGAAAATAAGCTCTGGTGCAACAAATGATTATAGCATGTAGAGTAGGTGACAGTCTTGATGAATTTTAGTAATAACCACAGCCAGTTCTATTGAGGCTTAATCCAAACTTCATAGTCAACGAGTGGGATAGAATTTTCTTAGTGTGGCATTCAAAGATACATCAGTCCTACAATTAAAAATAATGAAATACAGTATGAATCTTCACTATACCTTATATGATTAAAAACACCAATAGTGAGGGTTGTACTCATAATGCAAAGCAAAATTCTTTACTTCATGTTTCCCAACTTTCTATAAACACAGTAGTGTCCCCCCATCGTGAGTCTAATCTCTGACTTCAGACTTCCTGAAATATGCTTTTCTCTAAGCTTTACATTCCCTTTTTTCTTCCTTTCGTTCTTACCCCCCTCCTACTCCAGGTAGTTACTCTGTTCATTCCAGAATAAACCCTTAACCTGTCATCCCTGTTTCTACCATTAAAATCACAAAAAATGTGAGATCAGTAGTTTTCAAGATAGGTAGAGGATCTCAAAGGCCCTTCTATTTTAGTAGTGGAAGTGTAGGGTCAGGGAAAGTAACAAGCATTTGAAACTTGCATAATTGATTTATTCCTATTACAAATACTTATTTGAATAATCCTCCCACCCCCCCCCATTTAATTTCAGAGATAAATGTAAACTACTGAAGGATTTTAAGGACGAGAATGGTGAGAAATGTAGGATCAGATTTACATTTTGGCTGCTGATTGGAGAATAGATGGGAAAGGAAAGAGTAGTGAGATTTAAAGTAAGGAGATTTAGAATGACATTCTCCAGGAACATCCATGTTGCTGCAAATGGCATTATGTTGTTGTTTTTTTATGGCTGAATAGTATTCCATTGTATAAATATACCACATCTTCTCTATCCAGTCATCTGTCGATGTCTTTCTAAGTGAAGTAAGCCAGAAACAGAAAGAAAAATACCATATGAGATCGCTCATATGTGGAATCTAAAAAAAAAAAAAAAAAAAAAAAGAACATAAATACAAAACAGAAACAGACACATAGGCATAGAATACAAACTTGTGGTTGCCAAGGGGGAGGGGGTGGAAAGGGACAGACTGGGAGTTCAAAATTTGTAGGTACTGACAGGCATATGTAGAATAGATAAACAAGATTATACTGTATAGCACAGGGAAATATATACAAGATCTTATGGTAGTTCACAGCAAAAAAGATTGTGACAATGAATATATGTATGTTCATGTATAACTGAAAAATTGTGCTCTACACTGGAAATTGACACAACGTTGTAAAATGACTATAACTCAATAAATAAATGTTAAAAAAAAAACAAAACAAAGTAAGGAGATTTAAAGCAAGGGAAATACTTAGGAAATTACCATGATAATCCCTGGAGGGGAGGATGGTGTTCTGAACTGTGGGCAAGGACTACAAAACACAAGTGGGCAGATTCAGGAGATACAAAGGAAGTGGTATCAACAAAGCTTCACGATTGACTGGATGTGGCAGGTGAGGAGGAGGAAGTTACTGCTGATGCACGAGAGAAAGGAATCATGTAGGTAAGTTAAATTCAGTGCTGCCTTGGACAGATTTGAGTTCCGGAGTCAAGGCTTAATCCTTCCATTTTGTTTCTTGGCCCCTCTGCTCTCCTAGTCTGTCCTCTGAAGATGAGACAAAATGGCTGAATAGTTACAGGGAAACACATCAATTTATGAACAGGACCAAGGTTATGTAGACAAAATTTGTTTGCTTGTTTTACTTACCTTTCTTCAGTTTTGAAATAACCTGGCTCCCTTAAGAAACACCTTGAAAGATATGAGTTATCAAATACCATTTGACAAAAAGAGTGATTATGACAATTAGAAAACAAAAATATGGACCAAACCACGAAGCCAGAGATCCCTGATTTTTTTTTTTTTTTTTGTCTTGTCTGAGCAATACCATGGCTCTTTTCACTCTCAGGGAAGAAAGGTGGTTTCTAAATCCCACACTATCATTCTTGTAGGCAGAATGGTTTGGAGAAGGGATGAGTCATACTCGCCTCTACCTCTCCAGTTTTCCTCATCTGTGAGCCTTTCAAGAAGTTTCCCACACAGATTGTTAGAAGTCTGCACTTGGTGGGTCAAGGGGCATAGAAGTCAGACTGTCTGTGTGAGGTTGTTGAGGTGAAAAATCAAGAGAAATGAATTTTCTTGAGTTTTAACGCTGGTGCTGATACCTAATAGCATTATTGCCCTGATCAAATGTCTACTTATCTGAGCCATTTTTTTTCCTTCTTCCTCAGTGATTGTTGTGAGAATTAAACGAGAGAATTAACAGTAAATGTATCCCATTGTCTGGTAGTCTCAAAGGACCAAGAAACTGATCTGTAGCCTGGACTTCTCTGCCCAGGCTTGAGCAATTGTTCCTCTCCCAGCTTTCCTCTCTATTGGCAAGTAGGTGGTTTAAGACTGTGGTTGGGGTGGGAACTGTTTTGAGGGGAGGGGGAGTGAAGGTGGGTATCTGAATTTCTACTTCTTTGCCTATTGGTTATTTCTCTGATGGCTCCTTTAACCTTTCTCCCAAGTTTTGCTGGAAACCCTTGAATTTTCAATCTGGAGGCAATGGGAAGCCATTGTCAAATGTAAAAGTTGAGTGTCCCAATCAGTAGCTAAGTCGGGGAATGACTTAATGGTTATTTTGTCTTCATATCTCCTCGTCGTGGCAGATATGAACTTGTTTTGGGAGTTTTGGCTAGCTCTCCATTTGCTTATCAGCGGTGATTAACTCATGGTCAGAAGCCTACATAATTTTATTCAATGAACCTAAACTTAATTTAGGGCAGAAAATTTTACTATAACAACCCTGAAACATGATTACTCATAGCTTACCCTTTGTTGGAGAGTTCATAATTATTACTACTTATATGACTTACACTGTGGTGATAGTACTACATGCTGCTTATATGTTATGAATTAATATATTACACAAAGATTTGCAAAATATTGATAATATATGTAGTACTGGGAATAGAGGGATGAGCAAAATCAAAATAAACTTTCAATAGAAGTATTTTAATGGAAGATAATAATCAAGAAAGCAAAGAAATTATCAAGTTTGCAAACATGCATATGTACATACATATATGTGTATGTATAGAATTATGAATTCAAATTGCTATGAAGAAAACAATGGAGTAAGGTGAAAGATGGTAAATATCTAATTGTCATGGAAATTAATTTTATTTGGACATGACATTTAATAATTACTTTTTATAAGAATTTTATGGATAGGGATTAATGACATCATTTTACAGATGAGTAAATTAAGGCTCAGATTTGTGTAGATTTCTATGGTCAAACTTTAATAATACTAGATCTGTGATTAACTCCAAGTGCTAGCTTGGTCACAAAGTCCCTGCTTTTAACACTATTTTTTTCTCATGATATACTTGCATGTATTTTCCTGAGCGTTTAAATCTTCCTCTCTTCTCTTATGTACATATAACCAAATGAGTAATAGTTGGTTAGAGTCGGTTGGTCAAGCCAAAGGTTGCTATATATTGGCCATTGCTGGTGCCAGTCTGTACCAAAACATCACCATAAAGTGGATCCCAGGAAGAAAGATGCTCTATGGACAGCATTTCTGAATTGCATTAAAGGGTTATAGATCTCAAACCAATGGCAAGTTTTCTTTCTGGGTTTTGGAAAATGTTCCCCTCCTTTGTCCTTTCTTTGCAGCTCCTTAAATTAATCACAGTAACTTGTCTCCTGTCACTTCTCTTGACCTCCAGATTTTGGTCCCTCTTGGAATATGAGAAGTTTAGGTAAGAACGACACTAGGAGATCAGCAAGTGAAGGAGAGTAAAAGATAATGGTACAGTTGTGCAGATAAAGATGCTGAGATTCAGAGAGACTGTTAGGAAGAACAGTTAGTAAATGGTAGAGCTTGGAAGTGTAGATTCAATCTGCAGAGTAGATTTTTGTCCAGAATTAGATTCTGGATCCAGAATGGAAATCTAAGAATCACTCATTTATGAGATCCCTAATGCTCCTTCTTCTTGTCACTCCCTACTCTCCAAGGAAGTCTCTCTAGTTTAATGGGGACAAAAAGTAAGACTTTTGTCTTACTTTTTGTAAGGGAAGGAGGGAATTTTTTTTCTTTCATAATAGCATAACCAACAGTTATCAGTCAAGGCCTCTCTCAAACCAAACAGAATTATAAAGCATTGGTTGGCAGAGAGCCAGAGGAAAGGAGTTCCTTTGGAAAACAGTTCCTATCGGAGGCTGAGGATAAATAGGGAAGGTAACCTCCTCTTTATCTAGGAAAATGAAAACAATTAAAGAATAGTTAACATCCAAGATCTTTAAAGAAATTGTAACTGAAATCTTTAGATAACCTTTATGTTCCAGTTGTCCCTTATCAAGATAGTTTCAGGTTCAGTTAAATTTATTGCAACTCCCCTCTCTGCATCTGTGCTAGGTGCCTTTATGCAAACTATAATGTTTAAACCTTGCATGCTCATTGAGATAGCCATGGTAAGCCCTATTTGGCTTATGGGTGACTAAGGCTCAGAAAGCTTACATAAACTTTCATAATGGGAAGAAGAAAATTTATATATTTTAGTCAACTAGTACAAGTTCTTGCAGGGAGAGACCTATTTTCGTTGAGGATATGACTTTTTAAGACCCTTTGGAGTGGTTACTGAACCTTCAGGATGTGAATATGGGTGGAATCCTGCATAGACTGTGGGAAAATATTGTCAACTTAAGGGAGCCAGAAGGAGTGAATGTAAGGGAGATATGGAAGCATAAAGAAATACAGAGGTATTTCCAGTGATTCCTTTTTCCTACCCAGGTTTTAGAAAACTTGCCAGATTTTTAAAAAGCTTGGGGTAAATGTACTTTATTTTTAGTGGAAGTACCACACTTTGCCTTACTCAGTGATAATTTTTAAGAGGTAAAATCATGACTCATAAAAATTGAACTTGTGTCAAAGGTTTTATGATTTATTAATGAGAGAACAAATAAAATATATAAGCAGTTCAAAGGAATATTCAAAGAACACACGCTTATAAAAGCCAGTAATGTCAAAATTATTTTATGAATAGATGCAAAACTGGCTTCTTCCAGTGGAGAAGAGGGAATCAATTGCACCTCCACTGGTCAAAAGGCATTTGTGTTTCAATGGATAGGAACTGTTTATATGTATTACTATCATTTTACCGTAACTTTCAGAGTTGTAAAATAACTCAAAGTCAAAAAAGACACAGAAACCCCAGAAGGGTTATACTAGATAGGACACTCCGTGGTCACTTTGCCCATTTCAAAGTCTTCCACAATTTTCCCTGACAGCCTTCAGATTGTTGTGAGCAGCACTAAAGGAACAAGCTTGAAGCTGGGATGCTGAATTGGAGAGAAACCTGAGGAACTAAGCAACTGGGAATCAATAAATGTTATGGGGAGGGTTTTGGACTTTGACAAAGGCTAGAATTCAGGTTCAGGCCAAATTTAACTCAGCTGACATCTGGTTTACATTTTATGGTCCTTAGAATGGTAAGTAGGAAATTGAGATGGAAGCCCCAATTTTTCTGCCTCCAAGTCCACTGCAATTTTCACTTCACTATGCTACACCAAAACATTCTAAATAAGAGTTCTCTTTTAGTGAGGTTAAATGAATGTTGAGTAATACCAAAATGAAAATTTTCTGCTTAGACACAAAGCAATGAAAACTGAAAGACTATGGTGGTTTTCACGAGCCCACTTGAGTAGGCAAATTGTGAATTTGAATTGTGTCCTCTGAAAAGATTTGTTCAAGTCCTAATTTCCAATACTGTGAATGTAACCTTATTGGAAATGGGGTCTTTGCAGAAGTGATTAAGTTAAAATAAAGTCCTACTGGATTAGTGTGGCCCCTAACATGAGAGAAAGAGGTTCTGGACATAGAGATGTGGAGTCAGAGACACACATACAGAGAAGATGACCATGTGAACATGGAGATGGTAACTGGAGTGATGCAGCTATAAGCCAAGAACACCAAAGATTGCAGGCAACCACTAGAAGCTAGGGAGGTAGGGGAAGGGTTCTCCTCAGAGCCTCCAGAGAGTTCATGGCCCTGCTTACACTTGACTTTGGACTTCTGGACTTCCAGAACTGTGAGATAATACATTTTAAGCTACACTGCTTGTGGTATTTTGTTATAGCAGACCTAGGAAACGTGCAGTAGAGAAGGTGGTATCCTCTGTTGTTTTCCAAAAATGGTTTTGAAATGCTTATAGTGATAACATACAATACAGAAAGGGTAAACCAATTTGAAGGAGGTGATAAGAATGACACATACCGAAATAAAACAAAATACACTTAGATAGGTGGGTTTAAATATGGGATAAGGAAGATACTATCATTTGTCTCCTCACTTCTTTCCTTCCTCCTTCCCTCCCCCCCTTCATTCTTTCCTTCCTGCCTCCCTCTGTCCCTTCCTTCCTTCCTTCCTTCTAGATGAGAAACCTATAACAAAGTCCAAGAGGAAAGATTCCCTAACTAACTGATCAGTTTTCTGTTTTCAGCTCATCAGGTTTGAGCAGAATAGAGGCCATGATGGTGGCCTATGTGGTTTCAAAGGAAATACTTTGAGTACAAAACTAAGCACTTCATATGTTCAGCAGTAAATTTCTTGGTGATATATAATCAGTGGTTGAACAGTTAGGGATACTGCATTGCAGCTGGGTCCTATGTTTAAGACACCTGTGAAACCAGGGAACTAATCAGGTTTCCTCTGATTTAGATGCTCCTTGGTACATTGCTCTTCTCAGAGCTCATTCATCATAAGTTTCAGATAATCTGTTTGCATATTGGGTAGCTTAATTTAAAAGTAAGAGGTGGTCAGTCAGGTTCTACCTTACCTTAATGTAACTGAATTTGGGAAACAAGATTCCTGGTTTCTCTTGAAAAATCAAAAGTTCTGGCAAAACATATAGGACAGCATTTGCTGGAGGTAGTAAGCAATGTCTGTCCCTTTAGATGGAACTTTAACTGTCCTGGTTACCTCTATCATCATATTTCCCTAGTAACTTACAATGCATTATATTATCTAACTGGTCTGTTTCATATAACTTACTATGTAGAATGGGTCCATGACTCAATTAGTCTTCTGCCATTCTCATAAAATCTCAATAGAGAACCTATTCAGTTAGTCAGATGTAAGAAAAGACCATAGTTGAAATTTTAATGTAAGATCTAGTTCTCAGGTTGGAGAGTTGAGGAAATATAAGATTACTTGAAGGTGATCTGTTGCTATCTGGGAGGGCTGCACATGTACTGGTGGGTGCTCGATGCATATTTTTATTGATTTGAACTCTACATTTGTAGTGTCCACATAACCTCTTCATAGTTTTTGTGCCCTCACACCCCTATCATTTGAATTCTCTCCATTTAACATTTGTGATATCTGTGTAACCAGCTAGTTAGCATGCCTATTCTGATGAACAGTGATAAAGATATTACTCTCTGAGTTCTTTTTTTTAAAAAAAGCTATAGCTTGAAAGACCTCAGAAAGGTTGAATTGATTTCTTGGGCAAATTACATGAAGAAGGGATTCCAAGAACACTTGCTCCTGGAGAAGTTTTATTTCTTCCAGATCATCTGGAACTCAAACAAAGTGAAACCAGCAATTTTATCCAGGTTTCAACAGAGCCTGATTGCTCTGTTTAGCCATAAACCAGAACAATGAAGTATACAAAACTCTTTTATGACTTATTTATTCACTGGTTCAAGCCATCTGTTTGATATTATGTGTCTGAATTTTGAGAAGGCAATAAAAGCCAGGCAAAATTGAGGAAATTAATCCACCTTAAGAAAATGACTTTGCTAAACGTTGCAGAATAATGTTCAGCTCTGGGTAAGTTACATTCCCTGCCCATAGTGGGCACACATTCTCTGCTAGTCACTGTCCTTTGTTGAGAATAGGTAGGTTGGCATTGTCTGAAGTAGCCATGCACTGTGATTATTTTAGACAGTTTTAGCAGCGTCTTGGTCTTCCAAAATTGATATTGAGAGAGAGTTGGCCTATTTCAGTGTATGTAAGAAAAATCATTGATTGGAGCTATGATGTGGAAAGCAAAACTATTATGTTTTGATTTGATGACGGCATTTATTATTTTCCAGGGATTGTCTCTGCTCATGTTGGAAACATGATGTTCTCTACTATTACAATTAATTATCATGTCCAGCACAGGCCAGATCCCTACCTTAAGACCACCTGGCAGTCCAGGGGTGAATCTTTTCTCTCTCTGGCTTTATACCTAACAGAGGAGTGAGCTCTACTTCTTTGGGTTTCCAAATAAGATCAGAACAGAGCAGCTTATCTTGATCCTGGTCCCACAGATGAAACATTGCTGGGTTGCTGGTATTGAACTGTTTATTTTTTATGGATTTCCTTTCCATCCTGCTTTCCCTTTTTTGTGTGTATGGTTGGATTTTGGATACTAATTCCAGGTTCCTCATTGGATTTTGCATCCTATCCCTTCATCATATCATAAAATGGCTCTCTTGGAATTAATCTTGGCTTTGTGTCTTGAATCCTTTCATTTTTCTTCTTCTACCTCAGTATGATATTTCTTTAGCTTGCTTTTTGAGGCAGAAATTCTTAAGCTCAGTCTCTGATCTTTCCTGTTGATCATGAAAACTTCCTCATTCTTCAGTCTGGTTCTTGATCGTAGATTTCAAGTCTGTCTTATTAAATGTCTGGATGCCATATATGCGCAAGGTCTCAGTTTAGGTCTCCTGCCATTATTGCCCTGCACTGCTCAGTAGCTACGTACGTTGAAAAATCTTGAGCTGTGTTGGTAGAGCTGGTGGTGAAGAATCATGGGAAGATCCTATGCCAGGGAGTTAGAATTTGCCACTAATTATAATTAGCTGTGTAATATTGGGAAAGATATTACATCTCTTTCTGCTATGCCATTTATAAACTGAAGGAGAATGACAGTCACTGATTTTCAGACTTGTTTTTTAGGTTATGCTATGCTTAAAGAAAAACCTTAAAGGAAAATTAATAAAGTAGATTAAAATGGAGCTGCTTTGCTCAAAATGGTGGTATGGGTTCAAAATTTTGCCTCTTTGTTGCTGCCTTTGCATCAGCAGCCATTCCCTGACATGTCCCAATGGGTCTTCTTGGGCCCCACGTAGAGTAAATTGAAAACCTAGGCTATCTTCAGCATTCATCCACATTCTATAAAATCTGTGGTTTCAGGTGAAGCTTCAAGTGAAGCTTTGTAGAATACGGTCAGGTGGGAATCATCAAACTGGATATTAAGTTTATCAGATAAGCTCAGAATACAGAATGAAGAAAAGGCATGAAGTGAAGGGTAGTGAAGAAAAGGTGAGAATGGTGCAATGGCTCAGCTTTTCTGCTTTTCCTCAATATTTAGGGGCTATTTTTGAAAACTTTTTACTATAAAACCTGTGGAACAAAGTTGAAAAATTATCCATATTACTTCTTCAGAATCCTTCTGATTCCTTGCATGTTTCTTCTTATACATAAGAACTCCCCTCCCTTAATTTGCTTTCTGACTATAGTCATCTCCTCATCCTTCTCCCCTCCTGTGTACACAGGTACACATCATCCTGCATTATAATCCATTTCCCTTTGTTCTCGTACATTGTGTTCTATTACTAATGGTCCAAGTACCGAAACAACAAATGATCAGAGGCTGGGAGTGCGTCTGTGATAAAAAGAACTGTTTATGAGTGAAGCTGGAAGAACAGGAGGAGGAGTTGTTTCACAGTCACACGAGAGAGGTTAGACTGGTGGGTGTGTGAGAGCAAATTGATGAGAGAAGTAATGAACTTGAGCAGAAAGGCGAAGTTACAGATCAGAACAAGGGAAGTGGACCAATCAAGGCAGCAAATGTGGATAAAAGACCGGGTGATGCAGATGTTAGCTTGTGGAAATTAAGAGCCAGACATAAGGCAGGCAGTCATGGGATTGTGCAATTACTAACTCTCCAGGTTCAATCTTACAGATGTACATTGTGATTATTTTAGTAGCAGCTGGTTGGACTCCCAATTTATTGGTGATAGAACCATACAGAGCCAGTTTTCCTTCAGATACAAAGACAGTAATTTTGTGTGCCCAGTTGTGCTGTGTGTTAATGGCTGTGGCAGACTTGCTTTGGAAACATTTTCCAGCTTTGTTGACGTTGTATTTACTTACATATATTTATTTAAATGTTTAAGGTATGCAACATGATGATTTGATGCACATACACACATTGTGAAAGGGTTCGCCCCATCAAGTCAATTAACACATGCTTTAGGAACATTCTGAGTTTAGGAATAAATTCTTAGAGACTGGAGGACTTAACTTTTAATATTTTTATCTTAAGGACTTTGACAGGAAAATAGGAGCAAGAGTTAAGGCTAGGTGGGATGGTGAGAGATCCAACAATCTCTTCCTATAGGAAATCACTTGTCTTGAGTAAATGTAACGGCCACATTTTCCCCAATGCAATAAAATTATTTGAATTGCCTTAAGTGTTCTCAAGGTTTCAGTGAGGTCCCTGTCTTAACTCTACATGGTCTTATTAGGCAATCTCTTCCACTAGTATGGCTTCAGTTACCGCCTTTAGCCTGATGACTCCCAAGTTGAACATATACCTACCCTATTTCCTAAATTATAATCTATAACACTAATAGGAATTTAAAAATTCAAAAGAGGTATCTTTTCATATAAACAGTTTCTTTCTTTGCTATTCATTGCTAGTAATGGCCTATATAGTTGCTCAGACAAAAACTTTCGCTCCTCATTTATTCATTGATTTGAATTAGTTATTGATTGGCTACTATGTGTTTAAACGCTCAGGATATGCCAGAACAAAATAGATGGGATGCTTGGTGCAGAATGCTTACAGCCTCGTGGAGGCTACAGGAAAAGTGTTCCAGTAGGAAAAGTTCCATGTGCTATATACTAATGCAAAGAGGAATGGAAAAGAGTGTTCCAGCCATAGGGAAGATACTATGCAAAAGCCTCGAGGCAAGAAAAATCTCAACAGTTTTGAGGAACAGAATATAATCCACCATGTTTGGGTTGTATACTTTGAGGGGCATCAGGAAAGGCAATATGTAATCCTAGAAAAGAAAGCAAGGCTAGACAATGTTATCACAAGAGAAGAAGTGCTCTCAAAATGCTAAAATTGTGGCATTAATCCTGTCTCCCTTCTCTGATGAGAAAACTGAGCAATTAACAATTTAAATAACTTGTTTAAGATCTACACTAGTGAATGCTTCAAAAGCTTTTGGCCCGTATTCATTTTTTGGGAGGTGGTATTATGTTGTGAATATTTGTTGAAATAGTGTAAAAAACCTTTTGTGCATGAGGAGAAAGTAGATGTATTGTAATAAAGAGAGCACTTAAATCCATGAGACGGGAAAAGGTCACCAAGGATGAAGATGATAAACACCAAAGACTGATCTCTGTAATGTGAATAGCCTGATAAGGAGCCACAAAAGAGGAAAACAAGGTGCAAAATGACTTTTCAGTTCATCATCTGTCATTTGAGCTGGTGGTGTCTAGAAGGATGCTTTGGTGCCACTTAATCTCGTTTGGTGGTTTGGAACATCTTTTTGGAATGAGAAGAAGAGAACAAAATGAGTTATAAGAGCAAATCCATTTGGGCTTCTTTCCAGTCCCTTCACCTAAAGGGCCACAAGTCCATGCTGACTTTCAAATAGAGGTTTATACCACTGACCTACTACAGATTTATCCCAGTTTAATAAAAGTAAAAACCACAGAAAGGGTTCCTTAAAGTAGTAGCATTCACAGGAGCTTGATGCCACAGAGTATGCTAGGTAGGCTGCACATGTACACACACGCACACACACGCACACCCCTTAGTGGAAGGGTTTTCAGCATTTCTCTGTTGAGTATGATGTTAGCAGCAGACGTTTTGCTTGTGGCTTTTACTATACAGAAATAATTTCTTTCTATTCCATTGAAGCTTGGGTTCCAATGATGCTGGTGACACCAGATACAGTACAGCATCTGAATTCAGATGACAAAAAACAATAGCATGCGACTTATCCTTCAAAGATCTAGTCAGGAAGAAAGGGACACAAATTTCAAACACACTAATAAATCAACTATATATTTTGATGAGTATTATAAACAGAGAAAGGATTGGTTTGTATAAAGCAGCAATTAGGGGTCCAGGCTCTTGATTCATAACCTGGATCTGAATACTGATTGTGTCATTCTTTGATAGTGGGGCCCTCGGCAACCTACCTAACCATTCTAGGTTTAAATTTCTTTAAATCTAAAATAAGGTTATTAAAGTACTACTAACTTAGGTTCTTTATAGGGATTAAATATCAAAATGTATTTTTTCAATAGTGGAGCTATACACAAAATCTATTGAAAGTGTACATTACAAGAGATTGGTAGACCAGAATTAAAATGACAGATGTTCACCATGTTTGAAAAACATTTTAAACATTCTACATCTTTATTGAAATATAATTCACCAATTTAAAGTGTAGAGTTCAGTGGCCTTTAGTATATTCAGAGTTGCGTAACCATTGTCCCAATGTACTTTTTAACATTTTCATGGCCTCCAAGAGAACCCTGTATTCACCTGCAGGGATTGCCAGGCCTCTTTGCCCCTGTCCTGGCTCCAGGCAAACACTACTCAACTTTTAACTCTTCATACATCTGTCCTCTCCTAGACCTATCACATAAATAGTCATAAAATATGTGGTGTGTGGCTGGCTTCTTTTACCTTCATGGCTTTGTTTAGCATCATGTTTTCAAGGTTCATTCATGTTGTGGCATGCTTCAGTACTCCATTCTTTTTAATGCAGAATAAAGTTATATAAATATAGCATATTTTATTTTTTTCAGTCATAAATTGATAGGCATTTGAGTTTTTTCCGCTTTTTGGTTAATATGAATTTTGCTGCTATAAGCATATATGTCTGCACTTTTGTGTGGGTGAATGTTTTCAATGCTCTTGGGTATATACTGTTAAAAACAAGAGAGTAGGTCCCAAATGGAATCACTTATGCCAAGCCTCATGTCACCAAACTGAGACTTAATTACAATTCTGGCTCTCCCAGAGATGGAACCTTAAACCAGTCAACCTAGTCAACCAGGGATCGATCACCTGATCAGCACTAGTTAAGTAATTTGCCTGACAGACCCATACCTTCCCCTAAAAGAAAGTGACTTTGCAAGAACCGACCTGCTTTTTTCCCTAGTATAACTTTCTTGTTCCTGCATTCTTCTGCCTGAAAAAGTTTTCATTTTTTTATAGCTCCCCAGAGTGACTTTTTATCTGCTAGAATGGAGGTTGCTTAATTTAAACTGATTTTTGCCCAAATAAATTCTTTAATATTTTAATATGCCTCCATTTATGCCATAACAGTTCTGGTGTCAGAAAAGGGAATGAAAGAAGACCGCCAGTGGTCGCCGTGAGCTTGCAGCTTTCTTGTTGCCTCTGGAGGTCATAGGGAAGCCCCCCTCAGACCCGAGCCCTTTCAGACTCATGGGTTTGTCACAATGCTAGTGATCCTGTGGTTCTGCCATTACAAACTTCTGTCTGATTTCCAGTGCCTCAGTTTCTCAGAAGCAAACTCAGCCATCTCTTTGTCTTGTCAGGTTCCCTCACCCTCTGGTTAACAACTCCAAACCTGGGGAAACTTGGATCTAGGCTCTGTTCAAAGAAAGTGATACAAGGCAAGGGTAACCAGAATAAAACCACCTGTGTGAGTTATACATCCGTACAGTTTACCGGCTTCCATAGCTATTACCTTTCCAGTCCTGCATCACAGGCTCAAATGGGAATTACCAGGAGGCATTTATGACTTAAAATTAAGTTCTTTTGGCAGATCCCTACTGCCCTGGCTAGGAGGGCGAGGAGTAGGTGCAAATGAGGCTATCTATGATCCTTAACTTTTGAAGATATTAGAGATTCTGCTGCTAAAGTAATAGCTTCCCAATGAAAAATCCCTGGACTCTCTGGCTGCAGTTGTTCTTGACAGTATAATAGCCCCAGTCATTTCTTAGCTGGGCGAGGAGGTTCTGTGCTGTGGCCAACACTACTTGCTACACTTGAATTGACACTTCTGGGAGAGTTGAGATTCAACCAAAATAGGTAAGATGAATGAAAAAGCCATTTGGCTTAAAAAGCGGACTCCTTTCAATGAGGTCTTTCTTTACCTTATTTGCTTCTGATTGGTTTGGGTCTTGAGGACCATGGCTCTGAAGTGCACTCCGGATACTGGGAATTGCCCTGCTTATCATAAACATAGAAGCCTCCCTGGTGTGCTGTATTCTCTCAAAAGCTTTCAATGCATGTTTGCATCACTAACCACCAAACAAATTCTCTCTCTAAGATTAGAATGTCAGAAAAGGAACAAAGAGAATGAGCAACTTTAAAAAATGTGAACCTGGTATCATGATCTGTGAAGACCACATAGAGATTTGGCAAACAGACGTACAAACCCCTGTGAGAATGCCGGACTGGTAGCTGGGAGTAGCGTTAATGCCTTAAATTTTAATCATATCTCCCAGGCTGAAAATCTGATCGAAAGGGAGGAATTGATTTTTTGCTCAAACAACTCTTTTAGAATTTTTAATATGCCCAGTTTGTCTTTTAACACCACCTAGGAGTGGAATTGCTGTGTCGTATAATTCCAGGTTTTGTATTTTGTGGAACTACCAAACTATTTTCCAAATAAGAGACTGTACCATTTTTAAATTTCACGAGCAGTGTATGAGAATTCTACTTTCTTCAGTCTTACCAACACTTACGACTGTAAGATTGTTTGGTTTGATTACATCCGTTCTAGTGTGAAAGGTAGTACGTCATTGTGATTTTGACTTGCATTTTCCTCATGACTAATGATGTTGAATATCTTTTCATATAACTATTTGGCCAACTCTAGATCATCCAAAAACGTTGTTCAATTTGTTTACTGGGTTATTTGTCTTTTTATTGCTGAGTTGTAAGAGTTCTAGAAAAAGGTATCCTGAATATAAGTCCTTTATCAAATATATGATTTGCCAATACTTTTTTCCCATCACGTAGGTTGTCTTTTCACTTTCTTGATGTTGTCATTTGAAGCAGAAATGTTTTGAATTTTGATGAAATCTTATTTATCTATTTTATATTTGGCTGCTTGTGCTCTTGGTATCGTATTTTAGAGACCACTGTCAAATCCACGGTTATGAAGATAGACTATATTTTCTTCTAAGAGGTTTATAGTTCTTTTTTTTGTTTGTTTTTGTCTCTTACATTTACATCTTTGATCTATTCTGAGTGAATTTTTGTTTATTGTAAGAGGTAAGGTTAAATTTCATCCTTTTGCATGTGGATATTGCACGCAGTTTTCCCAGCACCATTTTTGGAAAAGAAAAAAAAAAACCCACTATTTTCCCCATTGAATAGTCTTAGCATCCTTGTCAAATTCAGCCATTAATGTAAACATTTATTTTTGGACTGTTAATTGTATCCATTGATCTATATGTCTGTCCTTAATGTCATATCACATTGTCCTGATTACTGTAGCTTTGTAGTAAGTTTTGAAATTGGGATGTGTGACCCTATCAACTTCATTCTTTTTAAAGTACATTTTGGCTATTGTGGGTCCCTTGTATTTCCATATGAATCC